>NW_028327183.1:31462378-31765409 GCF_987537825.1 Furipterus horrens
CAGGCAATCAGGATGGTATCTGAGCTATTCCACTCCCGGGTGACCACCGCCCAGGACACAAAGACTACATACAGCCCAGGACACAGATGAAGGAATGCTGCAGCTTTTATCTGATTAACCTTTTCCCTGAATTCCAAACCCCTTACCTACTCTCCTTATAAAAAGGGCCCATTTATACTGGAATTTAAGACAGTCTGTTAGGGTACAAACCCGCTGTCTGCTCAGATCACTGACCATCTGAATAAAGCCCCCATAAAGATTCAATCCCCGTTTCTGCTTATTGGGTCTGGGAAATGACAGGCAGCGCGAACACCGGCTTTTCTGGTTTCACTAAGAGAGTGTCCTCTCTGTATGTCCTGAGTTCCAAGAGTCCAGATAAAGCCCAGGTCTGCAAGGTGGCTCTGGAGTCAGCTGCAGCAGGCGTGATCAAAGCAACAGCGTGCCTGCTTTCTTGCTAGCCCAGGGCACATGGCCGAGTCCTGACTACAAACTGCGCAGCTGCTTGCTGCTTCCCACAGGGCTGCTACAACCTGCTCCTACTTCATGGCACCCACTTCCATCCTGCTTCTCCATCACAGCACCCTCTTCCCACCATCATGCTCCTGCATCATGGCACCCTTCCATCATGCTTCCTACTCAAGGCTGCCTGCCCTTCTTTTTAAATCCTGAAAGTCATGTAGGCCCTGGGGCAGTCGTCGTCGTCCGCAGCCGTCCGTCTCGAGAGACGATGGTGTAGCTTCTTAAGAGTCTATCTGCACCGCCGAGAATGGCTGTGCAGTCCAACTCGGAAGTGACATGGTATCTGTCTCCTCCCGTGTTGAATCGACATCTTGCGATGACGCTGGAGTGTCCTCTCCAGTGAAGCTGAAGCTACAGAGCCTGGGCAGGGTGATATGGAGGGTCTGCTGTTGCCCATGCAGCAGACCCCCCCTCTCTTCGCAGCTGAAGGGTCCAAGGGAAAGACGGAGTCAATACAGCTTGGCTTCAGGTGCGCCGCAGGAGTTGCCGGTGTTGACTACAACGTCAAACCGCCTTAGGGACTCCGGCTCCGGATTTTCTGTCGGGGTTTACTCCCTTAGCCTTTCCCCTGAAGAGGTATGCCGCAAGGCAGCGGAGGTTTTTTGGAGTCAGAGTTTTCCTTCTCTGATGTGCCCTGACTGGAAGATCGAACCAGCGACACTTAGCTCGCAGGCCGACGCTCAATCCACTGAGCCAAACCAGCCAGCCTGGGGCAGTAGCACAGCTATTATCTAGCTACCAGCTTGCCATAGATATGCAAAGAATCTTAAAACTGTATTATCTCCTTCCCCCTTCCCCCAAACCATGGGCTGTGGAGAATATCTGTACCCTGTTGCACTGGAAGTTTCCGTACCTGGGAGAGGCTAGTGAGCAGTTACTCCCACCAACCCTGAGCCCACTCCAGCCTCTCCGGCTCTCCTGCTCAGCTGCCACAGTGGCTCCGTGATTGTCCTTTCTCCTGGTACCCCTGTGGCCACCTCCACATTCATTCCCACCTCCATCTCCTCTGGACAGTGAGACCAGAGAAAACTTCATACCTCACAGCAGTGGCGTTGGAGTTCAACACCTAACCCAGAGAGGGAATACAGTTGTTCTTAAAAGCCCTGCGTGTCTGTGGGCTAGCTGATGGCGAGGCATGAATGCGGGCTCATGGTTGTAACAGGTGTACTGCTGCAGTATGGGGAGTCCACGTGGGGAGGCGCCTGCTGAACCTTCCACTTAAACTTAACTTTGCTGGGAAACTAAAACTGCTCCCCAAAAATAAAGTTAAAAAAATAAAAATAAAAAGGCAATCATCTGTGGCTGGGCTGACCCTGTTCCCTCTGAGAGCTCACCCTGGATCCTATCCCCTTGGTAGCAGGGATCCCTGTTTCTGCCCTCCTTGCCTTCTTTCACCCCAGTGCCCCTTCCAGCTGCCTCTTCCATCAATGCCCACCCTCAGGGCTTTCTTCTGTGGGTGACTTGGGTCAAAGAGCAGCCTGCGGCCCTGCAGACCCTGCCTGCATTGCAGGACCTATGCAGCCATTCTGGGCCTTGAGAATCCGTCCCCCACTCCCCATATTACTCTGCTCAGGCTTCCATAGCCAAGTTCCACAGAACAGGCTTAAACCGCAGAGATTCATCTCCTCACAATTCTGGGAGCTGGAAGCCTGTGATCAAGGTGCCAGCAGGGCTGGTTTCTCCTGAGGCCTCGCTCCCTGGCTTACAGATGGCTGTCTCTCCCCATGTCCTCACACGGTTTTGTCTGTGCCTGTCTCTATGGCTAATCTCTTCTTATAAGGGCACAAGTCAGATTGGATTAGGTCCCCACAAAAATGGCCTCATTTTAACTCAGTTACCTTGTTAAAGGCTCTGTCTCCAAATACAGATACAGTCTAAGGTCCTGGGGGTCACAGCTTCGACAGATGAATGTTGGGCGGACACAGGTTTTGGCTTGAGAGTCACATGACTGGGGTGGCCTCTCTTTCTATGATGTTGGAAGCCACTGATACTCAGTCCCTACATCCACTTATTCACTGGGGGCTGCAAAATGGTAATATTTTAATTTGTTTTCATCAAGTCGTTGGATTAATCTTATAAGGAGACACCCACTCTCATCTGCTATGAGGGATTACAGTGGTACAGTTCTTAAGGAAAGGCAAGGTAAATTCTTGGCTCTTCTCTTTAATTTACCTAATTTTCAAGATAAAACCAGGATTTCAAGATAAACCCAGAGTGGACTGATTCTCTGTCACCCTCAAAGTGTGAGTAATTAGTTTGCTTGTTTTCCTTACAAATACCATTAAGGACTCATGAATTTGAACATGTGTGATGGGTTTAAACATATGTGATGCAGTTCTTAACCTTATTGAAGCTCAGATAGACCCACCTTTGGCCAGTGAGAGTGTCCCCCATTGGCTCTCACGTCCTGAGGTCTTTGCTGGCACCTGGCCTCTTGGGGTGTCAGGTGATGTAGGTTCATTTTGTATCTTTCCTGCCTGGACCTAGAATCCATGGTTTCCTCAAGCCCTGGAATTTTGGACAGAAAAATTGTATTTTAAGACAACAGTCTGCGCTCTAGTGGTACACATTGCTCCTGGGGCATTTTCTTTGACCCCTCTTTGTTATGTCTCTGTCTTCTGACTTCTGAATCCTAGTTCCTAAGGATACCTGGAGTGACAGAATTAGAACACCCCTAATGACTCACCAGCTCTGTCTCACATTACATGTACTGTATCTCAGAAGAGTAATGCCAATACTATCAGCACTAAGTGTGACTGCTGAGACAATAATAATTGCTTGTAGATGATCCCCCTCTTATTCCCTATTTTTATTTGGATAACGTCTACATTGTCAGATTATATGGCCATTGCATATTGTCATGTCTTTAATTTAGTCTAGTTCTTCAAGTAACTAGATGTTTAATGGGCACCAGCAGTCCTTGTATTGACATCTCCTTCGTCATTGGGCTGATGAAGAACCCATCTGCCGAAGGTTCCCCAGAAAGGCCTATGGGAACAATGAGTTCATGCATGTGCGCAGCATTGCGTCTATGCTCTTTATATTTGAAAATCAGTTTTGCTGGATATAAAAATCTTTGGCTCAGCCCTGTCTGATGTGGCTCAGTGGACTGAGTGCCAGCCTGCAAACCAAATGTCACCGATTTGATTCCTGGTCAGGACACATGCCTGGGTTGTGGACCAAGTCCCCAGTTAAGGGCGTTCAAGAGGCAACCGATCAATGTATCTCTTGCACATTGATGTTTCTCTTCCTCTTTCTCCCTCCCTTCTCCCCTCTCTAAAAGATTAATAAAAATTTTTTGGCTTAAATTTTCTGTCCTTGAGTATCTTGATTATGTTACTCCATTTTCTTCTGGCATAAAGTAGTGCTGTTTAAAAGTCTGATCATTTTTTTCTCTTATAAGTCATTGCTCCTTTTCCCTAGAGGTCCAAAGGAATTTTTCTTTTCATTTAAATACCAGCAATTTTACTAAAGTATGTCTTGGTGTTGGTCAGTCCGGGTCACTATCCTCACGTACAGAGTGAGCTCCTCCAATATATAACATTAAATCGTGGTATTTCAGGAAAGTTTTCTTGAATAGAGATTTTAGCATTTATTCTGCTCCCTTGCTTTGCCTGGCTTCCTCCAAGACCCTGCTATCTATATGGGGGGTGGGGGGTTGTCTTTCTTGCCTATCTTTGATGTTTCTCTCTTCAACTCAAAGCCTTTTCATGTATTCTTTGTTTCTGTTTGAATTTTAAAATAGCTCTCCTTTTCATCCTCTACTTCTTTTAAGGCATTATTCATAGTTGGTGTACTCTTGTCTTCCTTCTACTTTAGTCTCATTTATGAAGTCATTTTTTCTTTTATTTTTAATTCCTCAGTCTGTCACCTCATTTTTGAGTTTTAAAAATTGACTTATGGTAGTATTTTTTTTTCATATTTTCTATCATTTTCTCAAACATTTTTAGCTTATTCTGAAACAGCATATTACAGTTTAGGTTTTTTTGTTTTAGCATATCCTTCTCAAGTGCTTCATTCTCTGTAGGAATGTTATTCTGCTTATTCTCATTTTTACTTACAGTATTTTTGTGTGGGACTGATATTGATATTTCTCTGTTATTATTTTTTTTATTAAAAGAATTTTTTAAATTGTTTTTCTATTACAGTTGTCCCACTTTTTCCCCCATTGCTTCCCCCCACTCCTTCTCCCACAGGCAATCTCCACCCCATTGTCCATGTCCATGTGTTATTTATACTAGTTCCTTGACTAGACCTTTCCCCTTCTTACCCCCTTTTTCTCCCTCCCCCCTCCCCCCGTCACTGTTAGTCTGCTCCTTGTTTACGTGTCTCTGGCTCAATTTTGCTCATTTGTTTGTGTTGTTCATTAGTTTCCTGTATTAGGTGATATCATATGGCATTTGTCTTTCATTGCCTGGCTTTATTTCACTAAGCATAATTCTCTCTAGTTCCATCCATGTTGTTGCAAATGGTAGGCGTTCCTTCTTTCTTTCTGCTGCATAGTATTCCATTGTGTAAATGTACCACAGTTTTTTGATCCACTCATCTACAGATGGGCACTTAGGTTGTTTCCAGCACTTGGCTATTGTAAGTAGTGCTGCTATGAACATAAGGGTGCATAGGTTCTTCTGAATTGGTGTTTCAGGATTCTTCAGGTATAAACTTAGCAATGGAATTGCTGGATCAAAAGGCAGTTACATATTGAGTTTTTTGAGGAAATTCCATGCTGTTTCCCACAGTTGCTGCACCAGTCTGCATTCCCACCAACAGTGCTCTAGGGAACCCTTTTCTCCACATCCTCACCAGCACTTGTTGTTTGTTGATTTGTTAATGCTGGCCATTCTGACCGGTATGAAGCGGTATCTCATTGTGGTTTTTATTTGTGTCTCTCTGATGGCTAGTGATGTTGAGCATTTTTTCATATGCCTATGGATCCTCTGTATGTCCTCTTTGGATAAGTGTTGATTCAGGTTCTTTGCCCATTTTTTAATTGGGTTGTCTGTCTTCTTGATGTTCAGTCATATAAGTTCTTCATATATTTTGGAGATTAATCCCTTTTCTGAGGTATCATTGGCAAGTATGTTTTCGCATATGGTTGGTACCCTTTTCATCTTGCTGATGTTTTCTTTTGCTGAGCAGAAACTCTTTAGTTCAATGTAGTTGTAGTTCCATTTGTTTATTCTTTTCTTTATTTCCCTTGCCTTAGGAGATATATTGGTGAAAATATTGATAGATATCTGAACTTTTCCTGCCTATGTTTTCCCCTAGGCCTTTTATGGTGTCATGGCTTACATTTAAGTCTTTTATCCATCTTGAGTTTTTTCTGGTGTATGGTGTAAGTTGGTGGTCTAGTTTCATTTTTTTGCATGTCCCTGTCCAGTTCTTCCAGCACCATGAGTGAAAGAGTCTCTGTTACTTTTTATGTGAATTTCATCTTCATGAGCTTTAAAAAAAAGATTTTATTTATTTATTTTTAGGGAGAGGGGAAGAGAGGGAGGAAGAAAGGAAGAGAAACATCATTGTGTGGTTGCCTCTTGCACTCCCACACCCCCAACTGGGGACTTGACCTGCAACCCAGGCATGTGCCCTGAATGGGACTCAAACCAGTGACCCTTTGGTTCACAGGCCGGCACTCAATCCACTGAGCCACACCAGCCAAGGCTCATGTTTGTGAACTTTTAGCAGGAGGCCTGGTACAGATGGCTTTTCTCATTTCATAAACATCCCTCTTCTGGTGTTCTTATGTGATATTATTATTATTAATTATTATTATTATTATTAATCCTTACCTGTGGATATATTCACTGATTTTTAGAAAGAGAGAGAAATACCAGTCAGCTGCCTCCTGCACACTTCCCAACTGTAAGGGACAAAGAAACTGGTGACTCTCAAACCAGTAGGAAATAATTAACAACTAAGGACAACTGTAATTGAATCTTGAATCAGGGGGTCGGTGTCCGAGTTAACAGTAAAGCAAGGGAGAACGTTAGTTATACAAGTCAGGAAATGACAATCTGCAGTTCATCACGAATGTCCCTGAGATCAAAGGGGGGGGGAAGATATTCATCCCCAAACACAGAGAAATGGGGAAATGTAGCTAGACAACTCAGCAAACAAGTCAGGGCATCTTCAAGGGAGAGCTGGAGACAGACCTCTAACTAGATTACTCTTAGTTAATTACTACCCTTAGTTAATTGCGTTAGATTGTAACTCTGGAGTATCCAGCTAATGGAAAAACGGAGGAGGAGAAGGAAGAGGGTGGGGGTGCTACTTGTGTTAGAATAAAACTAATTGGCTTTTTCCACTTGGGCATGCATGCCCCTGGCTGGGTGTGCACACAGCTCTGCCCCCAGCTCTGCAGACCTGTCAATAAACACCTCATTTGCTGCTGAAGTCCTGTGTCCTGGTGTTTTCTTGTGAGCGTTTCTCACACGACTAGGGATCAAAGCCACGATCTTTTTTTGGTGTACAGGATGGCATTCCAACCAAATGAACCACCCAGCCAGGGCCTCATGTGATTTTAACACACATGGTAACTGGCCTTTGAAGGTGCCTGCCCCTACTTTTTCCCACACCTTCTCTCTCCTTGGTCTCTATCCTCCCTGTTTTGCTCAATTTTGATCTTACTCTCTGCAGTTTTTTCTCATGTGAGGCTGTGTCCTAGAAGGAGGCCCTGGCTGGCCACTTTACAGAGCTCACAGGGGCTGCACCATTCCGGCCCCTTCAGATACGACCAGGTCACCCTGCACTCAGTCACTATCACAGCAGCCGCCCTTCAGTCAGCTTCACCTACTGGTGTGAAACTGTTCTGCCCCCATGCAGTACAGGGCACACCTATGGGTGCTCTGGGGCTCCCCTACACTCAGGCAGGTCTATTACTGCCCACTGCCCTCTCCACACAGACCCAACACCCCAAGGTCTGTGCCTGGCCAGGGCTCAGCCTCACCCACGTGTACTTCAGTCTGTAGCTCCTAGTTTTGTAATAGGTGTTGTCCATGAGTATTTTTATTTTAGACATTTACTTTTTAATTTATGTAAAATAGCAATAGTAGTCCTATTGCATGTCAACATAAACAACCATTAAAAAAATAAAAAGTAGCTATTTCTGAAAACACAACAAACATTTAGTGAGAAAACTGGCATGTTTTGTTGTTGTCATTTTTCTTTAAGATTTTATTTATTTATTTTTAGACAGAGGGGAGGGGAGGGAGAAAGAGAGGGAGAGAAATATCAATGTGTGGTTGTGTCTCATGTGCCCCCAACTGGGGACCTGGCCTGCAACCCAGGCATGTGCCCTGACTGGGAATCGAACCAGTGACACTTTGGTTTACAGGCTTGTGCTCAATCTACTGAGCCACACAAGCCAGGGCTAAGACTGACATGTTTTATGTTTTTGCAAATGTCTTAACATCTGCTTTAGTAGGCTATAGGTAGCCCTGGCCAGTAGGGCTCAGAGGGTTGGGCATTGTTCTGCAAAGTGAAGTTACTGGTTCGATTCCTGATTGGGGCACATGCCTGCACTGCAGGTTCAGTCCCCTGGTGGAATGTGTGCAAAAGGCAGCTGATTGATGTGTATCTCTCACATCAGTGTTTCTCTCCTTCTCTTTCTCCCTCCCTTACCCTCTGTCTAAAAATATAAGTAAATATTTTCTTTAAAAATAGACAACAAGTAGATTCTTGTTTGCAGGTTCTAGCAGAGGAGTGCAGCTACTTGCATACCCTTGACCAAAGACTGGTCCTCTCTTCTAGTTGGGAAGGTTGTCTTCTTCTACCAAGCATGCAGCTTTGGAACGGATGCACATGGATCAGTGAGGGAGGAAGGGGACACCCGCCTAGCCAGACAGATCAGCTGATTCAACCCTGACAATCAATGGGGTGACCAATGTCACAGCCAGACCACCCTCACATCCAACAACATGTAGATTTTTATATCTGCTCTTGCATGTAATCTGTTGGGTTATAGCGTGTCATTTGACCTTTGGAAAACTCAACTCTACACTCACGGGGGTTCCTGAAATTTTTCTTTTCTTATCTACTTGTGCCATCTGCTTTTTGTCAGGTAGCTTTGCTCTGATAAGTCACCCAGAAAATAATCTAGATTTTTACACCAGGTTTATTGAAAGAAGGGAGGGAAAGAGGTTAGTAGTAAGAGAACACTCCAAGACCAACTGGAGAGTCTGTGGGAGTAAGAAAAGGAGAAGGGAAACTACCAGTTCAACTAGAAGGCCTATCGAAGTTCCCTGCCTCCATGCCTGCAGGTGCCATCTCCACACCTTTCCAAACCTACCTTCCCTTAGGGTGAGTTAACCCACCAATACTTTTGGCAGGTTAATTTGCATACAGTTCTTTTGCATGTGGGTCATTTGCATATGTCAAAAGTCCAGCAGGCAATCCAACTGCAGCCATGTTCTGACACTTTTAAGTGGGGATTTTAAAATATCTAAAAACTATGCCGCTACTGCTTTTTTCCCAGAATTCTTCATAAGCTTTCTGATGGGAGAAAGGGATAAGAAATAAAGATGTAATGTCCTCTCTCACCACACATATTTAGCATTGCAAAGTGCAAAAAGGCAGAAAAAGGAAATAAAAAGCATAAGGTTTGGGAAAGAAGAAACTAAACTGTAATTATTCAGAACCAATATAATGTAGAAAAGCCAAAGGAATTTACCGATAATCTATTAGATTTAACAAGTAGATCTAGCTAGGTTGCTGGATGTAAGATCAACATACAAAAACTGGTTGTTTTTCTATATGCCAGCAAGAAATAAATAGAAAACTGCAATCTTTATAAGTTACCATTTATAAGAGCATCAAAAACTATCAAATGCCTATGAATAAACTGAACAAAAGATGTGCAGGACTCTCTACCCTGAAGACTACAAGGTATGTTGAGAAGAAATTTAAGGAGACCTAAATAAAAGAAGTTAGATCTGAATAACTGGAGGAACACTCAAAATTAGAAAGGTGTCCATTTTTCCCACTACCTGTTTTCCAGAAGGTTGTGTGTGTGTGTGTGTGTGTGTGTGTGTGTGTTTACAAACTGACAAGCTGATTCTAAAACTTAAATGCAAAAGCGAAGGACCGAGAATGAAAAAACAAGATGTAGAAGGCTTGGCTTTCCAGATGTTAATGAAGAAGGGAACCCACCTGCAAAATAATGTGCAGATGAGAGGTTGGACACACCATGGCTCCACAGAAAACCAACATGTTTCTTTAATCCCAAGCAGAATGTTTTCATGGCACATTTCCACATTTTGTACCAAAGTAATTTCAAGTAAAAAAGGAATCAGAACTTGGCCCCAGTACTTTCTCTGGCCATTATGTGATGGCTCAGGGTTTGTGGGAATTCGGGTTGGGCCTTCCTAAGCCCCTCCACTAACCTCTCACAGGCAGTAGACAAACGCTGACTCAAAACATGACTCAGCTTTCCCCATCTGAGCCCACTGGCTTCTCCTGGCGTCATCTCAGTTTTTTGGCAAGATTTTATGCAGTAGCCAGGAGGCCTCAATTTCTAAAGGCAAAGCCAAACCAGTTTGCCATCTTTATTAGAAAACAACTGGCTCATCTTTGCCCCAAAGTGCAATGTCAAGAGCTGCTGGTGTTCTTTGCTTCAGGGAGAGGGTATTGAAATGGCCCACAAGTCTGCACTTGGCCATTTCCCTTATTTAAGACCCAAGACTCACGCGCTGCTGAAAATTTTTTGTGAACTATTGAAAACTGACATAGAAAACAAATGACTAGGAGGGAAGTGAAGTTGGAAGAAAGCGTCTTCTCAGACTTGTTCAGTCGCGTTAGGAAAGCCATTAATCTGCTGAGTTAAGAGCCCAGCAATTTTTGGATCCCTCCAGCTGTTTCATTCCTTGGAAATTAACACATAGGATACTGCAAGTTTTAACAAACAAGGCCAGGAGAGAGGAACAGGACTCCCCGAGAGCTTTGGAGGCCACGATCCCAGGGATGAAGCAGAGGAGTGCTGCTCTGTGCGCACAAGGCAGGAGTTGACATGGAAAGTTCCTCTGTCCATGAGACAGCCAGGAGTCAGTTCGACTGTACATTGCATGATACAAATGTGGGCTTAACAAGGATGCAGAAATTCATTGTGCAAAATGTGGTTCAATACGGCATGGTGAGTGGCTGGTACATCTCCACAGCAGCCCTCGCCCTGTGGCTCTCCGGGGGCTCCATGTGACCCCACTGGACTCCTTGGACCTGTCCCATAGAAAGCAAGCCAATTCCCCACCTTTGGTGTTTGCTTTTGGCCTCCAGGATCTCTGGAGAACTCCTCCTTGGGAGAGCAAACGTAAATAAACTCATAATAGGTTTTCCATTTTATTAACCCAGAAAAGACTCTTTCTTCACTGGCCTTTCATCTACTTGGCTAGTGGACACAGCCCTAGGCAAGATCACGCAATGCTCGCATTCTTTGGAGATCGTTGTATAATCTTGCTGTAATTAACAAGCACACCAGAGCCTTGTGATGGACCCCGCGGCATGGGGCAGAGATGGCACATGTGCTGGGTCTTGGCTGTGCTCTTGGGCTTGGCTGCCATTTGTCTCTGAGCATCACCACCTTCCTGGCTCCCCAAGGTTCTCCCACCCAGAAGGGAGCAAGCCATGTCCTGCTGCCAAGACACAGGGTATCACTTATCCCATTGTGGTTACGAAGCTCAGCCAAATGGTGGCACCCCAGCCAGTGAAGAGTGTTCTCTGCTGTCGGTAGTCATGACCAGATTCAGACTTGAAAGTGCCAGGTCAAATAAGCAAGGTTCCCAGGTCGCAGGTGGAGAAGACCGAGCAGAGGGACACAATTCCCTGAGTTACTGCATTCCCCTCACAGTTGGAGGGAACTTCATTAGCTGAAGTGGCACAATGAGCGTCCAGTGGCCGGAGACTTGAGTGTCTACACAGCACACTGTGCCCTCTGTTCTCCCCCAGCCCGGGCCAAGGGCTCTTTGTGTGTCTGAAAAAACTGGCGGGGAGCTGGACAGCAAACCTGTGCCAAGAAACAGGCAACAGGGCTGGCTTTAACTCATGATCCCCTGCTGGAATTCTTCTTTCATTTTACAAATATTTGTGGAGTGCCCTGCGTGTGCTAGGCCGCTCTAGGCACACAGAGGCCTCCGCTCTCACTGAATGCAGTTGATGGAGGGGAGACAGACAGAAACAAGTGAACAAACACAGACAGCTTTGGATAATGATAAATGTGTGAATAAATTAAACAGAGGACTAGGACTCCATCAGGTTGGGGACAAGGAAGGGCTCTTGAGGAGGGCACTGAAGCCAGAATAACCTGGGGTATGGGCTGCTGTGGCATGAGTGAGGAGGTGGATGGAGATGCAGGGCCATCTCCCATGGGACCGTGGGCAGGGAGAGGGGTTTGGCGAGCTGGGAAGGGTGGTGAGCTGGGCAGTGATATGAAGGAATCTATCTTTTTTTAAAAAGAGCACTCTGGCTCTGGATGGTGTGGCTCAGTAGATTGAGTGCCGGCCTGCAAACTGAAAGTTGCTGGTTTGATTCCTGGTCAGGGCAGTTGCCTTGGTTGCAGGCCAGGTTCCAGGCTGGGGGCCTGTGAAAGGTAGCTGATCAATGTTTCTCTCACACGTTGATGTTTCTCTCCCTCTCTTTTTCCCTTTTTTCCTTCCTCATTCTCGGCGATGCAGATAGACTCTTAAGAAGCTACACCATCGTCCCTCGAGACGGACGGCTGCCGACGAAAAATAAATAAATAAATAAATAAATTTTTTTTTAAAGAGCACTCTGGTCACTGTGAAATGATAAAAGGATGAGCAGGTAGGCAAGATAACCACATCCTGTCACTTATAAGGAACCTGTGTATATGTGACCATATGTTGCAAAAGAGACTTTGCAATTAGGTTGAATGAAGGATCTTGAGATGAGAGATTATTCTGGATTATCCAAATGGTCCTGACATAATCACCAGGTCTTTACAAGGGGAGACAGGAGAGTCAGAGGGTCAGAGAAGATGTGACAACAGAAACAGGGGAAAGACTCTGCTGGCTCTGAAGATGGAGGAAGGGGCCACAAGCCAAGGAAAGTAGGTAGAAAAGACAAAGGAACAGATTCTCCCCCGGAATCTCCAGAAAGACCCAGCCCTGCCCACACCTTGATTTTAGCCCCATAAGGCCCAAATGGACATCTGACCTCCAGAACTCTACAATACAACATTTGTGGTAATTACAACAGGAGGAAACTAATGCAGACGGCAAGAGGTCACTGGTGTGGTCCAGGTGAGAAAGATGAGAATGCCCAGGTGCCCAGGTTTGCTGATGTTTCGCTTCACAGCACACAGAAAGGTACCAGCAGAGTGTCTCACAGTCTGTTGTGTGATACGGATGATCTAAGTGGTGGTAGCCCAGAGATAGGAGGGGATGGGATCTCAGCTTATTGGTGGCCCTTGGCTCTCTGCACTGGGGGGAGGAGGGGGGTCCTGAACTGGAGTCAGTGACAGAGTAGGGGTGCAAGGAGGGTAGACAGGGCTAACAGTAAAAGCCCAGGAGGCCCTGAAGCATGGGCTCTTCTGTATGTTCTTTTCTCTTTACTTTTCCTGTGTCTTCACCTCTCTACTCTCTAGTTACCCCAAGGTGCTTCTGTCCGTGTACATAAAAAATCAACAAAGATGTTTCCAGTTTATGTTTGTTTTTGTTTTTTGTTTAGGTCAAAGATCAGATACTTTCCTGGTAGCCTGTTTTCGTGAAAAATCCAAGACAGAAACAAATTATAACTGAAAGCAGGACCAGCTGCCTGCTACTACAAAAGCCAATACTTGAGAGGCAAATGCTGATGTAAAGGAAACTGCTTTGTTTTCAAGTGCCCGCAACCTGGAAGATGCAGGAATCATGTCTCAAAGCCCATCTCCACCCTTCAGTGGAGGCAGAGGTGTTTTTTTGTTTTTGTTTTTTGTTTGTTTGTTGAGGCAGAGGTTTTTGTAAGGAGGGAGAGAGGAACAGAACAAAGAGATCAAGGGAGGGGGTTGAAAAGTTCTCTATGTGCAGACGAGCACATTCCATTCTGATAAGGCAAGTGATGGTCCTATGTGCGTCATCCTGATTTCAACTCATTCTGGATTTACAGGTGAAGGTCAGCAATTCTCCAGGAGCTGAGATTCCTAAAGGTCAGAGTCTGTATCTTTTGAAGTTAGTTCCTAGGATTCTTATAGAAACATGCTGCTCATCTACAAGCTACATACTAGTCAAGAGTCTGCACTTACAAAAACAATTTCAAAAGAATGGTGGAGCGGATGACAATTTTCCACTGTTACAAAATGGCAAGGGAGATACAGACCAACAAAGTCCGTGTATAGCTTCAATGTACTAGAGATATAGTATTACAAATGGAAGCCCACAGGATGCCTGAGTGTCCTGGGGTGGCCGTAAGGATTTGCCATGAACTGGAGGGTTTGAAAAAACAGAAGTTGCTTCTTTCCCAGTTCTGGGGGCCAGAAGTCTGAGATCAGATGTCAGCAGCTGCCTCCCTCTGAAGGCTCCAGGGGAGGCTCCTTCCTGCCTCTCCCAGCTCCTGGTGGAAATGACAATGGCAATCTTTGGAGTCCATGGCTTATGGCTGCCACTCTAGTCTGTCTTTATACAGCCTCCTCCTTGTGTCTTCTCGTGTCTTCTTGTAAGGACAACAGGCTTGGATTAGGGCCCACTTGCATCTAATGTGCTGTAGTGGGTTGAATAGTGTCTCCCCAAAGGGTATGTCTCAACCCCTGGAACCTGTGAATGTGACCTTACTTGAAAATAGAATCTTTGCAGATATAATTAAGTTATAAAATCCAATGACTGGTGTCCTTATAAGAGAAAGGAGAGGGAGATTTGAGCCCCAGAGACACAGGAAGGAGGCAGAGATTGGCACGATGCAGCCATGAGCAAAGGAGTTCCTGGAACCACAATAAACTGCAAGAGGCAGGAAGGTATGAGAATTAATGTTATGTGTCATCTTGACTGGACCACAGGGTACCCTGATATTTTTCAAACATTATTCTGTGAGGATGTTTTTGAATGAGATTAACATTTACACCAGTAGACCTAGTAAAATAGATTGCCTTTCACGTGGTGGGTGGGCCTCACCCAATCAGGTGAAGGCCTGAATAGAAGAGAGGCTGACCCTCCTCTAAGAGGAGTACTTCCTGTCTGATGGCCTTTGGACAGAGATAACAGGTTTTGTTTTTCCTGCCTTCAGACAGAAACTGAAACGTCGGTTCTTCCTGGGTCTGGAACCTTTAAATTGGAACCACTCCATCTGCCCTCGTGGGTCTCCAGCCTGCCAACTCACCCTGCAGATCTTGGGATTCGTCGGCATCCACAATCACATGAGCCAGTTCCTTATAATAAATCTTTTCTGTGTATGTACACATCCTGTTGGTTCTCTTTCTCTGGAGAACCCTGACTAATCCAGAAAGATCCTACCCTAGAGCGTTTGGAGGAAGCCTGGCCCTGCCGATTGCTGGAGTTCAGACTTCTGGCCTCCAGAACTGGAAGAGAGAATGTTCTTGTTTTTAAGCTGCATAGTTTATGGTAATTCATTATAGCAGCCCCAGGAAACTCATACACTCTCAAACCAAACCAAACTAAATTAAAGTTAGGAGAAGCAAGACACCGTTGCTTAATGAACTCCTCTCTCCAAACCTACCTCTCCTTTTGAAATGCAAGCTTATGCATAAGCACTGGTAATTCTGAGGGCGGAAGAGCCTTTACTGTCCCAGCCTGCCCTAGCAGAAGAGCCTGAATGCCGAGCTCTCACCTGGTCTCCAGAGAAAGTGTTAAGAGGAAAGAAGTTGGGTTTACCTCCCAGGACGATGGCAGGGAAGAAGAGAGATGATCACCACTGTTGACTTTAGGTTTCTGTATTGGCTGTATTTGTTACCAGCCTGAAGTTAATATGAGAAGAGCTTTACTGTAGCTTTCAGACTAACAGGATAGGAACCTGGGAAAATGCAGCTCCCCACTCTGGGCCTCCGACTTCTTGTCTTTCTAATGAGAAATTATCAAAACGATCAAAACAATCAAAAGGATCAAATGATCCTTCTTTCCACAGTCCCTCACTCTCCAGTGCATCCCCTGCCATCACATGTTGAGTTTCATGGGTTCCCCGAGGCGCCAGCCTGCTCTGCCATGAAGCCTCCTCTCTACCATTCCCATAGGCAGGTCCTTGGCCACGCCCTTAACACCTAGGCAGGTGTGAGAATCAGTCCATCCCTGCTGACCTCACAGATGCTGGAGGCCTGAAGAGGGGACAGAACTCTTCTTACACTTTCCCTGGAGCTCCCCCACCCCCTACCCCTGCACTGTGGGCCACCGGCACCTATAGGGACACTGTGTCCTGCCACAGCTAAATCTCCTATGTGATCCATGTTGTCACCTCATGAACGTTCATCTGCCTGACCAGGCTGGAGGCTCTTGGAAAGCAAGGTGGGATTCTGTTCATTTTGGAGTCCCTTTGGTTCCTAGTATGGGGCCCTGCAGAGGGCCGCCACCTAGTCTGTATGGCACAGTGGTGGATTAAAGATAGTCATCCGAATTCTTTGGCCCTCCTTGCATCAAGGAGTAGGGTCTACAGCACTCCTCCTTGAATTTGCTGGGCTGCATAACTATTGGACCAATAGCATCTAGCAGAAGGAATGCTGTGGCAGCTTCCAGTTCCTGACTCTCGGAAGAGTCACACTTGGGGCCTGGAATGCCCATGTAAGAAAGTCCAACTGCCGTGAGACTGTCAAGCTATGGGGGGCCCCCAAGCAAGTCCAGTGGAGAGGCTGCACAGAGAGAGAGATGCTCAACTGGCCCCGTAGTCCTAGCCGGCCCAGCCCAGGGGCCAGACATGTGTCAGAAGAAGCTGTGAGTTAACTCTAGGCCCAGCCGACATCTGATTGCAGCTGTGTGTGGGACTATGAGCAAGAACCACCCAGCTGAGCACAACTGCCCAGAGCAACGCACCTTCCAAAGACATTGTCTTAAGCCATTAACTTTTGGGCTGATCTGTTTGGTGAGGACTGAAAAAATCTTTTCCCCTGGGGGAACACATTGGGAAAAAGCACCCCTCTCCACAGGCACAGTCCTACAGGGGGTTTGGCTGGTGCACAGGTGGCATCTCAGGGCAGAGACGCGGATGCCCCGTACTCGAGCTGGAGGGGCCCAGAGTGTATGTGGAGCACAAGCCAGAGCACCGTGCCTTCATGCAGTGCAGACTGTGCAATTGTACATGGTCGCCTTGAGTCGAGGTCTCACCGCTGACAGGAGGAGGCAGGCAGGGTCTGTTTGGGATGGGTGCTCCATCACTGTCCCTCACTACATCCCTTTGGCCCTACAGCGCTCAGTCAGTCTCGGGGCCTCTCCTCGTGCCAGCCTATTCTGGCTGCCAGGCAGTTCAGCCAAGCAGAGACCCGGAGGAAGGCACTGACAGAGGCAGGTCTGGGCGTCAGGAGAATGTGGAGGAGGGAAACGGAGAGGCTGCCAACAAGGCTCTTGGGCTCACGGATCAGAACTTCACCTCACCTTCGGGGCACAGGTCTGTCTGTAGTCACTGCTTGTCCAGCCTCGTTCAGCCCAACGTGAACTCTTTGAAGTAAACTGCTGGGGAATGATTAGTAGGAACACGGATCCAGAACCAGGCACTCACCCCCATCCCTCTAATCCTTGGCCGCCTATGCGGGAAGCAGATGTGCCCTCCTGCCCTCCCTGGTGACTCCAGCCTACCTGGAGCCTCGTGGCGTTGCAGTCTCGCCTGCTCTGCCCAGACCTGAAGGGACCAGTGTGCTGCCCGCAGACCCTGCTGCTGCTGTCCTCCGCCCCGGCCGGGCGCGGCCCCGCAGGGCGCGCTTCCCCGGCTCCTCACTCGCAGCTTCCTCTTGGGTTTGACGCCGCTGCAGGCGCCTGGAGACCTGGGGTGAACGGAGAGGGAGGCCAGGGAAGACCCTGTCCCCAGTTACTTCCTGCAGGAAAGGGGGCCACGTTCCCACACAGAGGGCCTATCGGCAGCCCCTTCACAGCTGCAGAAATTGCCGCATCCTTGCCCGCCCCCCCCCCTGCAGCCCCCCCCCCCCCTGCAGCCTCTTCTTGGTAACTAGTCCCTAGGTTACCCTCCTTGGGGGCCACCTGCTCTGTCAGGGCGCTGCTGGTGAGGAATTAAAGGGACGACAACTGGGGAGGAAGGCCTTGGTCCTCCCTCTGACTCTCAAGAAAACCCTGGAAGATGTTGAGTAAGAGGTCTGCAGAAGGCAACCCCCCAAAGAGGGTTGTTCACTGCATTCCATACTTTAGCGCCTGATGGGGAAAAGGGCAGCACGTGCATCAGAAAGGAGAGAGCGGCCCCTTCGTCCCTCCCTCACCAGATGCCAGTGTTTTGTGCAGGGGGCCTTGGGAAGATGACCAGGCCTCTCCAAGTCCCCACGTCCTCCTGTGTAATAATAATAATAATAATAATAATAATAATTTTAAAAAGTATTGGCACAGTGCCTACCACACCATGACACAGTCTCTCCTTGAGCAAACTCTAGTCAGGCTCCTCTGGGCACTCTTTCGAGAGGCCTCCCCTTGCGTCTTGTCCTAAAGAACCTCATTTTAGCAAGACCCCTGGTAAGCCTGTTTAGCCAGGACCCTCTAGATTCACTACTGGGCACCCTGAATATGGATTGGGTCCCTCGACCCCCTCCCTCCCCCAGGGGATGTCCAGTCACCTGGCCTGCCTTCAGCACGAACCCTGTCATGTCCATGTAGCCAGAGTCCCCCTCATCCCTGAGGCTTCCCCTTAGTTACTTTCCATCTACCCACCCCGACCTGCTCCTTCACTCTAACCCTCCGCTCGCCCACGCCATTTTTGGAGTTCAGCCCCATCCCTCTCTCCTCTTGCAAACCCCACGGCTGTGTCCCGGTGTCCACTGCGACAGTCCTGAAGAAAGAACAAGCGTGAGGAATCACTGGCTCTCTAACAGCCGCAGCTCCCTCAGTGTGAGTGAGCACGGGGCCCACCAAGGGGCGGGGGCGGCAGGGCTTCCTTCCCTCCCTTCTCAGGTGGAGGAATCTCCTGACTTTTGAGGGAGAGGCCTCCATGTTCTGGACATGAGAAGATGCTGCTCACCTGGTCCTGGGCCTCTCAGCAGCCCTCCAAGGAGGAGCAAGTGAACGTGGCTGGCTTTGAGAGTCGGTCTTCTCAGTGGACAGCTGGGGTGGCGCTTCCCGGCTCCTATGGACACTTTGGCAGGAGCCCCTTCCCAGGAGCCCAGGACAAAGGAGGTCAACAGAAGCCCACTGGAGGGCTGCCAGCCTCCAAAGAGGCTGAGAAGGTGCAAGGGACAAGGAGACACGTGCATGGCAGGCGTGGGGGATATGGCGGGCCAGATGTCAGAGATGGGGATGGAGGAACAGGACAGTCAGCTGGGCTGAGACGGGAAGGACAGCTCAGGGCCCCGGGCTCAGTGCTCAGCTCTCAGCTGGGCTAACTGTGTCCCTCACCCCACCCCAGGGGGCACTTGGGAATGTTTGGTGACTTTTTTTTTTTTTGAAGGTTACATGAAATTTATTGATAGAGCAGAGAGGTGGGAGAAAGCAAAGCAGGGAAATCTCTCAGATTGAATAGAGTGGAACAGACACATGTTTCTTTTACAATGGGAGTACAGGGTAGTTAACTTTTATTACTCATAGGGATGGTGTTTGGGTAACAAGTTAATAATAGTCTCCAGCTTTGGTGGTGGGTGTGCCCTGAGGGTTGTGGAGATTACTCTGACATTTCAAAAGAATCTCCTCTTAGATGCAAAAAGATTGACCTTTGTCAAGGAAGCTATATACTTAGGATGTGACTGCCTGTGTGACTCACTTTTTTTTTTAATTTATGAAATTTTTAGAGAGAGGAAGGAAGAGAAAGAAACATCGATTTGTTGTTCCCCTTATTTATGCATTCATTGGTTGCTTTTCTTTCTTTTTTTTGAGGATTTTATTTATTTTTTTATTTTTTAAGATGTTATTTATTTATTTATTTATTATTTTTTTTTTTTTGGCTCAGTGGATTGAGCGTCGGCCTGCGAGCTAAGTGTCGCTGGTTCGATCTTCCAGTCAGGGCACATCAGAGAAGGAAAACTCTGACTCCAAAAAACCTCCGCTGCCTTGCGGCATACCTCTTCAGGGGAAAGGCTAAGGGAGTAAACCCCGACAGAAAATCCGGAGCCGGAGTCCCTAAGGCGGTTTGACGTTGTAGTCAACACCGGCAACTCCTGCGGCGCACCTGAAGCCAAGCTGTATTGACTCCGTCTTTCCCTTGGACCCTTCAGCTGCGAAGAGAGGGGGGGTCTGCTGCATGGGCAACAGCAGACCCTCCATATCACCCTGCCCAGGCTCTGTAGCTTCAGCTTCACTGGAGAGGACACTCCAGCGTCATCACAAGATGTCGATTCAACACGGGAGGAGACAGATACCGTGTCACTCCCGAGTCGGACTGCACAGCCATTCTCGGCGGTGCAGATAGACTCTTAAGAAGCTACACCATCGTCTCTCGAGACGGACGGCTGCCGACGACGAGGGATTTATTTATTTTTATAGAGAGGGGAAGGGAGGGAGAGAAAGAGGGAGAGAAACATCAATGTGTGGCTACCTCTCCAACTCCCCCAACTGGGGACCTGGCCCGCAACCCAGGCATGTGCCCTGATGGGGAATCAAATCGGCGACACTGGTTCGCAGGCCTGCATTCAATCCACTGATCCACACCAGCCAAATGGGGACAGTTTTTGTTGTCAATCAATACTGGGAGTGAGGGGACGGTACATGACATCTCATGGGTGGAGACCAAGGATGTTGCTCAACTTCCTACAACACACAGGACAGCACCCCCACCAAAGAGAATTACCTGGCGCTAAATGTCCTTTGTGTGGTGGCTCTGAAACCCCTGGACAGAGGGGCACAGCTTCCTGACTCCTGCCCATCACTTTTCCTTGTCACTCAAGCAATGGCGACACCAAAGATAGCTTACATGCATGCCATGTGCATGCCACGTGAATGCAGCTGTCGGGCCAACTTCCCAGCCGTGCAGGCCCCTCTCTCTGCAGCCAGGGTGCTACCCATAGCTCTCCTCTAGGAAGCCCCCACTGCTCCCAGGCCTCAGAGCCTTGCCCAGAGTCCCTGGGTCAAATCCCCACTGCTCAGTCTTGCTTAAGGCCGGAGACTATGTTTCTATTCCTCTTGGGGCCATTTCCCCACCTCTGGCTAGGTCTGTGGGGGGAGATGCAAATGTATCACTCTTTTTTCCTTCCTCCCTCCTGTGCCCACAACAATTGCAAGGGCTCCAGGAGGAGGAAAGGCCTGTTTCTGTGGACCACTCTTGAGTTCCCCTTCTGCAGAGCTCGGGCACTGCCCCATCGACTGGCACTTCTGAGCCAAATGCTGGCAGTTGATGCAGAGGCCCTCCCTTCCCCCACTGGAGCACGGGTGGCCTGCAGTGGCAGTTTTTGCTGGCACTTCCTTCTTGAATTGCATGCAGTCCCAGGAAGGAAAGCAATCCTGGAGCCTCTTGCATCAGCCACTAGCCTCAGCGTGATGGGAGGTGGAGACAGGGAGGCGGTTGGAGCCTCCACCTGGCTCCTGAGTCCACTGACGCACAGAAATGAACATGTCCCCAGGGGCTTCTTTCTCAACAGAACATGCCTCACCTTTTACGCACGGGCTGTCCCTTGTGCAACTGGAAATGAGGATTGTAGTGGGACCTGCTCTGACACCTGCCTGCCCTCACCTGGATATGAGAGGTCCTGAAGAAAGGGCAGAGGAACACAGTGAGCAGGGGCCCTGGGAGCCAAGTGTGGCTCTCTGCCTGTCGATATGATGCAGCACAGGTTCTGGAAGGGGTCACAGTGCTAGAGCAAGGATATACAAACCAGGATACTCTGTGCCCCGAGGAATGACAGAGAGGCTTCACTGGGCCAGCTCTAATCAACTGCGTTGGCTATCTAGGTCCCCAAGTGGCACCTGGGCTTTAGTTTTCTAGCAGCGGGATGCTGGGCCGTGTCCTAAGACATTTTTGGTTGTCACAGTTTGGGAAGGGGTTACTACTGACAGTTAGTGGGTCCAGGTCAGGGATGCCACTCAACATCCTACAATACACAGGACAACACCCCCCAAGCCCCTGTCCCACCCCCACACAAAGGATTTTCCGGCCCCCAATGTCCAAAGCCAAGACTGAAAACACTGATTTAGAGAGTGCTGTAGCCCATGGCTCATGTCCCACCTTCAGAATGTCCCGAATGACAGCATTTCGTTCATTCATCTCCCCCAGTGTCTCTGTGGGACCTTAGAACTCATAGTCTCCTTGCCTGGCTAGCTCCTGGAGGGCCCCATGTTAAGGAGAAGGTGTTTGCACCTGGGCTACACATTGTACAACTGCAAGGCGTCTGCCACGTGGTGGCCTTATTTGGACTGATGTTTTCTTGCGTATGGTTTTCATGTGGGTCAGGAGTTGAAATATCAGATGCCTCCATGGGCCAGACCAGGAGGAGAAATGAGTTGAGGGCGCAGGTGGAGGCGATGGTGGAGCCACGCCCTGTCTCTGGAGACTGAGAGCCTTAAATTGCTAGATCCTGGATTTAAAAAAAAAAAAAAAAAAGTCAGAAATTTATTTACTTTTAAATGTGAAAATTTCCAATTTTTGAATGTTAATGCAGATTATTTGAAAATACTGTGTGTGAGGGTTGGGAGACTGTGGATCCACGCTGGCCCCAGCTGTCCCTTGTACAGCCTCTGCGGCTTGTCACACAGGCCCCAGCTCCTTAAGTGACTGTGACTGTGACTGTGCCGCTGCTCAAACGGCAGCAACCCTCATGTGCTCCAGTGCAGTGGACCGTGATGGGTTAAACCACCGGCCTATCAGAGAACACGCACCCGAGGGGCTTGGGGCAGAAGAGAGCATGACATGCAGGGAGGGAGGGATGAGACCCCGGAAGGAGTCCGTGGCCGGGCTTGCAGAGGCTGACCCAGACAGGCACCTCCCAACTGGCTTCCCCACCACACCCTGGTGGGGAACCCTTTAAACTACAGACCTCCAGACTCCATGCAAGATCTGCCAAACCAGAACCATGCAGGTCTGACCAGGAATCTGTTTTTCGAAAAGCTTTTCAGTAATGTTCTATCTCTTGATGGGGGTTGGTTTACGAAGTATATGTTTGTCCAAACTCATTGAGTGACACACTACAGATGGTGGACATTGTCGTGTGCAATTTTACAAAAAGAAGAAAAAAGGAAAGGAAGGAAGACAGCAAGAGAGAGAGAGGGGGAGAGAGGAAAAGGAAGGGGGGGAGGGGAAAGAGAAAGGAGAGAGAGAACCCTAAAACAATCTCAAAACACAAGTAGGGCCCAAGTCTTCTGCTTCTTGGTCCATTATGACTCATGTCCTGGCAATTTCCCAAACCTTGGCCAATTCATGACTCAGTTAACCATTTTACCTCTCCTTTCCATTGAACTCTTACTATTTTTCTTTAAATGACTCAGTTACTTAAAAGGAAAATCAGTCATAAGTAGAAGATAAGTGTAAAAGTAAATAAAACATAAATGTACATTAGAGTCTAGCAGGTTTGGGCTGTTTGCCAAAGGATAGGGGACTTCAGGTCAAGAAAAATCACAGGTGTTGGGACGCATTCAAGGCCCACCAGCAGCTAACTGGTACTTACTCAAAACCCTCCAGAGGGCTGAGAGGGGTCTGATGAGAACAGAAGATTCTCACTACATGATTCAATGTTTTTACATGAGGGGTCCTTGACCTGAGTCACCTCTGAGGCACCGATCCCTATTTTGGGAAGGATGCCTTGCACCCCACTATATGGCTCAATTGGCTGGTGAAATGTGTGAATGAGGCTCTCATTCTCTCCAACAAGACGGCCAGGAGGCAGCTGGGTAAGGTATCAGTGAAAGTCTGGCTAGAACCTCTGGTCAAATCAAAGGAAAATCGGGCGACTCAGCGATTCCATTCCCAGGAATGTGCCCCAAAGAAATAAAAATGAGTGTTCAAATCAACACTGTTTGTAATGGCCAAAGTGGAAACAACTCAAATGTCCACTTACTGATGATAAACAATATTTGGCAAATCCATACAGTGAAATATTGCTCAGCCATAAAAAGGAGTGACGTACTGACATGCACGTACATGAACTTGAAAACATTATGCTGAGTGAAAGAAGCCAGACACCAGACACACAGAAGCACATAATGTATGATTTCATGTCTATAAAATGTCCAGAATAGGCAAATCCATAGAGACAGAGAGGAGAGTACTGGCCAGGAGCTAGAAGGAGAGAGGGGTAGGGGGTGACCACGAATGGCTGTGAGGTTTCCTTTCTGGGCGATGAAATGTCCTGGGACTAGAGAGCGGTGGCGGGTGCACAACATTGCAAATGTGCTAAATGCCCCTGAGTTCGCACGTTAAAGTGGTTGATGCTGTGTTATGTGAATTACACTTCAATTTAAAAAATCCTTTAAAAATAATTTTAAAAATTTAATCTTTATTGTATTTTTTTATATTACCTCTATCCCCTTTATACCCCCCTCCTCTCAGCAATGAGCACACTGTTGTCCATGTTCATGAGTCCTTTTTCCTTTTTGCCCAATACCTCCACCCCTCACCTCCCCACCTTAGCTGTCATCCTGCTCTCTGTCTATGAGTCTGTCCCCATATCCCTTGTTAGCTGTTTGTTCATTAGATTCCACACATGAGTGAAATCCTATGGTATTTGTCTTTCTCTCACTGGCTTATTTCACTTAGCATAATGTTCTCCAGGTCCATCAATATTGTCACAAAGGGTAAAATTTTCTTATTTTTTATGGCCAAGTAGTATTCCACTGTGTAATCATCCCATAGTTGTTTTATCCACTCATCTACTGATGGACACTTGGGCTGCTTCCACATCTTGGTGATTGTAAATAATGCTGCAATGAACGTAGGGGTACTTATGTTCTTTTGAATTAGTGTTTTGGGTTCCTTCAGATATATTCCCACAAGTGGGATCTCTGGGATTTATTTTTAATTTTTGGAGTTATCTCCAGAGTGGCTGCACCAATCTGCATTCCCACCAACAGTGCAAAGGAGTTCCCCTTTCTCCACATCCTCCCCAGCACTTGCTATTTGTTCATTTATTGATGGTAGTCATTCTGGCAGGTTTGAGGTGATATATCATTGTGGTTTTAATTTGCATTTCTCTGGTGATTAGTGACATTGAACATCTTTTCATATGTCTATGGGCCACCTGTATGTCCTCTTTGGAGAAGTGTCTGTATGTCCTTTGCTCATTTTTTAATTGGGGTTTTTGGTTTTTTGGTGTTGAGTTTTACAAATACTTTGTAAATACTGGATAGTAATCCCTTATCAGCTGTATCAGTGAATATGTTCTCCCATTCTGTGGGGTTTCATTTTATTTTGTTGATTTCCTTTGCTGTGTATAATTTTTTTTAAAAAAGGAACACTTGGAGAGAAGGGACCAAAATGGTTTAATGCATGAAGCTGAGCTAGGGAAAAAGAGTGATGAACCCTGGCTAATGTGGCTCAGTTGGTTGGAGCTTCATCCCATAAACGAAAAGGTTTCAGGTTTGATTTCCGGTCAGGGCACATGCCTGGGTTGCAGGTTTGGTCCCTGGTCAGGGTGCGAAGGAGAGGCAACCTGTTAATGTTTCTCTCTCACATTGTTTTTTTTTTTTTTCTCTTCCTCTCTTTCTCCCTCCCTTCCCCTTTAAGCATGTCCTTAAGTGAGAATTAAAACATAAAAAATTAAATTTAAAAGAAAAGAAAACTGAGCCACAAGAAGCTGCAACCCTGAGCAACAGGCACTCAAATCCCTTTTTAGGATGAGAACTGTCTGTGCTTGGCAAAGTGTGCTGGCCCCAGGAGGACATAGGGAGTGGCCACAACCAGGAAGGAGAGGTGCCCTGAGGTGCAGGGTGCTGCACTTGGTGGGGAAAAAGCTTCCTGTATCCCAACATGTTCTGGCCCAGTACTTCAGGCCCCAGAGAGCATGGATGAGAGCCCTGGAACCAGGAAATATTTGTCACTTCCCCTCCTTTCCTTTTCTGACCAGCAACTTATCACTCAGGCTCTGTGGCCACATAGAGAGGGAACAATGGGCAGAGGTCAGCGAGTCTCCAACCATGACAGTAATGTGTCTGAAATCATCTGCTCTAGAAGACGCATAGACACCTGCAAAGCCTGCCTGATATCAGTGAGATGACAGCCATCTGCCGTCACATCCACACGGAAGGAGGAGGAAGTCCAGGCCCTGTGGGGTCAGGAGCTGCCCTGGCCAAGGCTGGATCCAGAGGGCTTTTCAGGGCTCAAGACTGACCTGGGGGCCCCCAGTGAGCAGTCAGGACAACCTTTACTAGACACTCAGGGAGCTTGTTACAAATAAATGTGAGTTGTAGTCCTCTCGTATGCGAAGATCCATGTCCCCGAAAAATTCACCTCCACCCAAAAACTCAGATGTGACCTAATTTGGACATAGGGTCTTTGCAGATGTAATTAGTTAAGTTTAGATGAGGTCATTCTGGATTAGGTTGCCCCTAAATTCAGTGACTAGTGTCCTTATGTTTGAGATACAGGCACAGGGAGAATGCTGTGTGAGGACGCAGGCGGAGGTTGGAGTGATGCAGCCACAAGCCAAGAAACACCTGGAGCACCCAGAAGCCACATGAGGAGAGGATTCTCCCCAAGAACCTTCAGAGGGAATGTGGTCTTGCGACACCTTGATTTCAGACTCTTGGCCTCCAGGACTGGGAGCGAGAACATTTCTGTTGTTGTAAGCCTGCAGTTTGCGGTTATCTGTTGTGTCAGCCCCAGGACACTAATGTACCCTTGCTCCTACCTATCTTGTGGATACGTGGTGTACTCAGGGTGTGGGGTCCTTCACAGGCCTTTTGGCTGATGCTGAGGCCTGCTCCAGGCTCACCACAACTTCCTCTAGCCCATCTCTCACATCCCCATGAGAACAACAGGTGCTTCCTTCACCCGATGCTGGCCACAGCCTGGCACCCAAGCTTGCCCAAGATCACACAGCTGTGATGGGGACTCTCAGCACTCAGGAACAGCTGAGGGCAAGCCCACTCTGAGCACAGCCCCTCACAGGAAATGCAGGGCATGTGTCCCTGAATTGAGCAGTGAGAGCATGGAAGGGATTCAGAGGACCAGGAAGGTGCGGGGAGTCACCCTCCTTCACACAGGGGTGCCAGGGCAAGGGGAGAGTGAGTTTCCCAAAACCTAGTGAGGACTGCTGTGGGAGTGTCCTGGGCTTCCCTAAAAAAATGCCATAGACAGGGGGGCTTCAAATAACAAACATTTTCTCTCTCCCAGTTCTGGAGGCCAGAAGTCCAAGGTCAAGCTGTCAGCAGGGCTGTGCTGCTTTCAGAGGCTCTAGAGAAGGATCTTTCCTGCCTCTTCCAGCTCCCAGGGGCTTTAGGCATTCCTTGGCTTGTGGCCACATCACTCCAATCTCTGCCTTTGCCATCACATAGCCTCCCTGTGTCCGTGTCTCAAATCTCCCTCTTCTTATAAGGACATTTGACATTGAGTTGAGAGTCCACCTACTTGAATATGATCTCATCTTAACTTGATGACCTCAGATAAGGTCACATCCACAGGTAGTAGGGTCTAGGGCATGACCATATTTCCTGAGGACACAGTTCAGCCCATGACAGCAGTAGAGCAGCATGGCCACCCCCAAAGCTGTGGACAGGGCAGCGGGGTATGTGCAGCCAACTCCAAGTGGCCGAGAGGTGGTAGGTGAAGGGAGACTTGAGGCAGAGCAAAATCCCCAACTGAGCCTGCTCTGCCCACACTGCTGGGAGCTCATAGGATGGCAAGCATAGCCTGGAGACTGAGGAGAGTGAGAGGGGCAGAGGCAGAGACCACCAGCACCCTACTTATTTTGGGTTTATTCTAGGTATGACAGAAAGTGACATGATGTGATTGGAGGCGCCTAGCTGCGGAGCAGAGTATGGAGCCATGCTCCCAGCCATGGGATCTGACACCCACTGACCAACTGAGATGGTCCAGGATGGCTGAGTCCCACCTTGGGGCAGCTTGGACCATGGCTTCTGACCGGGTGTTTGGTTCCGTAATTAAGTCACCTAACTATGTTAACCCAGAAATGGAAGCTGCTGGAATATCAATTGGAAGCAAGGTAAGCGGGGTGCCTCAAAGCTTCTGTTAGCTCTTCATTCTCACTGTGGCCCCATGAGGTCACCCTCAAGTTGGGAGGACACAGAGGCTCAGAGGCTTGACATCAGGCCTGAGTGCAGAGGGGCCCCAAGCAAAGGAATGGGTCCTACCCGGACTGTAGTCCAGTGAGACTGTGTCCTGTAGAACTGGGAGATAATAAATGTGTGTTTCAGCCCCCAAGTTTGTGGTACTTTGTTACAGCCACCCCAGGAAACTAATAATATTAAATATCTGTGGAATGAGAAGATTTATATTTTCTTTGATTCAATATTCTGTGATCCCTTCTTTAATAGAAATGTTTAATTGAAATATAACATACAAATAAGAAAGTGCTCATATCCTGACCGTCTACAGTTTGGTGGATTTTCATAGAGGTACTGCCATGAAACCAGAACCAGGACATGACCAGCACAACGCAGTAGGCCCCTTGGGAACTCACCCCAGTCGTAACTCCCCTTCAGGCATACATGGGATTGAATGGCAAACCCCCCAAATTCACATGCCCCAAAACCTCAGAATGTGACCTTATTTAAAAATAGGGTCTTTGCAGCTGTAACCAAGAAAAGATGAGGTTGTGATGGAGTAGGGTGGGCCCTAAATCCAGTGACAGGGATAGGGAGATTTGGACTAGACACACAGAGGAGAGGCTGTGTGAGGACAGAGGCAGAGCCTGGAGGGAGGTGGCCACAAGCCAAGGTGTGCTTAGAGCCTCAGAAGCTGGAAGAGGCAGGAAGGATCCTCCCCTAGAGCCTCCAGAGGGAGCCAGGCCTGCCCCCACCTTGATCTCAAACTGTTGGCCTCCGAACTACAAGAGGATAAATGTCTGTTGTTTAAACCCCAGTTTTGGGCTGAGTTGTTCCAGCAGCCCCAGAGCCACCACTACCTGCCGTGTCACTCTGGTGATGTCCCCAGTGTTTTATCTTTCTGGGAACAAGGTCATACAGCAGGTAGCCCTAGGCAGAGGATTCTCTCCCCCACACCAGGTCTGTGGCACTCCTCCACATGGCCGCATGCAGCTAGGTCACCATTCTCATCGCTGGTCATTATCCCGGCCTGTGAGCACAGCCCCGTTTCTCCTTTCTACAATTTATGAGCAGCTGGGTTGTGCCCCATTGGACTGTTGTGACCAGAACGACATTCTCAAACATGCCCAGGGTGTGTGGACACATATCTTTCAGCTGGATCCAACCCCAGAAGTGAAATTGCTGAGTCATTTACTAGATTTAGTAAATGCTGCCTGGCCATTTCCAAAGGGGTTGACCTCATTTACACCCCCTCCAAAGCAGAGTATGAAAATTTGGAATTTTGTTATTACTGGACATCTCATGTTTTCCTAGCGAAAAATTGAGCATACATAGAGAAAATGGAATGAGAGAGGGCAAGGGATTGAGACATATGAGTGATCCAGGGAGGATTTAGCTGAATGGAACTTTTGCTGCCTGCAGGGTTCTGAAAAATATGTATAAAGCTGGATCAAACTGGTTCAGGTTGTTGGGATGAAAGAGTTTAGTTCCTCCTAGAAGAATGAATGATGTCCACCACACCCTGGTTTGCAGGCCTTCAGAACATGGGCAGAAACAAGCTCTGTTTGAAGTTCTCTGTGATGTCCCAGAGCGCCTCATGTTTGATGAGAGACACAGATTTTTCTTCAGAAGGAGACACAGAAAGACAGCAGGAATGCACTGCTGGCGACAAGGCCAGGAGGACACCAGCCCCAGCATCGGAATCTGCTGGGCCCTGGGGGCTGGTGTTGGACACTGTTTACTAACTCACATGTTCCCAGGTTTCCTCTGACCTGATGTGACCACTGTACAGGTGTCCTAGTGAAGACCGAGAGGAGAGACAGACAAGGGGAAAGGGCCCAAGCCCCTTTCTCCAGAGGACATGTGATATGGCTTCATGGTATCTTGTGGGCGGGCTCCTGGAAAGCAGACTCTGAGACAGAGGTGTAATGTGAAGGCTTCCTGGGGTGACCCTGAGGGACCACAGCTGTGAGGGAGGTGGCACTGGGCATAGGAGACCCTGTTGCATGTCATCACAACAGAGGCTTTAGCTGACTCCATGGTAGCTCTGGGGCCAGATGGCTCCAAGAATTGTCCTAAATTGGGGCGAAGGGGCCTCTACATGCCCAGTCATCATTGGATGCCAGCACCCCACAGGGAGGGGGTTAGGTAAGGGCAAGCAACCCCCTCCAACCAAGAGCATGTCCGGGAGGGCTTAGTAAGAGTGGTCAGCAGCCACCGGGGCAGGCAAGGCACAGTCCTGATGGGGCATCTGGGCTGCACCTAACAGTGTTCATTGGACAGAGTCAGGGGCCGACACCTGTCATCCTGAATGGTTCCTGGAGGGGACATGAGCTTTCACAGTCATGATAAGGACATTTATTTCAGGGTCCTAGGCATGGATGTCATGCTCAAAGCCACACTCGGAATCTTGGTTCATGACGACTCTTTCATTCACCCCATGGCCTCCAGGAGGGCAAGTGGGCTGCAGGAACTCGAGTGACCTCTGCAACTGGAATACAAGGGGTCGGAGTGCTTCTGGTGACCTCTCTGCTGTGCTCCCCTGGGCTTTGAGCCCTTTCTCTCTGCTGCAGCCAGAGTGTAGTGGTTTCAGGCGTCACACCTTGGGTGCTCGGCCTTGTTCATAAGAAGAAAATACTTGTCCTAGGAGATTCCCTTGGGGGCCCCAGCAAGTGTTCCTCAGGGTTCAGAACCTCGCAGCTGCAGCTCATGAAGCACAGCTGCAAAGAAGTGTGCATTTGCCTGTGAGCCCATTTCGGCCTCGGGAGCAGGCAGTGGGCTCAGGGGCCCGGAAGGGAAGGACGTGGATTCTGGAATGAAAATGGGTGTGCTCTATGGTGGAGCCTCTCCCCTTAACCCTCACCCACCCGGGAGATGGATGGGTCCTCCTGCCACACTCACCTCACCGGTGGGAGAACTGAGGCATAGACAGGGGAGCAACTTGCTCAGATTCTCCTGGCTGGAGGGTGGTGGGCTGGGATTTCACACAGAAACGGCCATCTCAGATCCTAGGCAAACTAACAAGATAGCACATCCCCCACTCTCTGGCTTCCAGCTAAATGTCTCCAGGAATCCCCAGCATCCAACATGTTCTCACGAATGAGCAAGGAAAACAAAAGCCAATAAAAAGGTGATTCACAGCATTCTGTATAAACCTGGAGGGGGCAGAGCAGTCCGGTGCTCCTCGTGCCCAGAGAGAGGGGCTCCGCGCAACCAGAGCCGCCACAGCACATACATGGGCGGCGGGGGTGGGGGGCGGAGGGGGTGCAGTGCAGAGAGGGAAACAGCAAAGGAGGGGTTCAGTGAGGAAGCAGAAGGTGCAAAAGGCCCTAGGGTGTGTCCCGGGCACGAAACATTCTAGCATCTAAAAGAAGGCCGTCACGGGTCAGGGCACAGAAGGAGGGAGATGGTGGTTCAACAAAGGGTAAAAAAGTAGGCAAGGGGCAGACACGCAGGCTCTAGGCAGCCTTTGTTTCAAAAGCAACAGCCATTGCATTAGTTCTTTTAAACATTTGTTCCTGGCACCTTGTTCCTGTTGTTTCAAGTCAAGGATAGAAATGATGGACAAACAGGGCTCAGGAAAGAGACCTGTGGTTCATGCCTGTGCGTCCCCCGCATACAAACAACCATCTGTTCATTGGCTCCTCTGGGAGGGACAGACTGCTGCTCACCCACCAGCGTGAATGTGCTGTTCCGCCATTGGCCTTTCTGTCTTCTGGGAACAAGGAAGGAGTTGTGCAACCCACATGCATGCCGCAATTGTCTGGGTCTGCCAATCAAGCAAATCCTACAACAGCTGCCCCCCAAATTAAACCCAGACCAGCCACTGGCCCAAGGGATCATCACCTCCTTTTGTAAACTCACACATTGTCCCTCCATGAGTTCATTCTGGACACTTTCCTTTCCCAGGTGGCAGTTCACGTGATCTCTTCTTTCCCTTCGGAAAGAGCAGCTATCCACTTTCTGTAGTGGATGGCATTTCTAGTTCTTTCTGTCTGTCCCCTAGAATGTAACTCGTCAAAGCCCAGTGCTTAAGTTCATCACAGTCACATCATTATTGTCCCCTCGTGTTCTGCACCCTTCTGAACAGGCCACAAGAACCCTGGGAAGAGAGCTGGAAACGAGGGGGGTGGGGAGCAGAAGCCTACTTGCAATACGTATCCTGTGAACTTTTGGAATTTTGTACCATTTGTATATATGATCTATTAAAAATATGTCATTAACAGAAACAATGAGGTCATTCTCTTTGATAAAGAAGGCAAAATTCTAACAAGAGTTCAGGCTTTGCACTTTATCCTATCTGTGGCTCATATAGTCTCACCCCAAACTCGGGGTCTTTCTGTCTGTCTCTCTCTGGGCCTCAGTTTCTCCATCTGTATAACAAACTGAGCCCTGATGGTCCTGGTGCAGCCATTTGATCCCAGTTTGAGATTCTGACTCATCGTTGCCTAGAGACACACCTTTGCCATCTGGCAATCATTTGGAGTCTTGGTGGTTAAGCCTCTGGGAGCAGCCCAGTGAAGGCCACAGTCACCTAGCAAGAGCCCAGGGCAACTGCTCGGGTTAGCAAGGTGGGGCCCTGAGTGTGGAGCCCCAAAGGCCATTTCAGAGGGAGCTCCAGAACTCTCTCCTCCAGGGTGACACCAACAATGTCCCAAGATACCTTTGACCCTTCCTCTTAGGGAGGCCTCATCAAGATGAGAGCAGGGGCACAGAATCAATGAATTTGGACTTTGGTGAATTAATAAATTTGGGCTTCCTGGCTTCCCAGAAGCATCCAGAACCTAAAGCTTCTTGCAGCTTGTACTGGAGACTCCAACCCTCAGAGGGCAGGTAACTGCCAGGGCCTGTGAATGGCCTCAAGGAACCCAGGAGTCTGCTCACACCAGTGGATCCCTGCTTTGTCTCCCACCTTCCCACACCTGGGTCCTCAGCCTCAGTGTGGCTCCTGATGAGTCCGGAGTTCCAGGCCAAAGTCAGACAGACACCAAGGCTGGAGAGGAAGGGACAATGACACCTCAGTCTTCAAGTAGGCGGGAGTCCTAGGGTCTGCAGTTCACCTTGGAAAAGCACAGCCAGATCAGGGCAAAGGCCAGGCAGCAAAGCATCTAGTATCTACTTTCAAAAACTGATTTAGAAAAGTGTGTAAATCTTAGATGCACAGCACAATGAATTTCCATCCACCTAAATCAAATTACAGACCAGTGCCAGCATCCTAGAGAGCCTGCTGATTTCTATAAGCTAATTTTAAAAGTATGTTTTTTGTGAATGGGTGAATCATATACCTGATTCAAAATTCCTAAAGGAACCAATGGGTACAAGGTAAAAATACTTTTCCTGCCTCGGGTACTCAGGGTCCTTGCTTAGCTCACCGATCCTCAGGGTCTGAGGCCACCGGGAACTCATCATGGACAGAGGAAATAAGGCCAGGCTCTCCACATCTACAGCCCTGATGAAGGTGCTTGTCAGTGGGGGTGCTGGGGCAGTGGGAGAGCCAGCAAGTGACTGGGGTAGGGGTGCTGTGCCCAGGGGCCACAGAACAAATGACCCACATTCATCACACAGCGCGGGACTTCACAGAGCCCTGCCATGGGGAAAACAGTGAAGGCTGAGAGCCGCTTAGGCTCGCTGCAGAGAAGCCCCTCCCTCTACCACTACAGGACACTCATGACGCCCCCATTTATCTGTGACCAGGCCAGACACATTCCCTCTGTGCCTCAGCAGTGATGAGCTGAACTGTCCCTGCCGATCCATCAAAACAAAATGCTCCTTAACCAAACTCTGGTTCAGCCCCTCTCCTTCCCCAGACTCCTGAGCTTGGCCCCCTCAGGCCCAGCCAGCAGATAGCCCCTCCTGGGACAGGCTGGTCTTGGGGGAAAACCTTCCCCACCCACCATCCTCCTGGCTGCCCCCACCCCACACCCATCCTGGCCCCTTCCATCCTGTTCATGGTCCCTCCACTCCCCGTAGAAGAGAGACCCCCACAAGCCCCGAGACAGAGCACGTCTCATGTCAGAGCAGTGTTGTCCCAACGGCGGTGGCCCATCCCCTCTGCGATAATCCTTTCAGATAAAGTCTCTCCTTACTGGGTCCAGATTTGGTTTATATTTGGCAATTCCCTCCCTGTGGAATTTGCAGCCCAACTCGAGGAACTAACCCAAGCCCAGAAATAAAGTAGGAGCAGCTTTAATGGAATGAGTGGGAACTCAGGGCCTCCTCTCCATGGCTCTTTGAGAACAAGGCAGGGCTGTCCCATGAGGGTATCAGAAGCCTGGAGAAATGTCATTGCAACTGGGGAGTGGGGCGGGGGTAGCCATGATGTCCAGGGACACACAGAAGGACAGAGAGAAGCCCTTTGGAAATGTTTGGAAAACATTCACTAACTAGAGAAACCAGCTCTGTGGGTTGTACAGCAGCCTGGCTGTGGTAAAATAGAGCTGTCCCCTGCACGCTCGGGCAGGCGGACCAAGACTGGTCCCGAGTCTCTCACATGCCTTTCCCAACCTCAAGTCGGGTGAGAGCTGTCAGAGGGTTGAGGCCTCTCCGAGAAGTTCAGGGTTCCATTGAGGCTGGCGCAGCCTCCACCTGTCAGAGCTTGCAAGGGCCGGGACCACGAGGTGGGCAGGGAGGACCCATGGTATGCCTTTGGGCCCTGGAGCCCTGCTTGGAGGGGTAACAGCCATCCTGGTGGCCACGTGCCATTCCACAGCAGCCTGCATAAAGGTCAACGGAGAGATTTCTGGAAGCCTCTGTACCCCTCTTTGACCCAAAGGATTTTTTTTCCAGTCAAACTGATCGCAACTAGTTTTGTGAAGGGCCTGTTCACCCGGGGCATTTTATGTGATTACATTTTAATCACACAGTTGAGTTTGTACTTGCAGAATTAAGTCACCCCTTGGCTGGAAGAGAAAGAGCTCAGTCTTGCTGAAACTGGACCCCAAGAAGTGAAAAGGGCGGCACACAGCCTGTCCAGTGTGGGCATGCACACAGGGGGACTTGGAGGAGTTTCTGGCAGGTGCTTGACGGTGCTCGGGCTCCAGAGATACCATATGCCTGCAGACAGCAGCTCTTGGGGCGAGGATCTGCTGCTTCCACTGGGGACTGGACTGATGATGACCTGGACTCTGGCTTAGAGTCCCTCCCACTGTCCCCATCTCTGGAGGCTGTTCAGAGATCGACGAGGACTTATGAACACTTTAGAGGCCGGAGAAGTGTCATATGTTTAGGAGGCATGACGGGTCCTGTGCAGAGGCAGGGGGCATGACCAGAGGGGTTCTTGAGGTGGAAGCATTGGTTCCTTCCTGGGGTCCGGGGACATCCCCAGTTTCTGAGCTGTCCCTCGTGGCTGAGACGTCACCCCCATTCCCGCAGCCTGCCCAAACCCACTCTTGTGGTAGTTCTGGCTGATTCTAGGGGCAAGGGTGGCTTTGCAATGTCACAGGTCCTTGCCTCACTGCTGGTGGCCTGACCCCACCAACCCCTCTTCACTGGGTCCATGCACATACATGGCGCGTTTGGTGTGCCTGGAAGAATTTCCCGAGAATTTAGGGATCCTGGTAAGTCTCCTCCTGTTGCAGCCGGCATTCCAGCCTTCCCCGCCCCTGCCCCCCAGCCCCTTTCTCTTCCAAACACACTCATTCCTCTCCATTCACGGTGGCTGTTGTTTGAATGTGCCCTCAACACCCCGACCCTGTAGACATTTTTGTCTTCCCACAATTCCTTCCTCTCCCCTGTCTCAAGCTCTCTTTCATCCCTACCTTCTCTCTCTACACCTCTCAGAGGAAGAGCTGGACCAGACAACTTTGCTCTGGCCACGTGTGCAAGGCTGTTTGTTCAGGTTGGTCTGAGAACTGCCCTTTCAAGTGTCCAGACCATTTTCCATCAGCTGCAGTGGAAGGAGAGCTCATCCCCGAGTTGGGGGAAGAGCTGGCTGCTGGGTCCAGGGTCCAGCCAGGACTGCAGAGCAGTCACGATGAGGTTCCCAACCTTTCATGCTTCCTATTATGCTTTCCAAATGCGTCCATGCCAATGGAAGTAGGATTTTAATAACTTGTCAATGCATCGTGACCTGTGAGTCATAGAGCTGCCCCTGGGATTTTTGTTCAGCCAGGCTTCATGAAGTTCTGGAAGAAAGCAGGTGATGAGGTATCCTGGGCAGAACCATTGTGGACATGTGACCCACTGGGGGCGTAGATGCAGCCGAGACAGGCATGCTTTGACCAGCCCTGCACAGGCAGCTCCCTGCCCACTAGGGCTGTGAAGTCCCATGGGCCACCTGTTAGCTCCACACCCCCTCCCAGCCTGCAGGGAAGGGGAGAATTCCTCCATGTGCTCATTTGCGGGCCTGCCTCGCCAGTTTGCAGGGTGCATTCTGTAACTGGGACCTGTGGACCGTCATGCTCTCACAAGTGTCAGCAGCACTGGGCCCTGGCGCTCAGAGGGCCTCTGCACACTGCAGGTGGCTCCAGGGGGCACTTCCTGCCCAGGCCTGTCTGGTAGCTCCAATGTCTGAGAGTAGAAGCCCCCTCGGTGGGAACCCAAGGCCTCCAGTTCCAGCCTTCGTGTGCCAGCGCCTCTGGCCTAGGCTCACTTGAGTTCCCGTGGTCGGTAGCACACCCTCATGTGCCTCCCTGCAACACTCTTCCCATCCTAGCACACCCACATTCCGCCTGTCCTCAAGGCCCCAGTCAAACCACAATACTCAAAATGGAGGCTGCTCGAATTAAGTGAGAGCTCTCGGTGGGAGAGCTGGTGTGGCTCTCAGCCCAGTCCACCTGGAGACCAGACACTCAGGGACGTCATAAATATGCTTGCTCCTTCCCTCCCAGCCCCAACCTGGCAGGTCACACCTCCCTGACCTCCTGGTGCTGACCTATGGCAAAGCTCTTCCCACCTCGAGAACAGTCTCTCTTGCTCTCCTCCTTGGTTTTGACTTCAATACCCCTTCTAAGAGGTAGACTGAATTCTTGCTCAGCCTCCCAGCCTCCACCGCCCATTGAAGGGGCTACAGCCACCTTGCTTGGCCTCCAAGGGGCTGTGTTGGTGAGTGGGTGAGTGCATGAATGAATGAATGAGGTGGGCCTAGAGGCCCATGACCAACCCTCCCTGGGGTAGTCACCCCCAGAAACATTCCAACTCCCAGAATTTGGCGCTAAAGGAAAGAACACGAAAGCCACCAGCAGTACTTACAATTCTGATTGTTTTCTTTAAAAAAAGAACAAAAACAAAACAGAAAACCCCAATACACTAAAAAACAACCCCCCCATCCCTAACCAGCCAAGTGTAACAGATTAGCCATTTACACAGGAAGAGGACATGCTGAAGCCACACACGTCATTACATGGTGGAGGTATTCCGGCTGGGCCGATGACAATGTCACAGTGACAGCACTGATGTATGTGGCAGGGAACTCCAACAAGAACACAAAGATAGCAAAAACAAGCCAGAGAAACCAGGCGTAATGGACCCTGCAAATAAATAAACATGGCGCCAACAGCACAACACTGAACAAATGCTTGCTGGTTATGCCGGGGTTTGGTTAAAAAATTAATCAATCCTCGGGACACTTGTCAGTAGAGTGGACAGGAAGAGCAACATCTCTGCTCCCCAGATGCTAACACAGCAGAGTCCCAGGGGTGGTTGCAGGCAGGCACCTTGGGATGTAGCCCTAGACAGTCCCTACCCTCAGAGGTAGGTCTCTGGGATGGGTTGAGTTGGGAGACACAGCCCCATGAATCATGGACTGGGCCCCCAACCCACCCTCCAAAGAGGTCCCAGCAGGTGCTGGGGCCAGCCAGCCACATATCAGAACTGCCTTTGACCTCTCAGTGCCCCCGCCAGCCCCTGCCTCAATGTGGAAAGGGAACCCTGGGGCCCCAGTCTACCCCTGCAGGGGTGACATTGCCCCAGTTCCCCATGACATGCATCTGTCTGCAGGCTGCTGAAGACCACCGTGGGGAAGCCACCAAGGTCTGGACAGGGCTGCCTGGCTCCCCATATCCATCATTCCAGAGCCAGGGGTTTGAAGCACGACAGCAATTCAGGTGCCCTGTCCCCGCAAGGGAGGAAGTGGACAGTCTGCTCAGATGCCGCTGGATCCCCATGAAAAGGCAGTGTCCTGCCACCTGTGCACAGGGCTGCAGTCACTACGAGGTCCAGTCTCCTAGACACGCACAAACCATCAGGCAGGCAGTACACTGGATACCGCCCCCATTTGCAGATGAGAAAATTGAGGCCCAGGGCGGGGGTTCTGCCTAACACAGAAAGTCTGCAGTCAGGTCTTTTGACTTCTTGCGTCAGATGTTGAGCTCCACCCCAGATAAGTGAAACATGGCCCCTAGATGAGACTTGCATAGAGGTCTGTCCTTGCGTCATAAGTCATAGGATGGCACAGGTCTCCTGGCCAACTCTACCCTCTTCTAGCAGGGGGGCAGTGGGTGGGGGAGAGAGGCAGCTGGCTGACTCCTTTTCAGCCTGAAGGCCTAACCTAGCCTGGGTCCCCAAAGCTACTGGTCAGGTTCTTCTAGGTCACTGGGCTGTGTGGGGTTCCTGAAGCCCAGGTGGGCAGCAGCTGGCTAGACGGGTCATTTGAAGCTTACATGGCTGAGCAATGAGGCCTGATGCCTGATGCCCTCCTCCTGGGGAAAGGTAAGTGGTCAGAGGCCAAGGCAGAGCCCCCAGCGCTTAAGACGGGGGCCCCAGAGGAGGACGACCTGAACTTAGCTGACGTTGCTCCTCAAGATGGCTTCCTGGACATAGTGACAGCTCAGGAAACCAGCTGGTGGCTGGACGTGTTGACCAGGCTCAGCTGCCTCCCTCGGGGAAAACACTATAAGAACCACAAGGAAAAAAGCCTGCCAGCACAGCCTCTGGAGAGGAGGGAGGCGTGCTGTGTCGGGAATCAGACTCCTGGAGAGTCACGGTGCCCTCGAGTTGGAGCAGCGAGGAAGGCTTGGCTCTGTCTTCTGCTGATTGGAGTAGAGTCTGGGACAGGCCATGCCAGTGGTGGGAGGGGACGATGGCACCTTGGCCAGCAGCTGGAAGCCAGCCCCAGACAGCCTGTTGGGGATGCCATCCAGCCACTGAAGCTAATTCTGGGGACCCTGGGAGAGGCTGTCTTGTGGGACCTGGAGAAGCCCATTAAGGGTCTCAGCGTCTGCCCTCTTTATGGCATTTGTTGCTAGATTCCAAGCCTAGGGCTTTGTCTGAGAGAACTGGACACAGAACAGATCGGGAGGGTGCACTGCCTGTAGGCCAGGCCTGTGAGCTGCCCACTGCCCGCCCACAGGAGATGCCCAAGTCTTCCTGCCTTTGTGCCTTTGCTCAGGCTGCCATGCAGGGCAGGAAGCAGAGTCAGGAGGCCCACGGCATCCTGAATGACCAGGCTCTAGCTCAGTTACCAGCCCTGCTCAGCACGCACATCCCGGTGGGAGCTCAGGATCAAACAGACAGACGCCCACGACCTCAACCGGGAGTGCCAGCAGCCCCGAACAGCAGACGCAGGGCCTGGCTCTTTCTGTGGAGCTGGGGCCGGCGTCAGCTCCAGCCCAGGTCCTCTGTTCCCCTACACAACTCTCCAAAGGCGGCCATTTCACTGAGATCGTCTTTCCTTTCTGGGGCTGAGAGAGAGATGGATCTACCTTGGGTCTTTAAGGCAGAAACATAAGCCCAGGGTTAGTTTTCCCAATGTTGCTACATCTACTAATGGGAGGGGGGGAAAAAAGGGAAGTCAAACACACACGTCTGTCAGTGCAAGTCTGCTGCCCCTGCGGCGAGGCCAGGTCTCGACAGCTCCTTGGCAGCTGCACTGTGCAGCTCACAGCAGTAGTGTTCGGCTCTCAGAGTCCCTCTCCCGTGAGACTGTGCCTGAGGCTGCCACTGGGGTCACCCCCATGGACAGCAGCTGGTCCCTGAGGCACATTATCCTGCTGGCAGTGTTAAGGGACAAAAGATTCCCCTACCTGCCCTTCCCCATTTCTTTAAAAAACAATCATCCTTGTGGTATCCACTTGACCCAAAAATTGAGTTAAAAAAATAATTCAAATAAACAAAGATGGGAAGGGACAAGGGCCCAACATGGCAAAAAGTCCACGATTGGTCGGAAGGCCCAGCCTCTTCTTAGTTCCACATTCGTGCCTTGCACTCTTGAAGAGCTATTGATAAAAGTTCGTCATCTGGGATAAATGTGTACCAGTTTTCACAGTGGCCCCGGCACCTGACCTGGTGGAGGGATGATGCGGGGCGCTCAGCTGAGCTGCCTGGATGATGGGCCGGGTCGCTCTTTAGGTGGGTGAGTTGTTTTATAATGATCTTTGTGCCCACAAACCGGCCCTGCTCTGCACATCCCGGCTCTTCTCCTCTATGTCTCCTGGGGAACCACTTGCATGAGCTTCTGGCAAAGCACTGTCGTGGAAACTGCAGGGGAGGGGAGAGCATAGTTACTTGAGTGTCAGGCGACCGTGTGCCTGACGGTCCAGGGGACACCAGTGATTGCTGTGGGCCATAGTTCACCCACACTCACGACACCATGACTTCCAAGGTTGCAAGAGAAGCCAGAAACCTAGAATGTATGTGAAACCTCCCGATCTGAAAATGTGTACGTACACTGGGCCCAGTTGCCTCCCTCCCGGTGGGCACCAGCCCACACTCCAGATTAGAGCAGAGAAATGCTGTGCCTCTTCCACTGACTCTGTAAGTCACCCTGGGGTGTGCGGCCAAGGAACTTGGCAACAGACTGAACACGGGTCCTGCCCCTCACTCAGTTTCAGAATCCTGGGATCATGGAAGCAATAAAGGGATAATAAGTCCCGATGCTGGGGGACTGTTTGATGGGCCCATCCCATTTGCCCACACCTGGGACACTGCCTGCCAGACACCCATGACCAAAAGCAAGGTCTGCCCACTGCTGGGTGACAGACACAAGTCTGTAGTCCTGCAGAGGGGGTGAAGCAGATAGATGTGTGCCAGGGGCCCAGATGAATACTCTGAGGAGTGATTTGGGGACAGAGAGCCCTGCTTTAGGGCCTGGGTATGTTCTGCAAGATGATTAATAGGGAACCTAGTTTGTCTGGAGACAAAGGTCTGCGGAAATGACCGACAGAGTCTTAGCTACCAGGCAGGTACCAATCAGAATTTCAAAACAGCCGTCCTAAGGATTTTATAAACCACCCAGGACATGGAGATTAGAGTGCAGGCTTGCTGACATCAATGACTTTTCCAGGAGCTGGTCACTAAGGCTCCTAAACCTGGCTTGTCAACTGACCCTGTGACCTCAGTGCAGAGATCCTGTTTTCTCCTTCTCTGCCTTTCTAGGTCAGCCTTTAGTTCAAGCTGGCGACAGGCAGTAGGATTTCGTTACTTGGCAAAAGCAACCTGGTTTTCTGTAATCCCTAGTTCTGAGATTAGCTGGTGCCAAGCCGAGCATCTTATCCCTGAAATACGTGGACCAGACGTCACCTCTAGACATGCCAAGTGCCTGAACCCTTGGTCAGTGCTGTGAGCTCTCCTGCGCTCTCCTCCACTCCCCCTCCATGCCCCACCCCTCTGTGGGATTAGATGAGACAGCAGACAGCCTGCTCTGGGGCAGGACACTGAGGAGATACTCACAAATGGCCTGGAGGAGCCATGTGGGCTTGTTTTTCCACCAGACCCCAAGGAAGTAGACAGGCAGGCCACTGAGGATGATGGCAAAGCCAATGCCACATTCCTTGGGGGTCTTCCAGAAGGAGACAGCAATCAGGAACAGGCAGGCCAGGATGAAGAACACAGGGAGTGCCAGGTTCACCTGGGGACAGAGGGTGGAGCCATGAGCAGTTAGCATCTATCACTCACTTCACACACCTGTCATCACAGCCCTGTCCATCCCACTGAAAGTGCTGCATCCCCACCACCCTCCTGACCTTGGTGGAGCCATCTTTCCACTCGGGCCAACGTAGCCTCTCCCATAGGACCCCCAGAGCACACCCTGTGCCCCCAGCTCCAAGCCCATTCTTCCCATTTGGTCCAAGAATGGCTCTGACTTCCCAGGGCCGTCCCTCGTGCCTGTCTCCCTCTTCCAGCATTTACCAGGGGCTGGCCTATGCCAATCTTCTCTCAGCTGGCCTCCTGAGAGGCTGGGGTCTCTGAAGAACTGAAACCTTCCCTTGTTCTCCGTTTACTCAGCACAAGGCGCCAGGCAGTAATTACCCAAAGCACAGACAGTGCCGACAGTGAACGCAAATAACCAGATTGAGTCCTCAAAGCTTCCCAAGGTCAAAAGAGGTCAACCCTACTGGTTCCCACATCACAGGGCAGAAACCCTAGCCCAGTACCCACCTACAGTCACCTAAGGTGTGGGCACTTCCGGAAAGACCTCTGCCAGACACTAATAAGTGAGGGGCGTCCACCTTCTCAGAGAGCCTTTGTGGGCAGGCAGTCTCCAGTCTGCACAGCCATGGCAGACAGGCCCAGCCATGGAGTTCACAGCAGACCAGCCACAGAGGTGCCCTTAGCCCAGCCCAGCCCAGCCCAGCCCGGCTCCACAGAACCATGTGCTACTTCTGCATCTGGGTGGGCTTGTCTACACAGACTTGGCCATCTGTCTACACACTGGCAAGAGGCCCCAGGAGATGAAGAACGATCGAGAGTCCAACCTGGTCAGCCCACCCTGTATGCCCCTCCCCAGCCCAGGTTAACAGTGAAACAAAGCCCACCGTGTGTGCCTCGGATAATATGAGGACAGAGTCCGCCACAGGCACGGGCTGACAAGGGGCCAACCCCCACCACACACCCAGGTGACACAGAGAGAGAACTAAGGTGGCCCTGGTATCCCAGGAGAACCTCTCCAAGGCAGGGAACTGGGCTCTGTTGGCCTCTGTGGCACTGCTGGGCGGGGGAGACCGGGATGAGGTCTGTGGACAGGTGTCAACGTGATGGCCAAATGCCACTGGGGACTAGACAAGGGACAAGGGCTGCCAGCCAATGGCCACCATGAGTTTCTCCCTCTAACTCCTCCGACATGAGTCACTGCCGATGTGCTCACTGAACTTCTCCAGCAGGAGCATGGACTTCACCAGTCCCTCCCTCTGGAGAAACGAGATCATCCTTGGGCAGCTGTCCCCAAGTACTAGGTTAATGAGAGGAGCTGCATTCGCCGTAGGCCAGCCTCAGCGGCACCTGAGCTTTCTCCTGGGCAGACTGAGGCTGGGGCAGGTGCAGCGGTCAACCCAATGCCAACACTATCCCATGAGGCCGAGCCAGTGTCGGCTGTGTCCATGCCTGAAGGGCTCAGATGTCACCTCCTCCCTCCCTCCCTCCTACGGTCTTCCCCTCTCATCCTAGGCAGCACCCCCTGACCACACATGACCACCCCCTCTCTGCCCACATGCTGTCCCAGTCAGCTGCTCACGGGCCAGTTAGACCCCTCTCCCTGCCCGCCCACCAGGCAGTGCAGGTGTCTTATCTATTGTTCTCCCTTCATTATAACATAAGCTCTAGGAGGACATGGATTTAGGGGGAGTCTCTTTTGTCCTTTACAAGCCCCAGCACCTGGTATCACCCTCTCGGCAGGCACTCAAAAGGTTCCCAATAAACAGTCATTGCCTGAGGGGATTACCCTCCACGTTTGAGTTTAGAAGCACGTTCACACGTTTATCTTGGTGGACGCTCACCAGAACCCTCAACGGGAGGATGGTGGCTGCCCGGGCACACGCCAGAAGGAGTGGAACCAAGAAGATGCATAGAGCAGGCTCCTAACACAGGGCCCCAAGGACACTTGGACCCTGGTTTCATCAGCGCATGACCCACTGAGCCCCCAACCAGCCCTGGGTGTGCACCAGGCCTGGGGGCCCTGATGGCCGGGCCCTCACCTTGATGGGCCGCTCCAGCTCTGGCTTCTTGTAGCGGAGCCACAGCATCCCGATGATAGCTAGGGCCACACAGAGCCAGTTGAAGAAGCTGAAGAAGTTGATGACAGAGAAGATGTCGCTGGAAAAGGCGTAGAGCAAGGTCATGATGCACTGCAAGAGGAGAGACAGGGAAGTGTAAGCCCTCCCAGGGCCTGGGCCAGAGCTGGGGACAGGATGGCCCCAGACAGCAGAGGCCACCCTGATGCTGGGATATGTCCCGGGGGGGAGGGGAGGACTGATGGCACTTGCCCACTCCTGCTTTAAAGGAAGACCTAGTGTGAGCAACATGCGAGTTCTCAGGAAGCAAAGGCCCCACTGCGAGTGGGAAGGGAACAAATGTCTAAACCTGACACTCACTGCAGCATTACTTGTAAGAGCAACAACTGGGAACGAACCTGAGTACCCATCACAGGCTCACTGAAGTCAGCCACAGACACCCGGGCCACTGGATACCACACAGGCGTTTCTAAACTGAGCTTGTGCTCTGCATGGTTTTAAACATGTCCCAGGACCATCTGGTACCTCTCCCTTCAAGAGGTGGGGCCCGGCCCTCTCTCCTTGAGTTGGGCTATACTTACTGACTCACTGCTCACAAACAGACCAAGCCAGAAAAGACAAGCGTGACTCCCAAGGCTAGGTCATAAAAACATGATAGCTTTCTCCTTGCTATTCCTCTTGGCTCCCTTGCCCTGGGTGGCAGCCAGCTACCCTGTCGTGGGGACACTCACACAGCCCAGCAGATGAGCCCACGTCCTGAGCAACTGAGGCCTCCTGCCAGTAGCCATGTGAGCGGCCATCCTGGACGTGGCTCCTCCAGCCCTGGCAGAGCCTTCAGATGGGACAGCAGCCCCAAACACCATCTTGCGGCCACCTCACAAAGGACCCTGACCCAGCACTACCCAGCCAAGCTGCCCTCAATTCCTGACTCACAGAAACCGAGAGGTCATGAATGCTTTCTGCTTAGGCCACTAAGGTTTGGGTGACTGGTTACAAAGCAATAGAGAACTAATAAAACCGTGTGTACCGGTGAGGAGGGACATAAGGCAAGCTGAAGAAAAGTGCACACAGTGTGACCTCACCAAAAACACAAACGCTGTGCACGTGTGTCGCACGTCTGTTAACACGCCCCGAGCTCCGGAGGGACACAGAGCACATGGAGCCGCCTACAAACCGTGGTTCCCTCAGGGAACGGGGCTTCTGCCTCCAGCATACTGGACTGTTTGAAGTTGTTTTTTTTATAACTACTGTGTATTATTTTTGGAATTGAAATCATAGAAAAAACAATCCAGCGCCTTTTGTTGTTCAGTGGAGCACGCAGCGAAGGGCATAATACAAGGAAACACTCTGTTAACTTATCTGCATCTTAGTCTCTGCCTTGGTCTGCTGTCTGGGTGACCCCAAGCAAAGCTGGGAGGGCGCCATGCAGATGCACCCTGCAGCCTCACCCCTTCCCCTGCCCCTGCTGAGGAGCCCTCAAGGCTGATCCCCAAGGGACACCCTGGTCTTGCACTCTAATCTGCTTGCGATCCTCTCAGAGAACAAGGGCATTGGACGGCGCTCCGGGCTCACCGTGAACAGGAGGGAGGGCATGGGCGTCAGGAGCTGCGGGTGGATCATGGAGAGTACAGAGGGCAGGTGGCCCTCCCTGGACCCCACAAAGAACAGCCTGTGGACAGAAAAACTGGTGGTCAGTCCCGTCCCCGAATAACCCAGGCAGGGTGGGGAGTAGGGGCTGTCCGTGCCACAGGGCTGGGCTCCCTGACCGACTCAGCTGGGAGTGGGGAAAGCTCGGGGCCTTGCTCCCCTGCAGTCCTCCTTCCTCCGGGTAGGGCATGTAATGGACCCATGGAAGAGTCTAGAAGGACACAGCAGTTGTGTCATCTCTGGGCCGGGGAGAGTCCCTGGATCCTTATCTGTATTACGTGAACGTTTGGACAGCTACATATCACTCAACATAACAAAACCCCCCACAACTTTCACATCTCCCGTTAAGAAGCAGCGTGCAGCACTGCCCCCACCCCCCAGAGCTCAGCCTCCCTCGAGGTCCTGCCCTGCTCCCACAGAGCCCGGGTGTGGAAGGTGGTGGTCCTGGGGGCGCTCACCTGGAAGATGTGAAGAGGGACCCATTGACAGAGCCAAAGCAGGACAGGCCCACAAAGACAGGGATGATCCAGGACATGACGCCCAGGTGATGGTTCCCAAAGTCCTAGACAGACACCAAGCATGAGTGAGCCCGTGCCCACAATGCCCAGCATGCAGCCCGGCTACCCGACCTGCACAGCACGCTGCCCTGGTGGCCCCACCGGGCCCAGCCCCGGCCCACTGTCCTCTGCTCCTCGTGAGGCTCTGCACCAGGTGACTGCTCAGGGGCCGGACTGGGGGTCTGCCCCAGGGACAGAGGGTTCTTTAGAACGGCACTGGTGCTGGACCCCTCACCGCCACATGCTGGCACCCCCTTCGGGCCCTCCCCACCCCGACATCACACCAGGCTGACCAGGCGCCTGGTCCTTCTCCCCATCTACGTGTCTGTTCCACACAGAAGCACGGCTCTGTCTCAGGCTCGGTCCCCATCTCCCAACCCAGAGCAGGGCTCAGGGGAATGGGGGGGTGCCAACCCTCACCTGCCGAAGTGGCTGCTGAGGACCCTATGGGAAGGGAGCCTACAGGATCCTTGCAGGGCATTCAAAAACTCACTGGTTCTACTTAGGGCCCCGCTGTGCTGGCTTTGGGAGGCTGTCCAGGCACTAAACTGCTGCCACTGTGGGGCCTAGGGATGCTGCGCTCCCTCTTCTGAACCCTGTGGCCAGAGCGCCCAGCAGAGGTGACTCAGGATATAGTGGGCAGTGTTGGGAGATGGCCACCCAGCCTTTTATCCCTGTACTCTGGGTGGCAGACCCCACTCATGGGGACTGGCCCATCCAAATCACCATAATGGACCCACCCATCCGTACTTGACTTTAAAATGACTGACGTCAGGATCACTGCAGACGTCCTGATTTAAAACTGGCCTAGGGTGCAGCCTGGGCGCGAGCAGCCAGGGCTGAGAACCAGTGCACTACACTTGCTGGCCGACTTGGCAGACAACAGCTCAAACCCTCCGTGCAGGAGCGCAGTTTGCAGATGAGGGGCCCGGTCTGCTCCACGTCACAGGCTCAGAGGCGGCAGGGCCGGCCCTGGGTCTCTCAGCAACCTGGGCTGACACTGGCAGGTGGCATCTTACCACGGCCACAGCCTCTGATGTCAGCATCTGCTCGGAGGACAGCGTGGTGAAGTAGGCCAGGTTGGTCAGCACGTACACCAGGGTGACGATGGGAAGGGAGATGATGATGGCCAGGGGCAGGTTTCTAAAGGGAATGAGAGGGCATATCACCCGAATGCAGCCCCTGAGGGAACCAACCCCCATGGCTAACACACAGGGGCCGGGGCCTGAGCCTGAGCCTGAGCCTCCCTGTGCCGGAAAGTGCTGAGCAGAGGGACTGGTACCAGCACCCGTCTCTGGCACTGGTCACCAGGGGCTGGGCAGCTATATGAACCTGGGCTAGGGACTCAACCTCGCCAGCCTTAGCTTCCCTTCTGTGGAATGAGCGTTCCTGTTTATTCTGGGGGGAACTTTTGTTGAAGGCCACAGAGCCACTGTGTGGCAGGTTTGAGGTCAGAAACCGGCACTCCTGCACCCCAGCATGATCCAAACGCAAAGGCCCCTCCTGAAAGGTCCTGCACTGCTTTCGTCTGAGACCAGCCGGGCCCACGGTGGGTTCTGAGGCAGCACTGGCTTCTCCCTTCTCTCACATTAAAATAGTAGAGAGAAATGTCTCCATTCACAAACATACCTGTAGGGGTTGATCATCTCCTCTGTGACAAAATTCAGGTAATTCCTAGAATTTAGAGAGCACAGTTTAATCATACATCCCCCCCACTGTCATTAGGGGAAAAGAACACAGAGTCTATGGGGAGCCCCTGCTGGCTGCTCTGGGCCAGCGGAGAGGAGATCTCCTCACCCACCACCAGGGGCCCCTCTCAGTGAGCAGCTGGGGCAGGAGCACAGTCCTGCTCCCTTGGGAAAAGCATGACCCCACCCACCTCCACCCCCACCCCACAGGCTTGACCCCTCAGCTGGCGCTGTCCTCTCTCTGACATGTCTTCCAGCACCTTCGCCACCCACCCACCTGCCACATGGCAGCCATTCTCATGCCTGGCTTGAGAGCAGTGCCGCAGCTGGGGACCCAGGAAGACAGAAAGTGTCGGGGAAAGCTGGTGAGGAAGAAACTAAGAACCAGCAGGCCCAGCCTTTTGAACTCAAATGCTTCACACCCCCTAAGCAAAGGTTTATCCACAGGGCCGCCTATAGGGGTCACAACCATGGAGAAAGGTGCCCAGGGCTGCCACAGGGTCCTCTCTGTGTTTTTTGGGGACACCTGGGACTCGAGCAGCTCTGAGAGGCTTTCCTGCCACTCTAAAACTGCCCACGTGGGGCTGAGAGATTCGGATTTCTGGGTACCTCAGGGCCTGCCCCGTGTGTTCCAAGGCCCAGGGACCCAGCCATTCTTGGACTTACCATCCACCATAGGCAAAGAGGCCACTATACAACGCCAACACGATGTTTCCCACGTCCAGGTTGGTGCCTTCAAATGAGAATTTGGGATCCAGATTGGACACATCACCTGCAAAGGGCAAATAGACAGAAAGAAATGTTGGGTTAGAGAGTGCTGCACAGAGGCCATGCAATAAGTTCCAGAATGTTCCTGGAGCAAAATATAGTAACAGACAAAAATACTGGGGTGAAATCTTTCACTGTTAACAAATTAAATGCACCTACGAAGCCAATAATGCACACATTCCTGACCTACCCTGGGGCCTGGAGCTCAGGCAAAGTGAGCATGATCCTGCCATAACCTGGAGGAATGTGCCCTTCAGGGGGCCCCTAGGCCATCTGAGAGGGGGATGGTAGCTCTGCAGACCCTTGATCATTCCAAGTGCCAACAGCCCAGGTCACCTCAGAGCATAGTCCCCACAGACCCCATGACAAAAGCCGTGGGTCAGGGGACCCAAACCAGGCTTCTTGCTTGAATGCCACCTCCTCATAGCTGCTGCAAGCATGAAGACCCAAAAGTGACTTTGACCCTGGGACATGGTAGGGACTGAGCAGAACGAGAGGATGGCACAGGCTGATGGCAGCACATTGCCAGGAAACTCTTCCCCAGAACTGTGCAACATCAGCACCTTCCAGGCAGGTGTTGGGGGGAGTGGGAGGTGAAGTGCCTTGGTTCTTAATCCAGATGAACAATGCTCTGGGCTCCTGGACATAAGAGGGTAGGGTCTGGACAGCTCAGGCCACTTCTCCGCCGATCATTTCCACCTGCCATGGGCAGGACCCCACCAACCGCAGCACTGTACTCCACTATTTCAGAGCATGCGGATAAGCAAGCCCATCTGCTCTGCACCATGGCTCAGCGAGGTCCATGAGTGAGTGCCCCAGGGCCGCCCTGACAGATGACCAGAAGGTGAGGGGCTCAGACAACAGAGGCTTCTCTTCCGGTTCTGGAGGCTAGAAGGCTGAAATCCAGGTGTCATAGGGCCACGCTCCCTCTGGAGGCTCTGGGGAGGATCCTCCCTGCCTCTTCCAGCTTCTGGGAGCTCCAGGCATCCTTGGCTCATGGCTGCATAACTCCAGTTCTGCCTCTTTCCTCACACAGTCTTCTCCCAATGTCCCCTATACTGTCTCCTGTAAGGATGCTCACTGGATTTAGGGCCCACCCTAATCCAATGATTCTTACTTTGATTAAATCTGAGACCCCTTTTCTAAATAAGAGCACATTCACAGATTCAAGTGGATGTGTATTTTGGGGGTCACCATTCAGCCCAGTACAGCAGACACTGTGAAATGTGGGTGCCTCAGAAAGGCTCCTGGCTACTAGGACAGTTTCTGGCCCTTTCTGAGGCTGTTACATCATCTGTCAAATGGTCGAGAAACATGTAGACCTGGAAAGACTCACTCCGTGAGGAGGGGCCAGTCCATCAGCCATTGCCAACAGGACACAGGCCAGGGCTCGTTCTCTTCTCTCCACTGATGAGGGTCACCCTGACCATGGGTTTTTAGTTCCTGGCTCCTCTGGCTCTGGGGTTGGGTTTGGCACAGACAAGCACCTACAAGAGGGCTTCAAACAACAGCAAAGGCACCAAGGGGAATGGAGGCACCCTGCCCACCTGACATTGGAGGAGCAAGGTGAACTCTTGGTCAGGGTAGACTGTTTGTTAGTTTGGGGACTGTTTCTAACCAAGTCCATGGGCTATACATGTGAGGGTCTGTGCCCCATCCTGCTGAGAAGCTGCTGTCCAGGTCCCACTGGACCAAGCTAGGACATAGCCCCGGGGCTGTTACATGTGTCAATATCACCACTGGCCAGTGGGTCAGCAGGCCCCTGGGGGAACAGGGGGATGAGGGACCCCATGGGGGTTCCAAGGTCCCCAAGGAAGCTTATGCCTTCCACAGAGGTGACACCTTCAGTCCTGGAAACAGGACAGGGTGACGGTATGTGAGGTTTGCAAAGGGACCTATGAAAGGAAGGTTCCCATAAAACCTGTCCTTTTATCTAACTGAAGTCCGCACTTTAAGGCAGCAGCAAATTTCCTACAGCAAACGCTACAGTGGGGGAGGCGTCCCTGTCTATCGGCCCATCTTAGCCTGGACACTGAATTCTGCCCAGGAGCTTACACAAGCTCCCTTCACCCTGCTCACGAGGCCATGATCTTGTGGTCAAAACAGGCTCCAGGGTAGTTGGCACCCCATCCCTTGAACCGCCTGCACATGATCTTCCTTGGGGGCCTGTCCCAGGGTGGTCAGCAGGCCGGGTGGGCGGGGGCAGTGCTTGGAGCCAACTCAGGATAGTGTACACTTCAAGAGCTCCTCTGTGCTCCCTCCCAGCTGCTCTCCCATGGAATTTTCTGGAATGTGCATACCTTTGTATCTGCAGAGCCTTGCCTGTCCCAGGGCCTTGCCCACATACTTGTGCTGTGGGGAGGGAGGAGTATCTGTCTTACAGTCAGGGAAACGGGGTCAGGCCACCTGCCCAGGGGTGTGAGGACCTGCTGGCATGGGGCTGGTCTGGGTCTCATCTCTCGGTACTGAATGCGTGAGCCAGAGGCCATGCCACCCCAGGATGCTACAGGTGCTCAAAGAGTCTAGAGGAGCTGCCCAGGGCTGCTCTTGCCAGCTTAGATCTCCAAAAGATCACAAGCTGCTCTCCTTCCCCAACAGGGTACTGCTGGGTCAGGTTCTTATAACTACTTCTGGAACATTAAGGTCTCTCATGCTAAAGGTTCCTTATAAGTGATGCAGGCTTGTCTTGGATTTATAATTTTCTCATTAATCTGCCCCATTTTCCTATTAGGATATACTATTTATTTATTTATTTATTTAAAGAGAGCGGGGAAGGGAGGGAGAAACATCGATGTGCGATCGGCTGCCTCCTGCACACCTCCAGCTGGGGACCTGGCCCACCATCCAAGCATGTGCCTGACTGGGAACTGAACCAGTGACCTTTCGGTTCGCAGGCCAGCACTCAATCCACTGAGCCATATGAGCCAGGGCAGGATATAGTTTTATGCCTCCCATTTATTATTCAGATTGGATTTCTTTTCCCATATGCTGGGCTACAGATTTGGTGTAGTTACGAAAACTGACTCCCGCCTCAAGCATGATCCTGAATTAGTAACACTGTGCATGCGCACACGTGTGCACATGCATGAGTTGGAGACACTGCCATACAGGGGGTTGGACGCTACACTTGCTGAAGATAAGTCAAGGCTTAAAATACAGCCTGGGGCTTTCCAGTAAGGACTGAAGGTTTCCAGCCCCAAGGCCTGGGTGGCTTCTAGGTTTTCATCAAGGGATCACCTACTCATTTGGACAGGTAAATGCAGTTATGTCCCTGAGCCAATTATGCTTGGGGACAGGAATTCCTGCTGTGGAATGGTATTTCCTAGAATTTAGAGCTCAGTTTTGCAGCCTCTGAAACCCCAGGTAAATAAATACTATTAGCTGCTCTGACCAACTCATGTGGCTGGGCTGTACCTGGGGCCTCAGCCAGGTCCCTCCCAACTAGTCCCTGATGCTTCTATTCCTAGGACAGGTGTGGCTGGGGCAACCTGCCAGGACCTTCCTCGATTGTGCAGGGCCTCACTCCCAAAGTGCCTCGGAGGGAAGCAGAGATGTGGGCACACAGGGACAGCAGTCTCTGCCACCTTGACACGGCTAGCAGACTTCCACTGCTCTCCTGGCACACACAGGGTGGGCTGAGGGAGTGCTGGCCAAGCTCAGTCAAGGACTCAGCTACTTTGGACCCAATCAACCTGCTGCGAGTTCCCCTGGGCTGTCCGGCCGCCCGGTCACCTCACTGCTTCCCACCTCACACAGGCACAGTGCAGTCCACTGAGGACCAGGGATGGAGGGATCTGGGAGAGAACTGCTGCGAGCAGCCGAGCACACACGTGCACCCGAGGCAGAGCTGGGTTTGCTCAGCCTGTCTGTGCTGAATTCTGGCCTGAATCAGAGACCCATAGCTCCCTGGGCCACCTGACCAAATGCTGGCTGCCCCTCCCCCATCCCCCCATCAGTGGGCACCACGGAGAGGGCGCCAGGCCTACTGGCTCTGCCGACACTCAGCCTGGCCTCCACAGGGCTGGCACAGGGACGACGCTCTGACTGTCTCCAGGGCAGCAAGAAGCAAGTGAGGCTGTCATACCTCCATTTAATGATGTGTATTATTAGCCCCAGCCCCGGCGGAGGAGACCCGGAAGACAGGGCTCCTTCCTAGCAGGAGGGAGGGCAGACTCTGGATTCCACACAGCGGTTCTCAACCACCCCCACCCCCACCCCATCAACCAGGGCACATGCAGCGACGTCTGGAGACACTAGCGATTGTCACGCTGGGGTGGGGGCCTGTCGTGGGAGGCTAGGTGCTGCTTGACATTTTGCAATGCACAGGGTGGCCCCACAGCAGATGGTCCCAGAAGGCAACAGTGTCAGGCTGAGGCCCCACTCTAGTCAGTGGATGACAGATGTCTGGCCAACATGCCACCACTCCCCACAGCCAGGGCAGACCCACTAACTGTTCCATGTCCTCTCCCCCATGGACCCCAAACCAGGGCACAATCCTGGTTTTAACAGTGAGCTCCAGGCACAGGCAGGCATGTGAGTGACTGCAGTTCCCCCACTCAGGCTCTAGCCTTATGCTCCCCTTCTTGCTGTGGTCCACTGGGAAGACAAGGGACAGAAGCAATACAGACCTCCTGCAAGGCCCAGGGGCAGGGGTATGGGAACCCCAGTACCCCTCAGTATGTTGCTGATGGCTCCTGTCACACTACAGAGTCCTCTGTGCCACCACTTCTTTTCTAGGGCTTTTCTGTAACCTTAAAGCTGCTTCTAACTTACATTCCCTACCCCCGAAGCCCTTGAATCTTCGTCTGCCTTCTTTGCCCAAAAATGTAGCCATTAACAGCACCTCCCGGGAGGGCCGCCAGGAATGAGAAAGTTAACACACAGCCAGATGCTGGGCCCTTTGGCAAGCTGCAATGTCACTGACTGCCTTGGGAACCAAGCAGTGCCTGCCTCCAGCCTGCCAGGATCCCCCAGAGAACCAGAGTAATTGGGGTGGGAGCATTGAAAAGGCCCTGGGGAGATGATTTCAGGGAAAACCAACCCAAATTACTGTGTCACACACACAGGCATGGAAACCATCATCGACCGAGGATGTGTGTGTGTGTGTGTGTGTGTGTGTGTGTGTGTGTGTATGGGGGGACCCTCCCACCCTCCAAGAAGCTTCCTCACCAACAGAAGCCTGCGAGGGCACCCACAGCCATGTGCGTGTGGGGGTGGGACCAGAACTGCTCCTTTTTCCCACCCGGGGGACGCACCAGCCCTCTGGTTCCTGAATCAGAGGACAAAGAGCTCCGCACAGTCCCTGCATCCTGAGACCTCAGCTGGCCTCTGTGCATTGGAGAAGGCCTGGTCAAACGCTCAGCAAAGCTTTATCTGGGCCCCAGGCCTGGGAAGCCCACCCACAGCCTGTCAACATCCCCAGTCTGGGAATGGCTGTCTTTGGAGGGCAGTTAGAGAAAATTCCAGAGCTTCAAGGCTGAGCAGGCCTCCCCTCCTGTGACAGCCTGAGGTCGAGGGCTCAGCCAGCCCAGAGGCACCCCTGCCAGGACTGGGACTCCGGGCGCTGACTGTGAGAAGCTCTCCCCCTAACTGAGGGGACATCCACTGCCGGAATCTCCAGCTTTCAGTCCCACTTTTACCCTCTGGGGTTCCGTGTGATGGTCATTTACATCATGGGGATGTGCTGAACAGGGTCCCTGCAAATCATGTCCACCTGCGACCTCAGAATGTTACCTGATCCGGAAAAAGTTCTTTGCAAATGTAATTAAAGTAAGAATTTCAAAATGAGGTCATTAATCAAGGTGGGCCCTAAATCCCATGAAAGTGTCATTAGAAGACACAGAAAAGCAGACACACGAAGAAGCCATGCGAGGACAAAGACAGAGATGAGTGATGATGCCACGAGCCAAGGAACCGCCGGCCGCTGGAAGAGATGAGGGAGGCCCCCTCGTCCACAGATTTCAGAGGGAACATGGCCCTGGATCTTCACTTCTGGCCTCCAAAATTGTGAGAGGACAAATGTCTCATTTGAAGTCTCCCTACCCACGTTTGTGTCATTTGCTACAGCAGCCCCAAGCACCCTCTGCAGACAGAGACCCACCAGGCCTTGCTCCGCTCAGGTCAGACCTCCCTGGTTGCTACTCTGTGCCTCAGGGACATGGCTGGGACATGGTGGAAAGGTCATGGCCTTGGGTCCCACTCTGCAATCATAGGCCAAGTGAGCAGGTGCCTGGCCTCAGGATCATGTTCTGTAACATGGGCTGACCACACCAGGGGGCCTTGTGTGCCCTTATAGGACTCAGAGAGAAAGCACAGAGATCCAGCACCCTCGGAGGGGCCACACCCCATGGCCAGCTCCCTGGGGATCCCATTTCCCATCTGTCTCCCCACCCTGGGCTGAGTGACTGGGTCCAGAGCATGCTCCACTGTGGCTCTGCCTGATGTCTGGGAACAGTGAGGTGGTAGGAATCTGGACGTGGGGGAGGCCGAGAGGAGGGTAGCGCTCGTTCACCACGGCCACCACCTGTCCATGGTGGAGCTGGCCCCTTGGCCTCATAATCAGCTGCAAGCCTTAAATCCCAGCAGGAAGGGACCCTCACAGCCTTCGGGAGGTCCCTGAGAACTAACTGTCAGTGCAGAGCTTTGGGGCTACACTTCCATGCTTGCCACAGCTCTGGTCCCGACTGCTCTGTTCCTCAGCTGACCGCCCATGGCACATGAGCCGAGGGCGGCGGTGGGAAAGAGCCCAGTTTCCAGGCCTTTGATTTCATCCCGGAGGGCAGCACACAAAGCATGTGACAGCTAGTCTGTTATGACTCTGGATGCTAAATTAGCACAGAGCCGTGCAGGCCCGATGGAAGGACTCAATTACAAATGATCAAAGAACACCCACAGGACAGGCATCCAACCTTCCCTCAACTGTGGCTTTGTTGCCACAAGTTCTTCCATGGCGGCCAGGGTCTCCCGTGTTTGACATGTGACCGCCTCTGTAGGCAAGGCAGTTTAGAGGGGCAGACTGGCTCGTGGTGCAGGAGAGGGGCCTGAGGCTCCGTCCCTGTCTTCTGGGCACAGGTGACCACGGTACAGAGAAGGGAACCCCAGCCCTCAGCCCCCGTTACAGTGTCCTGCAGTCACTGTGATCCCCCTTTGAGACATTCTGTCTCCAGTGCCCTCGAGTCCTCCCTAAGGGGGAGGTGGAGCCTGGGAGCACGTGATATGCGGATGCCCTCTCTGCAAAGGAGGACAGCCCGTTTCACCACCAGCTGGGATGCCAGGGATGCCTGGCAACATTTCACAACAGCGGGAGATGGCCCTGGGGCTGCTGTTGCGAGTGTAGCCATTTCACAGACTAGGAAACTAAGGCTCCAGTAAACAGAGAGACCTGCCCAAGGAGAGCTGTACTCAAGACGCAGGCCCTCCTAGGCCCAGGGTCTCTTCTTTGCCTCTGCCTGGCTATTCCAGGCCTGCTGGTCTCTCTGCAATGGGCCTTTTCCACCACCTCCCCTATAAAGCCTGACACTACGCCCTTGGGTAGGACAAGAGGGGGACCTTCTGCTGAGGGAGCTCACGACCCTGCGCACGGTACCCAATATCACAAGCCATGTGGGGTTGTTGACACTGCTATGTGGGACTAGACAGGCCACGGCTTCTCTGAGTCCTAACCTAAGAACCAAATGCAAACTGTAAAATGACTCAAAGACCAGTCTCTAGTCCTAGGATCACGTGGCCATTCACAGGCCTGCCTGGGCCTTCCCCATGGCAAGGCTGTTCCTTTTAGCCAGCAGCATCTCCTATGCTTTTTGGATACCCAGTCCTCCCAGTAACTTTGGGACAGTACTGGACACAGGAGATAATCAAGTCAGAGTCTAAGTGCCACCATTCCCAATGCTACACCAGGTCTCCCAGCACTTGAGGACAACGTCCTAGTGGCTTGGCAAGCTCATGTGAGCGGCCAGGGAGGCCAGGGGGCCAGGCCCTGGAGTAGGGAACATGTCCTCTGACCTCCAAGGGAAGGGCATTCTGAGAACGCAACGTGGGAGGGAAAGAAAGCGTTTTTGTGGAATCTTTTATCTGCCCAGTTATGCAATCCGCTGTGTAACTGCTCAAGGAGACACGAGCTGTTCTCCCACCGGATGCCGTAGCCCAAGCAAAACCACAAGGGTCCTATTGTGTATCCTCCGGAAGGGACCTGGGCGTAAGGGATAAGTCTTCCGCACCCACTGTCACCCTAGCCTTGGAAAAGCTGCTCAACTCTGGGAACAGCCTGACCTTGAGGCTGTGGACCTTGCATGATGTGGCAGATAAGAGGCAACAGGCAAAAGAAAAACAGCAAAAGTAGGTGGAGGTGGCTGGCAGGTATGTCCTGAGCCATAAGGTGCCCTCTGCCCAGCATGTCCACCTGCTTCTCTGTGGTTTCCCCACACCAAGTCACCCCTACCCATACTTTCTGAGGTGGCTACTTCAGCTACCCAGATCTGAAATGCCCACCTGAGCTCAGTTTCTCCTTCTTTAAGGCTGGGAACGAATCCAGACACCTTAGATGACGTCAGTTCCCACCCCCAGCCACAGGGGTAAGCCTGAGCTCTTCCCACACCCGATCTCAGCCCTGGAGTCCTGCAAAGCAGTCCTCTCTGGGCCTTCATGTGGCCACACCCTCCTGCCCTCAGAAGGGCATTTCAGGCTGGGATGGAGCCCCCATCACCCCATCTGCAATATTCCTGTTCTTGTGTGCCTGACTGCACTTACCGAGCCTCAGAAAGTTCTGGTGAAGGAAGAGGGCAAGAGTGCTCAGTCTCATGGCGATGAGGGAACGAGGCCAACGGAGGCCTGGGGCTAACAACCAGCCAGCTGGCCTCGAACCTGGGTTGGCTTGGGCCTCACGCCCAAGCACCTTCTGCAGCCCTGGGTGCCAGGCAAGCCAGGGGGGAAGACTGTTTTAATGCTGAATGGAGTGACGGAGAGAGTGCCTCGGCCAGTGGTTCTCAACCTTCCTAATGCCGCAACCCTTTAATACAGTTCCTCATGTTGGGGTGACGCCCAACCATAACTAAAGCATAGTGATTAATCGCAGAAACAATATGTAATTATGTATGTGTTTTCCGATGGTCTTAGGTGACCCCTGTTAAAGGGTCGTTCACCCCCAAAGGGGTCGCGACCCACAGGTTGAGAACCGCTGGCCTAGGCCAATCTGCCAGACACTAGGTCACGTTCACCAAACACAGGATGGCCGGTGACTGATCTGAGCCTCTGCCAGAAGGATCAGGCCTTTTCCCATCAGCACCAGAGACCCACGGGTTTGGGCAGGCTGCCCAAGGGGGAAACAGAGTCAGACAATGTCGTGGGAGAAAGGGGTCAACATTTTCAACAATGTGTCCTCTAGAAAGGAAGGCATTCATCTGGGAACAAAGTAAATCTCTTAAAAACAGGAGACAGGAATTTTGCAGACGGCTGCACTGTATCCCGAGTTCAGAAAGAAACTGCTTGGGGCGGGAGGTGGGGTGAGGAGTGCTTTCAACAGCAACAGAATTATAAACACATTATGTATTCAAGCTGAACAAAAGCTCTTTGCTATTTCTACTGAAATTTGTTTTTATAAAAGTCAGGTTTCCCCCCCTACATTCCTCATCTGTCTGTATCTAATCATACCAGCCAAGTAAAAGCCTTCACAAGCAAGGCTTCTATCCAACGACCCATCTCCTAGCTGGGCAAAGAGGTGGCTGCGGGATGGATTTTTTCTTCCACCCATCAGCCCTGGCTCTCCATGAGGCCAGGGAGTTAACTCAGCCCTGACTAGTGTCCTTGAGACCTGAGAAATAAAGAGGAAGATAAGATCTTGTCTTCAGAAAGATGCTGGAACCTGAAGTCCCAGGAAGGCTCTCAGCAGGGTGGGAGCGCCCAGAGCAGCAGTAGCAGGGATTAAAGGCGAGTTCTGGTTCATCTCAGTCCTGCCTGGTGGGCTTGCCTACAGATAGTGTTTCAAGGACTTCCTGGGGACCTGGATATCACTGTTCAGATGCACACTCCCAAAAGGTCCAGCTCCTGAAATGATGACCTAGGCTACCTTCCATAGAGCAACTGCAAATCAGGTGGAATTTTCCCTTCAATGATGATAATGATTGTAGCAATGGGTGCTGGTTCTTATAGGTACCAGCCACCATGCTAAAAGCCTCACGTATATTAATGTATTTAATAAAGATGGTCTGCTTGAATGATCTGCAGTCTTACTTCAACAGCACTAGATCCACGTACACCAGAACTGTGGACTTCCCGGCGAGGACAGGCAATGTGGCAGCCATTGGAGCCCCGCGTACACCCAATTCTCCTGAATCTTGAGTATGCCCATGGCCTCTGGACACCAGATCCCCATACAGTACGGCACCTCATGTGGCCAGTAGGGGGCGGGGAGTTAGGAATCAGGGAAATCCAGAATTGCAAGGATGTATTTCTAGGTGTCACAGGCAGAAGCCCTGAGGTCACAACAGAGGTGTGAGGCCTTTAGAGGTTTTCCAAGCACACAATTCACAGCTAGTCAGCTCCAAAGTTTGAGAAAGGACAGGATATGACAGGAAGGCAGCCACTGGACTTCACCCTGGAGGAGAGCAATCTGAGGGGCCTGCGGCCCTTGTACCTACATGGGATTTTAGAAGTGACCCAAATTCTGGTTCTGCCTGTGACAGAGCTCTGAGCTGCTGCCAGGACCAGCTGCATCAGGCCAGCAGTGCCCCTGGTGAGCGAAGGGACAAAGGGGCTGGTCTCTGTAGCCCCTGCTTTGTAACAGCACTCAGACGTAGAGTGAGGCCCCATGCCCACCTGCCCCCCCGATACACAGGGCTGTGGGGGCTTGCCATGTGTGTCCTCATGATGACCACCTCCAAAGGGGCTCTCACAGCCTGACTTGGACCAGCCACTGTGGGATTGCTCATCTGGGGAATCCAAGCCAGTGCCCAGCCAGGGCCTGCTGTGCACCCAAGCCAGGAGAAACCAGTATTTCTGTTCACCAAGAGACACCTACAAAAATGTTTTTGACAGTATTTTCTATAGTGGCCAGAAATGGGGGGACCACCCCATCCTTGCCCATAGAACAATAAGCAAATCGGCACATTCACAAGGAACAAGGCCCTATAGTGAGAGGAGGCACTGTCACCAAGTGCCATGCCGTAGGCGACCCAGACATGACGGGACAAAGCACTGATTACAGGGGAGAGCCAACATGGCAGATGCTGGCGTGTGGGGGCATCCACGGGCACGAGGGCCCTGCTGGGGCTGGCTGTCCCACATCCTCCCCTGGGGAGCAGTTATAATTTACCTATAGGGCACGTACAATCTGTGTAGCTTCCTGTGTGCAACATTTACCTCAAGAGACAAAAAACTAGCAACAGCTCACAATGTGCAGGCACAGATCTAAGCTTCCTCCAAAAGTTCCCGTGCCCCATCCTACCCCTCCCCAGTCCCCACTGAGGGTAGGAGAACTGAGTTCAGGACAGGGTGAATCTATATCTCCCTGTTGCTCTGGGACTGATGTAACTTGTTGGGCGATGAACTCAATGCCAGTGCCTCTCCTGGGACGTTGCGACCTGGCACACAGTGCCCCAATTCAAAGGACACCCTTCACGCTGGCATGCCAGACCTGAGGGCTAGGGCCAGTCAGAGAGGGAGATCTCCTATTAAGGGTGAGGGTACAAAGCAGGTGAAGTGATGTGTCTGAGAACCTGGTGGATCTGGGGGCTGGGGACATGCAGAGGTGGGGATCCCTCCACCCTGGCACAGCAGAGCCTCACAAGACAGCTGTGAAGGTCCAGAGGCCGTACTCACCCTTCCCGATCTGGATGAAGCCCAGCAGAATGATCAAGGCCAGTGCCAGGAGTTTGGCAGCAGCGAAGGCATCCTGGACCCGGGTAGCAGCCTTCACGCTGTAACAGTTGATGGCCGTGAGCAACACTGTGGAGACAGGGCAGTGAGTGAGTCCCATTGGACAGATGGTCAGCATGAGACAGGGGCAGGCTGAGAAGAAACCAGCCCCTTTGGCAGGGTCTCATCCCCTGGGACTTGCTTTGGTGAACTTGACAGCAATCCGGGCTCAAGGTCAAAGGTGGAGAACCTCGGGCTCCTCCTGAGCTGCGATCCTAGGTGCCCCTGGGCTGTCACAAAGGATTTTTTTCTAAATGAAGAAATTTCAATCTCTCAAGGAACCAACAATCAAAATAGCTACCTTCCTTTTCCCCCCACCCTCCACACACCTGAGCTGAGTCATTGAGTTGAGTGCTATCTGAAGGGCATAGGTTAAATGGCTAACCTGCCATTTGGAGGGGGGCTGCATTCACCCTTTTGCACCCATGCAACATTTAGCATCATTTACTGGATTCATGCAAGCCTATAAAACTTTTTATTTTTTATTTTTTTAGATTTTATTTATTTATTTATTGTCAGAGAGATGGGAAGGGACAGAGAAAGAGGGAGAAACATCAATGTGTGGTTGCCTCTCGTGTGCCCCCAACTGGGGACCTGGCCCGCAACCCAGGCATGTGCCCCGACTGGGAATCGAACCGGCGACCCCTTGGTTCACAGGCCGGCACTCAATCCACTGAGCCACAGCAGCCAGGGCAAGCCTACCAAACTTCTTGAAGGTGGGGAAACCCTTTCTTCAGAGAGAATCTTTTAGAATCCCACAAAGTTAACAGGTGAGTGAGGTATCCTGCTACCCCAAACCCATGTGAAAGCCAAACGGTAGAACCACGAGGGCAATTTAGACATCTGCAATGGGGGCTGAAGGTAAATGCCCCAGCCCCGGGGTCAACGAGCAGCCACACCAGGTGCCCCAGCTGGTACAGGAACCACAGCACTTCACTGCTGTTCTGACAGCATACCTTGGAACTGAAAATTGCACCAGTCTCAGGTGGTTTCCCCCTGACCTGGATGGGAACAGAGATGCAGACCGGGTGACAACTAAACCAGGCTCAACGAGTGCACCCAGACAGAAGAAGGTGCTGCCTGGGGCCCTGTAAGAAGGCCCCTCCCCTGCACAAAGGGATGGATGGGGGAGGGTTGAGATACACACATGCTCAGGAGCTGCCACTGTTTAGGGATCTTGAGAGCTGGCAATTAACAAAGCCACCCCATAAACTTATAGTGAAAGAAAATTATATAAGACAAAGGCAAAGGAACACTCAACACAGATTCCTGCCCATCTCATTATTGCTAATTCACCCACGCATTCAGATCTCTAGGCTGCAGAGCCGCCGTGCTCTGTCCCAGCTCCCCACCCACATGTGCCAAAAACCAGGCACCCAGGGAGCATTTATACCAGGCATTGACAGGTACACAGATGGGGCTTTTTTTTCATGGAGGGCTGGCCATTAAACATTAACCAGTGTGGCCAGGGCCCATGGGAAGGGCCTCTCTCCACCTTTCCCCACATACCCATCTCTTCCTCGGACGGCTTCAGTAAGGTAAGAACGTCTATAAAGGCCTTTTGCTCTCCTTTCTCTTTTCCAGACAGAATAACCTGGGGCTGGGGAACCCCAGGTGGCATCTTTCCCCAGTTAGAGAAATTACCTGTAATTTTACTATTTGAGGACTAGGCCCCAAAGAGATAAATCCATGCTAATGAACTGGATTAGACCCACCAGTTCAGGGAGAAGGAAAACAGGGAATCTTCCCAGGGTGCTCTGAACAGGATTCAGGGCCTCACTGCTCTGTCTGCCTATTTCTCTTGGAAATTAACTGACACCTTAATAGCACCTCCCACCTCATTTTTCCTTCACTGCTCTCAACTCTGGCTGATGCAATAGTTGACAGAGACTGTATGTTATGCACTGAGAAAGTTCAGGCTGAAAAAATGTTTTTAAAGTATTTGCTTTAGGCTGTTATTCCAAAAATGAAATACTCAGAATTTCCCCCAAGGGCTGTGACATGCAGTCCTGGCTTGGCCCTTACGTGTGGGGGACCCTCGCGGGGCCCCCTGGCTCCTAGGCTGTGGTTCTGTACCTTCGGAGGCTCACATTGAGGTGAGCTGCCTCGAGGTGGTAGGGGGTTTAAATGAGGCCACGAGAACATGGGGCTCACGCGACAAAGTGTAGGTGTCACAGTACTGAAGCAATTTCTTGCAGCAGGAGCTGAAAGGCTCAGAGGGGGTGCGATGTGTGCACAAGGCAAGCAGCACCCGTGGCTTTCGTTGTGTGGCTCCCGGATGGACACATGCTTGATCCTGGCTCTCAGGACCCATGGGGAGGCAGCTGTCCTGTATTAAGCATGTCAGCACTGCCATTCCCAGCACAGAATATGAAACAGAAGTTCAGAGGAATCCCCTGTTCAAGGTGGTAGGGGCAGACCCAGCTGAGACCAAGGTCCCTGGGGCCCTCTGACATCCCCCCATAGGACTGACAGTGCAGGGTAGGGAGAGGAAGGTAACAGTGGAATTGCCTTTTACTGGGCTTCCAGGGAAGTGCTTCCGGTTTAGTGATCTCAGGTCCAACCTGCCCAGTGGCGGGTTCCCTCCTGCCACTAGGTCTCAGGAAGCCCCTGCAGGGAGAGGGCGTGTCTGTTGGCTTTTCTGAGTCAGCCTCTCATATTCTCAGGGGTGACTGACAACCTGGAAGCAAGTGTCCCGCCCCTCCTCTCAAGGCACAGCCTTCCGGATACAGCAAGAGGCCTGAAGATTGCATCACTCCACGAGGCCAGGGAGGCGGGGCCGATGGGAAAGGCGTGGCCGCGCCAGGCGGCAGCTCCGCCTGCCACCAGCTCTGCAGCAGCCACCAGCCCCAGGGCAGGCTGCTCCTCTCCTCACAATGGGCCCTGGCTTCTGAAACCAGAGCAGCTCTGGCTGTCACCCCACGCGGGGCCTCTGCATTCGCGTGGTGAGCAGGGGCAGAGCAGGACTCCTAAGCTCCAGGAAGGGGGAGATAGCTTGTCCAGAGCCCCCAGACTCTGGGCTGTCCTGCGGTGGTCACTGACAACCTGGAGGTGGGTCTTAGTTGTCACTTGGGTGGGAAAGCGGCCCCTCCTCTGACACTCCAACACCCCTGCATAGGCCCCTCCATAGATAACAAAGGGTGCCCACCCTGCCCATTCCAAGATCCAAACCAGCCATTTGTGCCGACAAGTGCTGAGCCCTGGCCACAGGTGTCAGAGCCCCCGGCAGGGAGGCGCTCTCTCCCCGAACACAGAGCCATCTCAAGACATTAAGTGTCCAGATTGTGGACAGGCCATGGGCTGGTGGACACGGTCTGAAAGGGGAAGGGACCAGATCACAGAACAAGGGGGACTTTGTAATATTTGTTTCTTTATAAAGAGAACCAAAACAAATGATGAAATTTTAATTTTCATTGAGTTTGGCTGATGAGTAAACAAGTACTTTATTGTTCTCTAGTGTTCCTTTGTTAAAAATTTCAAAATAAAATATAATCTTAAGTAAACAGGCAAATCCATCAGGACCCAGTGTCTTTTAGCCTTAACAAAAGCTGTCTTGGAAGGGGTTGGTGGGCTGGATTTGCAGGCCCACTTCCCTGCTTTATGCTCCACCACCTGGACAAGATGCCCAACTCCTCTGAGCCTTCATTCCCACACCTGCAGGATGGGGGCCGATGGGCATATGGGGCAGTTCTGGGTACACAGAAATGTAAGGAGGGTCTACTGCTGTTGTCACCCGTGACTAACTCACAGCCCCTCCAGGAAAGGAGATCAGGAGAAAGTATTGGTACTTGTGCTGCACGTCGTTGGAGAGATAATGGAGCTCACCAGTAGGCTGATAAAGATGGGTGACTATCAGGAGGGCACCCTGGCTAGAAGCCAGCCCTCTCCAGGGCTCCCTGAGCCAGCACCCCCAGATAAGCATGGCTGCACTAGCAAAGGGTGACAGCTGGGGCGAAGGAGATAAAGCCCAGTGCCCCTGCAAGGAGGCGGCTAGGGCTGTGTGCATGTGGACGGCTCATTCCACAGTCCTTCAAGTCTGTCCCCTTCTTTGTCCTGCTGTAACATAACCCGTCTAGCTGGCTGGCAAGGGCATCCAGCTCAACATCAGCTAAGGAGTCAGGGTCCCAGGGCTGCACTGCAAAGTCACCATCCCTCTGCTAAGGGGGTCCTGCCCTCCTCCTTCCATGGTGGCTCTACTCGTACCCCATCCCCATATCTGGTGTGCCTCAAGGGCCCAAAGTGGCTGGGCCTCCTGCTCTCATTCCCTGGCCTCAGGGGACACCCGGTTAGTCAGAGCCCAGTGGTGAGGTCCAACTCCAGCGTTGGCCTCACTGGGTGACTGGGTTCAGTTTAGTCATCTGCAAACTGTAAGGGCAGATCATCCCCAGCGGGCCGAGGACTAAGGTCACTAGCTGGGCACAAACTCAATGACACACAACGGCTCCTCCCCTCAATCTTCTATTTCTCTGGACCCTGTTGGGTAGCGCCTCTGAGACCCTTTCCTGTCCTGAGCATGGTGGTTTCGGGTATCTCCAACCACTGGTGTGGCTTAAGACATCCCACTCTCTCTGCTTCCCCATCAGATGGTGCTTTCTACATGAGGTTTTAGGGTCCTTGATTAAAAAAAGGGCCCATTCTTGGGAAAAAGACCTGTGAGCAATGCTGCTTCAACACAAGCAGGGTCTGGCTGCGGGAACCAGCCGGGAGGGGCCCAGGTGCCAGACGAATGAGCATCATTTGCCCCAGAGCTCTGCAGCAGGCTCCAAGATGAGAAAAAGAAGTGGTCAGCAGGCCACACCAGCTTCAGGAAGCTTGGCCAGCCTGGTCTTTAGGAGCAGCAGTGGGTGCCAGGCCAGAGAGCAGTGCCTGTTGACCACTGTGGCTGAGGCCAGTAGGAGGCCTGAGCTCAGCCAGCCAGCCAGCATGCTGACTTGGAGCCAGGACCCCACCTGTCAGACATCTTGGCACTCAATGGGCATCTGGACTCTGAGCCCTGGCTACAGGTGGGCTTGCTCCTAGGATGACGGCCAGTGACCACGAGTGGGATGGTGTGACCCAGGTGGCTGGGAGAGCTGACACCAACAGGGCCGACCACTGAAGGGGCGTCCAGTCACTCTGGGTTCTTGTTCTGCCTTTGCCTTCTTCACCCAAATCTACCTGGCACACATGGGTACCCAGGGTTTGGTGGATGCTCAGAGAACAAGTGGCTTGTTAATCAGCACCCTCCTCCCTAGACCCTGGAAACCCAGATGTCCTCTGGACTCTGTGCAAACGCCCCCACCCCCTGGCATTTCTTCATTTCTTGCCTTACCACTCTAATCCCTCCTGATGAAAGACGGGGCCTCACACTCCAAGGTGCCAGTCCCCTGGAGGCTTGAGCACCTGCCCTTCTGAGCCAGGGGTGCTCAGGTTGCTAGTCTGGGGACCCTGCTTGGAGAAGCAGGGGTTGCCTTCCCAATGCATTTATCACCTCTGCTGCGCCCCAAGAAGATGCACATGTGTGACCTGACAACCCAAACCACGTGAGAAGGCCGCCAACCTCACTGCCTGGATGTGCTAGAACCCTGAGCCACTCAGGCCGATGGGGGCTCCAGACCTCACCCCTACTGCTGGCCACTGCAGGACAAGGAAACAATTCCCAGGAGCATGGAGTTGTTCAGATGCAACCCCAATCTACCGAGGAGCAAAGGGAAGTGCTCCGATCCAAGAGACTCCCACCCATGGGAGAGGCAGGACATGAGATCTGGAGTCCCAGGGGGCACACCTGGCTCCTCCAGGCTCCATTCATTAATTTCCACTAAAAGATATTACTACCAGGCCCTGGCTGGTATGGCTCAGTATATTGAGTGTCATCCCACAAACCAAAAGGTCGCTGGTTTGATTCCCAGTCAGGGCACATGGCTGGGTTGCCGGCCAGGTCCCCAGTTGGGCCATGCAAGTGGCTGCCAATCAAGGTACTTCGCACATCAATGTTTCCCTCCCTCTCTTTCTCCTTCCCTTCCCCTCTCTCTAAAAATAAATAAAATCTTTCAAAAAAAGAAAAAAAGATATTACTAACAGGACAGCATCACATTTTCAAATTCCCTGTGATCAGCCCAAGAACACATATTTTCATAATTTTTCAATTTTTAACCACGGCTGGGTTGTGTCTGACCACACAGAGTTCATTCCATCCCAGCAAAAAGTGTCAGCAAGCATCTGGAACAAGGTGACACATCCACATCCAGTTTAATCAACTCTGAACTCTGCCGACACCCTGAGTCCTAGGGTAAGCAGAAAACCCCGCAAACAGCAACTTCTTTTACTGGGCTCTTTGGAAACAAGAGTCCTAGAGAAAAGAGAGGTTCCCAAAGGACCCCTAACCCAAGAAACAGCCAGAACTGACAGGAGAGAGGCCCATCCCCTGGCTCTGAAGTCTGAGACAGTTCTGATATGCTGTGTGACCTTGGCCAGGTTACTTAGCATGCCTGAACCTGTTTCCTCATCCAATAAATAGGAATACTGCAGCCTGCTTTGTGGGTGAGTTATGCAAACACTGTCTGGCACTCCATCAAGGATTAGTATTACATAATCTGATTGGTCACTGCTGAGTGTGAAGATGTGTTAAGAACAGATGAAGCTGTGTGTGCAGGGGTCTCAGTGGCTAGGTGTCTCCACACTGGCTAAATGCAGACATACACACATATATCTGTGGACAGAAGCCCCCAGCCCCCTCCCCAAATCCTCTGTTGCTCCCTCAGTTATGCTAATAAAGAAAAAGAAGAGAAAACGTTCCACAGTCGCTGTATCTGAGGGGTGAGAGGACATGTGTAGCATTCAATTCTCATTTGACAGTTGGGGTAAAGAGAGCTCAGAGAGGTTGTCCAACATGCTGAAAGTCACACAGCACTCATCAGGAGAGCAGAGTGAGTATGCCCAGGTCTCCTAAGTCCCACTCCCATCTGTGGCCACTCAACCAGGGGCTTCAACCCCGGCTGCCCACGAGAAGCTCCGCCACAGCTCCGTGACCTGCACTGTGTTTCACTTTGCTAGGTCTCAAGGAGATCTGAGCATCAGTCCTAACTAGGTACTCCAAGGTGCAGCCCAGGCTGAGACCCACTGATAGGGGTAAACCCCGTATGGTCCCATCCAACAAGAGCATGCCTGAGATAAGTCTACTGGGCACCCTCAAAGGGGAGGGGAGGGGTGAGTGGGAGACTGTGGCCCATATATCTGAACCAGGATGCTGTTATGAAATCGGATCTTGGACAGGTGTCTGCTGCTCTCTGGGCTGAGGGTTTCCCATGTGGGGCCTGCAGGGATCAGGGACCATGAGTGCCTGGCGCAAGCGCCCTGGGCTGCAGGACGGGCCCCGCCAGCTGCCCTGCCTGCATTCCCCTTTTAGGCACAGGGCCTGAACTGAGCTACAGAACATGTGTTCACACGTATCTCCCTCCTACTGGGTAAGACCTCCCCAGGACAGAGCCATTGGGCTTCACAGACCCTGGTCCAACACTCCAGTTTAGGGTCTTCATATGGACCCGCCAGCACTGGACTTCACAGAGCCCTGCCACCTGGGAAAACAGTGAAGGCTGAGAGCCCCACCCCCCACCATTACAGGGCACTCATGACGCCCCCATTTACCTGTGACCAGGCCAGACACATTCCCTCACAGTCCCTCTGTGCCTCAGCAGTGACGAGCTGAACTGTCCCCGCCGATCCATCAAAACAAAATGCTCCTTAACCAAACTCTGGTTCAGCTCCTCTCCTTCCCCAGACTCCTGAGCTTGGCCCCCTCGGGCCCAGCCAGCAGATAGCCCCTCCTGGGACAGGCTGGTCTGGGGGAAAACCTTCCCCACCCTCCCAGCTGCCCCCACTCCACACAACTCGTCCTTTCCCTCAGCTTTTAGGGGGGGCTCAACACCCTCAGACCCATAACATACAGGTGCAAGTGCATAGGGCACCTGGACCCATCAGAAGTGGCTCCAGCCAGGTCCCACCATCTCCTGTCACTGCACCTGAAGTACCTGCAGCCTCCTCTCTGCACCTGGAGGAGTCGTAGCTCCTGGTCTCCCAGGGTGTTCACTGTCCCCATCACTAGGCACACCTGCTCTTTCATGTTTAATTCCTGGACAGTCCCTCTGACACCTGACCCTTGCCGGGATGGGACGGCCGACTCACTCATTCTCTGCAGGCACAACCCACCCACCCACCCCTGCCCTGGGCTCTGAAACACAGGCCCAGAGAAGCCAAGCACCCAGCCCATGTCCCACAGCCCAAGGACTCAAAGAGCTTGAGGGACAGAGCCAGAGCTCTGCTCAGGCTTTCTGCAGTGGCCCCGCCCATCCAGCTGATCAGGCTTACAGGGTCCTCCAGAAGGGAACCAGGTAAAGACACAGCCCGTGTGAGTGCTGAGGGCTGAATCCTGTGCTGGTCTTAGGCAACTCACACAGACCTGGATAAAGTGCTGGGCTGGTCATGGGGCGCAAGTCTATGGGGTGGCCTTGGTTCTGCATTGGCTACCCTTTGAGCAACTTAAAGATGATCAAGTCTCAGCAGTGACAGATGTCAGCCAGCAACCACAGTCACAGTGACTCAGAGCACAGATCAGGTTGCACGTATCATGCTCCCAGAGCCCTGATGGGAAGTCAGTGCTAAATCTTCACATAGCAGGCAAAACCCACTGCGGGGAGGAGTGGGCTCCACCCTGAGATATGCCCTGCCCGGGATAGGCCACTCTCTAGAGTAAGAGCAAGAATTCAGCATCCTGCCAGGATTGAGGAAAGACTTGGGTGGGATCCTCCTACCATGATGTAGATGGGACCCCAACCATCAGTGCCAAAAAGGTGCTGGACTGGGCAGCAGTTCTTTTGGTGCGGACAGAGCAGGGCTAAGCCCAGGGGTGGGAACAGGGGCACTCTGGGCCACTCCCCAGCCACAATCCTGACAAGGGCCTGGAAGATGACACCGACTGGGGATATAGAATCACATGGCCCTATAGTCCCCAGCACCTGCTACAAGACACGGAAGGAGGGGACAGGCACTGGAGGCCAGTGTGGCCACAGGACAGGGCCTATGGCACTGGGCTGCTGGAACCCACAGGGTGGCTATCAGCCTGCCCTGCTCTGGAAGCTTGTTTGCAATGTGATTTCAGGAGAAAGATGAAAATGTATGAGGAGTCTGGTGCCACACAGACAGCGGGAGAAGCACTTCCCAGGAATCCAGGATATGGATGAACCTCAGATCTGTGTCCTTGTTCTGGCCCACCAGATGCCTGGATGTGGGAACTGACACCATTCCAGACCCCTGGCACCCAGCACCCTTGTGGTAGGCTCGGTCATGTGTCCCCACACCGCTGAGGACTAATGGCAGTTTAGTGTAGAGGAGGGTGCACAACCTGCACTCCCAGCCCACCTCTGCCTCAGTTTCCCCAGTCATAAAATGGGAATGACAACACTAATTTCACAGGCTGAGGCACAGAGCATGTGGGAAGGGGAACTCAAGTGTACCAGCTAGAAAACATTAGATCTGTTTCTGCCCCAATCAGGACCCCTCTTAGGGGTCAGTGTCTTAGGGGGCCTGAACACCCTATGACCATACAGTTTGGAGTGAATGTGCCTGGTACACATTTCTGGGCAGAGCCCAGACAATCTGCATATTCTGTGGGATTGTCAAAGGGAGCTGTGACCCAGGGGAAAAGGGTTAGAACTCTTTGCCTGCATCCACCACCTCCTGAGGGGGTAGGAGTGGGGGAGGGTCAAATGCCTCTGTGAAGGACCAGATAGGATTCAGCCCCAGTCCCATGACTTGGCCTGACTCCTTCTAGCGGCTGAACCACTTTCATGTCTGGCAGGCAAGTTGGACTTCAGTGCTAATTACTGGGGCATTGTCTGCATTGAGCTCAGTTTGTGATTCTGGGTTTGCCAGCTCCTTGGAAACACCCAGAAGCCTTTGCTTTATGTATCATGGGGCTCAGCCCTGGTGGCTGGCAAGCCGCCTGACACCTGGAACCAGGCCTCACTGTGACAGGTCTGACTGGAGTCATGAGGACACAGTGGTGGACACATTGTTTGGGAACCCACACCCCCCAGAAGTGGGATCACTGCCTGGCGCTGATGGAAATGGGCCAGGTGGCTAGAGGACTTAGGGATTGGGGAGTGCTGTTATGGTCTCTCCTTCCCCCTCTGGTTATCACCCCAAGTGACCAACTTATCTGCAAGTTAGTGGCTACGGCTCAGACACCAAACCCACACCTCATCTATGCCCGAGGAGCTGACAGCAGGCCGGCACCGCCCCCAGCCCCCACCACTAGCACCGCCCCGAGGCGAGCGGGGCTGACACATGTGCGACGGGCATCTCATATGCCCACTCAGACTCCAGCCGGACACACTGGCACCAACCTCTGGCTTTTTCCCTCCTCTCTCCACCCTCTCTCTTCTTCCTTCTCTTTAAGCCAAAATAGAGCAAGTTCTAGGGCAGCTGGAGATGTTACAAGTAAATATCAGACAGAGGGCCGTGTGAAGAGTAAGTCACAGCCACCGTGTGACTGGGCCCCTATGTGCCATCATTAAGTCCACCATGGCCTAGAGTCCCCACGAACGCCCAGGCAGGGCTGTGTCAAATTCCCATTTCATATACATGTAAACTGAGGCTTAGAGGTCCCAGTGAATTTCTCAAAACAGAACCCAGGTCTTCCCAGGTGCACAGGGAAGGCTCTTTACCTGGCACTAGGTGGAAAGTATTTCAGGTCATGGGACCCCAAAAGAACAACAGCTAAGGATCCCCCCACTCCTACGCCATGCGTATCCAGTCCTACCCTCCACCCAACCAGGATGGGGAAAGAGGATGGCGGTCACTCAACGATCTGCTGCTGCCACTTCCCTGACACCTACACGTCCTGGGTAGAAGTGACCATGACTTAGACAGGCCCCAAGTCTTTGCCACAGCTCAACAAAGTGAGAGGTGGACCCACTCAGATCCCTTCTGAGAGCTTCTCCCTTGAGATAAAGGACCACTGAGGCCACAGCTGTTTCTGAACCATAGCTGCTCTCACATGGAAGACATTGCCCTGGGCGGCCCTCGTCTGTGCCCCCAGCCCAGGCCCCCAGCAGGGTCCTCTCCAGACATTTTACAGAGAAAGGGGCCCTGGAAGGAAGGATAAACTGATTTCAGCAACTACTAGCAAGTTTTCATTAAGCAATAAATAATCCATGTAAACCTAGCCATAAATCAAATTCCAGATGGCCACCAGGAAAAGTGACGAGCCAGCTTTTCACCTTTCTGACTCATTAAAAAGATGAAAACACCAGAGCCATGCTATGAGTGGGCCCATGTCATCATTTCTGTCAGACCTACAAGAAAAATGATTCTTTTTCCCCACTTACACTGTCCCTAGAATGATTCTAAGCACCAAAGCCATTTCAAGCAGTTATTTTTAAGAGTTTTACAGACTTGGTTAATTATAGAATTGTAAGTTTTTAGATCTGAAACTGACTTTTTAAAATCCTCACTTGAGAATGTATTTATTGATTTTAGAGGGAGAGGAAAGGAGGGAGGGAGGGGGGTGGAGAGGGGGAAAGAGTAGGGGAGGGAGAGGGAGGGAGAGGGAGAAAGAGAGAGAAACATCTATTGCCTCCCGGATGTGCCCTCATTGGGGATCGAACCAGGCACCTTTTAGTGCATGGGATGACGCTCCAACCAACTAAGCAACCCAGCCAGGGCTCACAGCACAATTTTTTTAAAAGACTTTATTTATTTTCAGAGAGAGATGAAGGGAGAAAGAATGAGAGGAAGAGAAACATCAATGTGTGGTTGCCTCTCACATCACCCCTACCCAGGACCTGGCCCCACAACCCAGGCATGTGCCCTGACTAGGAATTGAACCAGCAATCTTTGGTTCACAGGCTGGCACTCAATCCACTGAGCCACACCAGCCAGGGCTCACAGCATAACTTTTTAACAAGCATTAAGAAACTGTTGTGGGATGTGCCCAGGGGACTGAAAAGATCAACCAGCAAAATGAGAACTGTGCTTCAGAACACACTGCTGGCAAGAGCGGCCCTTTCCTGAAGCCCCTGGGCTGAAAGCCACCCTGGGGCACATGCCTGCAGGGATGGGCTCCAGGTAGAAAGAGGTGCAGAGCACCCTTTCTCTTCTCAAGGAAAAATTCTAGAACCTGGCTTGGTACAATAATTAAAGAACACTTGGGAACTTTCTGTGGCTTTTCTGTGAAAACCTTCACAGCCTTCTCAGAAGTCCGCTCCTTGGACAACCACCACCTTTCACTGTGCTGGATGAGAGCAGCCACGCCAGCCCAGCCGGCTGAGGCCCGCCAGCCTTGGACAAGCCCATGGCCCTCTCCAGACCCAGTGAGGCTCTAGACTAGTGCTTGCTCTTGCAGACGGGCACATCCCTCTGTGTTACTGAAAATCCTCTTTCCATCAGAAAAAGTCACACACATACATGCATGTGTATCACACATTCACACAGGTGGTTCAAAGGAGAGCTATGAAATCGATCCAACATGTGGAAATGCCACCTTCACCCCTACCAAAAGCGGTGCTATTGGCATGACCAGCACAACAGGGTGGGCAATACCAGAAGTGACCTACAGTGTATCCACTGCGGCCCTCTAGAATCTATCTGAGGATTTACCTATGTAAACCCAAAAGTTTAAAAAAGTAAGGGATCCATTTTAAAGACTAGAGAGGAGGTCCTTTAAAGATATTACCTATTTCATTACACACTGGGCTCAAACATTATATCGTATCTCGCAATGATGAAAATTGGGCAATTAAAATTCTCCTAATGCCAAAACAACCCAACAAAGTCGTTTTGCCTTTAGAGGCACTTTTCCTCAGTCAGTCCAATGCATCATCCCATAAAACCCTCATGTGAAAGCCCACCAGAAGCCAGAGGTTTTCCTATTCTCAGGCACATCAACTACTTTTCCTAGCTTTGGACCAAAGGTGTTTGTTTGTTTTTTACAGCAGAGAAATATTGGCTAGTTTATTATGAACGGCAACACCCAGGAGAATGGGAAGCTAATGTTCAAAAACTTGAACTCCCTGATGGATGCCATGTAGGTTACTGGACCAAAGTTTTAAAAGCTGAAATTCACATCACTGAGATCCCCCACGAAAGGCAAATACTGTCCCTTCTCCTGGCATGACTGCCTGTCAGGGTCTCAGGAAAGTGATTTCAGCAGCCAAACAGCTGTGTGGAGTTCTGCCTCCTGGATATGCCACTTTCTGGAGCATGCCTTAGAGATCTAAAACATCTGCCCCCAGTCCTGATTGGTGTGGCTCAGTTAATTAAGCGGCTTACTGCAAAGCGAAGGGTCACTGGTTGAATCCTGGTCAGGGCACATTCCTAGGTTGCGTGTTTGGTCCCGGTCGAGAAGCGTGTGAGAAGGCAACCGATTGATGTTTCTCTCCCTCTCTTTCTCCCTCCCTCTCCCTCTCTCCAAAGGATAAATATATTTTATAAATAAATAAATAAATAAAACACCTGCCCCCATTGCATAGTGAGACTGATTCAGAAAGCTAGGTCCACATGCTCCACAAGCCCAACAGAGCCAGCAGGCAGGGCCAGGCAGGAGCCACACCTCAGGTAACTACACAGTATCTGAGTTTCATGGCTAGGACCTGAAACTATGAATGTACCCTGCTATTTCTGTACTTAAACGCATAATTGGGCAAATCTTCAAATTAGGTGGCAGCTCTGAAAGCAGGACGCTTCTATCTTTTTTTAAAATTAATTAATTAATTTGTTTGTTTATTTATTTATTTTTTTAGAGGGGAAAGGAGAGAAACATCACTGTGTGGTTGCCTCTCACTCGCGCCCCCAATTGGGGACCTGATGTGCAACCTAGTCATGTGCCCTGACTGGAAATCGAACCAGCAACACTTGGTTCACAGGAGGACACTTCTCTCTTGCAAGTCTCCCTAAAGGCTGCCCAAGGGGTAGGCGGGAAAACTGCCCACAGCCAAAAAGAAAATCACATGGCATTTGGTACAAATGACTTTTTCCCTGAAATCCCACAAGAAAACTGTTTCGCAGAGCAGCAATCTCCCCCAGTAGGTCTAATTCACTCTTAGGTGAAGAACATACCAGGTCCATGCCCATCAACATACTAACACTGTAGTTTGGAGGAGAAACCCATTGCAGAGAAGGGAAACTCAGCCTGACTGCTGCTGGGCCTTCATGCTATATTCAGGACAAAACAAAGATTACTTCCTGTAACTCCCCTCAGAGACTGGCTGACCCCTTCCCTACGCCCCAGATGTGCTTGTTCCTGGAACAGGCCCTTGCCCTGCTCTGGGCAAGTATATAAGGTGTTTTCCTCTTATCCTGGGTGGGCCACACCCAGGTTCCCACACCTCAAAATCTCAAAAATTTTGGGGACCTCAAACAGGAAATTCAAGTTTCACCCCACGTGGGTGCCTTGCCAAAGAAAAGGGATATTGCTCAGCTCTAACGGACCGCAGGAACACCCACGAGAAGCTGAGGGACAGGAACCCTGTTGTGTCGCTGCAGATTTTCCTATGTGATATGTGAATGAATGAATAAATGAATGACCGCATGTGGGTTCTGGGACCAGAGACCTAAGCCTAGAACCGCATGCGGAGTGGCCTGGGGATTCAAAATAGCCCTGGTGCGGAGATGGACAAGATACGAAGACGGCGGCGGGTTCCGGGATGGTCTGGGGATGGGGGATGGCCCGGGGATCTGATCTCCCCATCCCTCCACCTCCCGCCACCCAGGCCGGGCCCCGTGCCGATACTCACGCACGCAGAGGCAGGCCACGAGCTTAGCTGCCTCCTCGGGCACCGGGCAAGTAGGGAAGACCGGCTTGAGCAGGTAGGTGGCAAAGACTAGCGCCACGATGTACTGCGAGGAGGGCCGGATGATAAGCAGCTCGATCCAGAGCTTGAGGAAGGCGGGCAGCGAGCCGTAGACCTCGAGCATGTAGGCATAGTCACCGCCTGATTTGGAGATGGTGGTGCCCAGTTCCGCGTAGCAGAGGGCGCCCACGATAGAGAAGACACCACACACGGCCCACACCACCAGCGACAGTCCGGGTGAGCCCGCCTCCTTAAGCACACCGGTAGGTGTCACGAAGATGCCCGAGCCGATGATGGTGCCCACGATGATGGCCACGCCGTTGAGCAGCGTGATGTTGCGCTGCAGGGTCACACCCTCGCTCTGCGCGCCGTCAGTGCCTTCTGTGCGCCCCGCCGCCAGCATCTGTTCTCGTGCCTGCACCTCCTCCTCGGCAGCCGCAGGGGCCGCCGACGCGCGCCGCTTCGGGCCCGCGCCCGCCATGCTGCCGCGGCGCGCTTCAGACACGAGGTGCGCGCCCAACAAGACCCTCCTTCTGCGTTTCCTCGGCTTTTGTAAACCCCAGACCCCGCCCACCCCCGGGCCCCGCCCTGGCCCCGCCCCAAGCGTCAGGCCTGCCCCAGCCAGTCTCCAGGCCCCGCGAAGTCTCCTTTTTTTAAAAACTTGCCTGAGTCAAGCCCGGCTCAGCTAGCCGCAGGCACCGCTCAGCCGGCACACCAGGCCCCGCCTCCCAGCCTCGCGTGGGTGCAATCCTGTGACCTGCACCGCTCATCCCTTAAGATCAGTCGGCCACACGTGGTTTCATCATACTGTAGCTGTGGCTCCGAACGCGCCACCAGGGCCTTTGCTGCCCTTACTGGTTCTGACCGCTACTCGGCGGTTGGTCGCCCCACCTTGGTCCCAGACTGGCAGCAGGCGGTGTAGCAGGGCCGACCTGGGGCCACAGCACAGGAAGGGTGGAAGGCCTGCCTCTTCCCAGGGCTTCTTTCTGAGGTGTTGTGGTAATAGAGTCCCCCACAGTCTCCTGGGAGGTATGAAGAGGTTCAAAACGACCCCTCCTAGGGGAAACTCGTGATTCAGCTGGGCCTGGGATACAGAATTACAGGGCTGAGTGAGCAAGATTTCTGAGAAGGGGAAGCTCTGAAGCTATATGCTGAACTCACTCCTGGGCTCCGAAGTTCCCATTTTATCCCAAGGGGAATCTCCTTGCCAAAGAGCAGCATTCAGAGCAGCTTTCAGGGACACACAGCTTTGAAAAAGCAGTGACACAGGCTTTTTGGAAGTCAGAAATTTGCATAAACTCCGTAAAATTGACAAAGGAGCACCCTGAATGCTCCACCCCCAAATCTAGCTTGGAAACTCACGGAATTTTAAAGGCAGGCTGCCCATGAAGGGGCTTTAGCTGGTTATTCTTGAAGAATGTGGGAGGCACCTTAGGTAAGAAGGGCGGCCAGGTAGTCAGAGAGGGAGTGCAGGATGACCAGTCACTCCAAGCCTGCAATATGTTGGGATAATAAAACACAATCTCTCCAGTCTTGTTCTTCCCACTGGCTTGGAGGCTGGACTGCAATGGCCAAGCAAACTTACAGAGCCCTTATTGGGTACCAGGCACTGTCCTGAGCCCTCCTAGTGCAAATTCTTAATAGAGTAGGTGCTATTGTTAGTCATTTTGTAGAGGAGGAAAATGAGGCTAGTGGAGCGATGTAACTTTGACCAGTAAGTGAGCTGGGACCCCATCCTTCTAATGACTCCCAAACCTATGTGTACTTTTAGTCATTCTGCCATCCTCTTCTTGTGGTTTATTCACCTCCAGACTGTTAAGATTTTGTCATTCATAGCAGCTAAGACTTGAAAATCTCAGGATGGATTTGGGTTTCTCAAGGAAGGGCATCATTTGGCAAAGTTCTAAGGGTAGGTCCCCAACGCCTCTGCTTGGGTTCACGCAGCCAACACCTGCAGGGTGTGTGCCCCGTGCCGGCCACTGCACTAGGATCCAGGTACACAACAGTGAATGCCACCTCCAGCAATAGAGAAGGACCATCAATAATCACACACAGACGTGTAAAATTACAGCCGTGATAAGCTAAGGGTACTACAAGGGCCCAGACCAGAGAGTCCATCAGAGGGAACCAGGCCAGCCCAATACTGCTTTCCTGGAGTGAGAATTAACAAGGGAGATAGAACACATGTGCACTTGGAGTGTTGGTGCCTCCCCTGTGGGACTCTTGGGAAATTGCAGATCTTAATACTGGAAAGGTGACATCCCGGAGTAATTTCAAGATCCCACTGTTTCGCCACCACTGTCTAGTGGTTTTCATATCATGTCCTAGATTTCCTCCTGCAAATTTGCTTTGATACGTAAGACGCCCTGAAAAGACCAGATATTGAAGACTCTAAAATCTTAGCAACGAGCGCCATCTGCTGGTGATCATACGCAGATTCTCAGCACTAGCGAGTCATTTATTAGAAGTCGTGTCATTTATTCTCACCAAGGCTGGAGAGAACATCGTGAACGTTTCTGTAGGGAAAAGTTTGGGAGTTTCTGTCAAAAGCCTTAAAACCATGTGTCCCATCTAGCCAGTAATTTTTACTTTTAGGAATTCCTCTAAGGAAATAAGAAGTGTGCTGTGGTTTGGCTATGCACATGGTTGCTTATTATAACTTTAAAATGTAATAGCCAATATTGGATATAAACCAAATGTCCAACAGATTTACTTTGGTAAATGTTGCTATACCCACATGGCAGAGTACAGTATATTCATTAAAAATCAAGATGTAAAATAATCTTTGCTGGAAAAATATGTTCATGATATATGAGTGAAACAATGAGGTATAACACTCCGAGGCCCCACTTGGTGGATTCTTGGGGTGCTTTGGCTGACCTAGGACCCCATGTTCACTTTTTGAGATCTAAGAACCTGCCATTTTGTGGCAGCAAGCAATACTGCTCAGGTGAGGGTGTAACTCGGCCTTGGGGTAGGGGTGGGGAGCCTGTTTCATCCTGGAACAGAAAGGACTGGCCTGGAAGAAGCGAAGCCACCCTGGAGGAAAACGTCCATGGCACTTTAGTCAGGCAGAGCTGCATCTGTTGGAGGCATTGTTGGTTAGACCCCCTTTTAGGAAGCCTCTTCTCCTGTGTGGAGTCCCAGAGGCTCTGGGTCCATCTGAGGAGGGAAGAACCTACTACGGGCCCTCCAGCTGCTGAAAGCCAGGTTGGAGGTTGGGCTTTTCCTGCTCACTTTCTGAACTCTCATCAGTTATCTCCAAACCTTCAATAGTCTTCAGATTCCTGATGGCAAAATGTGCGCTATAGAAAACAGGGAGTGGGGAAAATGGTGAAGGTGGTCAAAGGGTACGGACTCCCAGTTACAAGTAAGTCCTGGGGACATAACACATAGCTTGGTGACTATACTGTTAACAATACTGTAGTGTATATTTGAAAGTTACGAAGAGGGTATATCTTAAAAGTCCTCATCACAAGAAAGAAAATGGTAACTATGTGAAGTGATAAATGTTAACTAGACTTATTGTGATGACATTTTGCAATATACTGTAAACAAATAGGAAATCATTATTTTAAACTAACACAATTTTATATGTCAATTATATCTTAATATAACAGGGGTGGAATGCAGAGGGAGATTTTATGGCAGCAGTATAAACCATGTGTTACAGAGTGGGGTCCCCAAGGAGATGGGAGGGACTTTGACCGCAGAATGGGGACAAAAAGCTTACAGGGCCTGCGTCACAGGCCACTGTCAGGCATTTAAAAATAAGGTGGCAGCCGTTAACGAGGGGATGGAACCTGGGGGGTGGGGTATGAACAACAGTCCATTGGAAAGCAAGAGTTCAGGGTGGTGGCGGTTTCTTATTGGCTTGGCTGTTCCGAAGCAAGGAGAAAATCTTCCTCTTCCCTGCATATGTGAAGTAAGCTTCTTTCTGTCCCAGTTCATAAAGTGAGTTCTGAGGGGTGGTACAAAACATGTGTGAGAGCTTCCTCTTCAGGGGACTCCACTTTGAATGAGGTATTCGTGTATTTATTTCCACATATTCCTCAGCAACCTTGCATTTACAGCTGACTTAGAACTGCACTTACTTAAATGCATGCAGAGTAGCTAGTCACCTGACTTTCAGAAGGAAGCTCTAGCAGTGTGAGCATGTGTCGGCCTATGCTTCAGCTCCCACATCTGTACAATGGGAAGTAATAGTTTAAATGAGATGAGGCAGATACAATATCTCACAGTGTCAGAGCAGAGAGGGTCATAGCTTGCCCTCTCTAACGAGATTAAACCTGTGTCATCGTTCTGTCCCTCGTAAGCAGCCACCATAGAGCAGCAAGGTGGTAGAGCTGGAAAGGGAGGAAAGTAGACAATGCTTTGTTTGTTTTTGCAGTATCATTTTCTTGATACTCAAGGTTGTGGTTTTAATCACCCCACAAAATTCAAGAGTGATGGCCTGAGTATTTATGACCCTCTTAGATCCCTGCTCTTCTTTTGAACTCATTATTTTTCCCAGAAAATATGTACATGGTAAATTATTGATGTGGAAGCTTGCCCCCATAATGTGCTGCCCTGCTACATTTATTCTCAGCCATATGGGAGAAATGTTCATGTTCTTTTCACATAACAAGTGTCCTTTTTTTCTTCTGGAAATTTGTTTTAAAAAGCCACACTTTTATTGTGCTCAGCTGTTAGTTTTTCCTGTCTGCATGCTTGAAAAGGGGGGACCGCCCTTAACAATGTCTGAACTTAGGTTCTGTTTCCCAGCAGGTGTGGGTGCATAGTGTGAGGGTCGGAAACAAATGTTCCCGGATGTGCCGCCCTGGCATATGGATTATTTCAAACTGAAATCCACTAAAGCCCAACAAACTCAAGAGCATTTTTTTACTTCCTCTTGTTTTTAAAGGGATTCAGATAGGAAAACCGGCTTCAGGAAGGGAGACTTGGTATCATCGATCACCTTAAGCATTTTCACCCTCCTGTTAGGAAGACTCCAAGCACGTTTACTAGATCACCCCATCTCTCTGTGTCAGAGTTGCCTAGCAAAAATTCACGTGCTATAGGTGTTCAGCTTTTCCTCAAGTAGCTGTATATCGCCCATTCTCACTTGTGAAATCTGAGATCCCTTTCCTCCCTTTTCTCCATTGTCCAAAACGTCCTGTATACCCAATGTTGCCTCGCTGTCTTTGGAATTTTCATGCTTATGTGAATTTCCTGTGTGCACATATTAAAGATTTGATTTTCTCCTGTTAATCTGCTGTGTGTTGTTTGAATTATTCAACCAGCCAGAAAAGGGGTAAGGGGAAAGTTTCCTCAGCCATGCCCATTGGCCAAGCCAGCATGACTGGCTGGGACCCTGGTCACTTTGGGGACTGCTGCCGTGAGAGATCATGGACCTCTGCCAGCAGACGTGAGCATTATCTTTTTTTTCCCTGCCACTCACTCTTTTCAGGTTGTTTTTTTCCTTTCCTTTTTCCATCTTGTTCTATGTCCTAAGACCTTGGCTTAGTGACCAGTGAAAATGTTTTCTCTGGTCTTCACTATCCAGAAGGCATACTTACAGGGTGTACCTGGTGGCCAGTGGAACACAGTGGGATACCAAGTGTCTCTTTGTCCAGCTATGCCAGCTCTCAGAGGAGTTTTTCATAAGGGATCCCAGGCCATAAGGGGGCTGTGTTGTCTAAACCATTGTTAATTGTTAGTGCTGGAAAAATTTCATTCCAATAGTGTCTGCCTGGTGCCACATGTTAGCGGGCTTGTGGCTGGAGGCATCTCACATTTTGTGGGAGACCCTACACCATCTTGGCTGCCTATGTAACAAAGGTCTGTGCTTTCTCTGACTTTCTTTGGGAGTAAATTTTTAGATCATGAGGTTACCTATAAGCCCACTCCAGGGATGCTTTTATTGCCCATGGTAAAAATTTACTCTAAGCCTGGGAAGTTAACCTTGAGTCTTTCCATGAAAAGGCTTATTGGAATGAGTCGCTATTGGAATTAAATATACTGATGAGGTCCTATCTGTCAATGACCAGAAGACAGATTTTTGAATTACAGAAACTTCTATATTTAAAACAAATTTTAGAAAGTTCTCATAATAAGCAGCTGCCTTGTTGGTATTTATGGGAAGATCAAATTAAAAAGAGAACACAAAGAAGCGTTACACCCAGTTTAAAAGAGTCCCTTAATAAAATAAAAGAATGGAAGTTAAAGCAAAAAAATTTACTAACAAATCTGATGTTAATTCTCTTCCTCCTACATATACTATACTCCCTTTACCCACAACTCCCTGTCCCTGACTGTCCAGAAGATCTTCTGGTCTAAATGACCAAATCCTAACTTCAGCTCCCCAGCCAGATCTCTTAAATCCTAAATCTCCTCCAGCCTCCCCCAGAAGACCCCTTAAATGACCAGCTGCCTGTTTTAACCACCCCCCCCCCCACTTTTTTTACAAGACTTACAGAAGGTATTCAAGCTAAGAGGTGGCCAGGTAATTTGCATAAATGCTGAAAGTCAGGAGGGACAGAAAGACTCACTTTGCTGTCTCCTTTGATTTCTCCTGTTTTCTAGGACTTCATAAACCTGCCTTCAGCTATTCATACGCAATGTCCCTTGTGGAAGTATCCTGTCATCCCCCCTCCACCACCAACAATACATGTCTTCTGGACAGCAGCCGATTTTGTAAATTATGAAGCCCTCTTACCCTCTCTCTCAGAAGATCCAACCAAGTTTAGAGAGGAATTAGAAAGATTAATAGCTATTTATAACTCCACACACAGGGGCCTGGATTGGCTGCTAAGGGAAGTCTTGCAGCCCATGGTTGTGGAGTAATTATCAGACAGGCCAGACGGAAACCAGGGAAGTTAACGTGCGTGCTGCCTGTCACCACCAGAACCAACAAGTGAAGACAAGGATTGAATCTTTATGGGCACTTTATTCAGATTGCCAGTGATCTGAGAAGACGGCGACTTACAGTCTAAAAGACTCTTACGTTTCATTTCAAGTCGAACTTTTTTTTTAAGAAGAAAAAAAGTGTATTTAAGGGGTTTGGAATTCAGGGAAAAAGTAAGTAAGGGGTTTGGAATTCAGAGAAAAGGTTAATCAGATAAAAGCTGCAAATAAAAGCTGCAAATGGCGATTTTCTTAGCATCCTTTCATCTGCTGACTCGTGATTCTTTATCTGTGTTCTGGGCAGCAGAAGTCTTTCCCTGGAGCACAATGACTCAGGTACCATCTTGATGGCTTGCAGTCCTCGCGGGGCACAAAGGGATAATTGCTCTGGTCTCCTGGAGTCAGGGTGGGGCATACCTTCAGTTTCTGAAACAATAGCTTTTTACATGTATCAGTTACTAAACTTACTCATTACAACTTAAAACTAAAAAGTATTCCAACTCTTGAGTTCCCTCATTAAGATGACCACCTGGAGAACAGCCCCCCCCCCGCCCCCCCCTAGAGGAAACTGATGGTCAGACCCTCTCCCTGGCCCTCCTATAAATGAGCAGGAGATGGCTTAACTAGAGGCTAATATTCAAGTGTTAATAGAATGCTAACGGAGGTCTTTCCTCCTAAAGTGAACTGGTCAAAAGTTGAATTACGTACTCAAAAAGGGGAACATCCAAATGCATTAGTTGAACACTTTGTAGAGCCTTTCAGAGACACAGCTCGAAATTCTTTTCAGCATTTAAGGTCTTATGCCTAAACTGTGGAGATTATGAATTGGAAAAAGCAACCTTAAACCTCTTCATGGTAATGAAACAAGAGTTTGATACACACTGTATGAACTCTGAAGATACTCCAGAGGTTAACCACGGGGGTTAACAGTTTAACTTCTGTGGTTCCCCCAAATCCTTGTGTCCTGCAAGGAGCTTGTACAACCATCAGTGAAGAGTGTTGCTCCTGTGTAAACCAAACAGGACAGGGAGTGTGTAACTTAAATCTGTTAAAAGAAAAGATTAATACTTCCCATCAGATAAATAAAACAAAGATGTTATATTGGACTGATGTATTCTCAGGAATGGGGGACTGGTGTCATGGGGTGTGGGAAATGTGCTCCCATTGGTTGTTTCCTGTTTTTTTACCCTCCTGTTAATTTATGTTCTTTTCTCTCTTTGCAGCTCCCTGGCCCCTCAACTACTAACTCCTCTCCACAGCCACCAGCTGATTTTGATTTGGGATGTCCCTAGGGAAGTTTCAAAGGTGGGAACTGTGGGGGTCCCAACAAACTCAGGAAGAGATTTGTACTTCCCCTTTTTCTCAAAGAGATTTAGATATGAAAGGGGGCTTCAGGAAAGGTACATTTGCATAATCACCTTAAGCATTTTCACCTTAGCATTAGTTAGGAAGGATGCTTACTACGTTACTCCCTGGGTCCCCTTGTCCCTGAGTTGCCTGGCAAAAAAACTACTTACCCTGTGTGTTCAGTTTTTTCCAGCAGCCATAAATCACCTGTTCTCATTTCTGAAATCTAAGACCCCAGTTTCCCCCTTTTTCTGTCATCCACAATGTCATCTACTGATACCCAATGCTGCCTCACCGTCTTTGGAATTTTCACACATATGTGAATTCCCCATGGGCACATATAAAAATTTTCATTTTCTCCTGTTATCAAAAAACTTCATCTGTGTATGTTGTTTGAATTATTTGACCATCCAGGAGAACTAAAGGGATAAGGGGAAAGTCTCCCAAGCCCCTACAATGGCAACCGCGCATTACTGAGTGTTGAGCCAAACCAGGATTTATAGATATTTTTTGTCATTTAATAGTTGCATCAACTGTAGTTAGACCCTATTAGTGGTGTGTATTTGTGCTGGAGAAATAAGGTAGTTAGTAATTTAGTAAGTGGCCAAGCCAGCTTCGAACCTAGTATGAGCCTTAAATCATAGCTACAATGCTGTGGTCACACTGTGCCTCTTACACAAGCAGCCAGGCCACCTGTCCTCCGGGAGCAGGCCTGTGAGTATGTGGACTCTTTTGGTTAAGAGAAAGCTTGATTTCAGCTACTCCTGGTGGCTTCTTGAAGCTTCATTGCCCTTCATTGGAATAATAATCCCCTATTCTTGTGAGAAAAGAACTCTGTGACCTTCCTTCACAGAATCTTTCTGGCTGCATTCAAATGCTCAGCAAGGTCATGCAACTTTCTGAAGTTCACAGGGTAGACATGGTAATAGCATCTATAACTCCAGGTGGAACTCAAAGCTCTGGGCATTTCTGAGTAATGGTGATGATGGGGAACTCAAATGCCGGAAAATTTTAGTTTCAGGTAACAGCTAATAAGCTTAGTAATCAATGTATGAAAAAGCTACTGTTTCAGGAGCTGGACGTACGACCCACCTTGATTCCAAGAAACCATAAGCAGTGTCACCTTTGTGCCTCAGGAGGCCTGCAGGCAATCAGGATGGTATCTGAGCTATTCCACTCCCGGGTGACCACCGCCCAGGACACAAAGACCACCACCCAGGGCACAAGGACCACCTCCCAGGACACAGATGAAAGAACACTGCAGCTTTGATCTGATTAACATTTTCCCTGAATTCCAAACCCCTTACCTACTCTCATTATAAAAAGGGCCCATTTATACTGGAATTTAAGACTGTCTGTTAGGGTACAAACCCGCTGTCTGCTCAGATCACTGACCATCTGAATAAAGTGCCCATAAAGATTCAATTCCTGTCTTTGCTTATTGGGTCTGGTAGATGACAAGCAGCATGAACATTGGCTTTTCTGCTTTCATATTTTGGCAACTCTGTGGGGACAGACTTTGGGACTCTCTGGTAAGTCTGAGTATTTGACAGGGAGTCCCATTGGCTGCTTGGACTGGGGGGCCCCAGGGTGCCAATTTGGAGATTCCCTGGCAGCTGCTAAGTGATTTCACTTGGGGACTCTCCTCCTCCGACTCTCGGCACCTGCCATCATCTTCATCTTTGATTGACTTTGATTGAATCACTGCACTTTCTGGTTCAGGTTACAATTCCAGGTCATGACTAAGATTGTTAGGTAAAAAGATGTCTTCTGATTTTAGGTGCCATGAGGTGCCGTCTGGTTTGGAGATCTCCATCTATTTAAAAGGCCTCTTTTGGTGCTGTGAGGTGCTGTCTGGCTTGTGATATTGTAGAGCTCTGTCTAATAGAATGAGGGGTAAAGCCTCTGTTCCAGGAAGCAGCCCTTTGGGGCAAATTTTGGCTGATTGGTCAACCTATACTTATAAACCTATGACTAAAAAGAAAATGCTTTTTTATTGTAACACTGATTGACTTACACATAATCTAGACTCAGGAGAGCGCTGGCCACTGAATGGGTCTTTAAATTACTGTATTATACTGTAACTAGAGTTGTTTTGTCAAATATCAGGGAAGTTGGACAAAATATCTTACCTAGAAACTTTCATGAGTTTACCTAATAAAGATGCAGGATTAAAGGAAAATAAGTTAATGGCACAGAGAAAAAGGAATTTACCTGTAACAGTTAGCTGAAACTCAGAGGAAAGGGACCAGGAAGATCTAAATATTGTGGCCATGAAATCATGGTCAGAATTCCAATGGTCCCTCCAGCCTTGGGGGATCTTCTTCCTTACCCGACTAAGGGAAATGGGGAAAGTAAACCAGTAAAACTGGTCTTGAACCCTTCAGGGAACTGAATGCAGTTGAAGAAAAGCCCCTACCAGGGCAGAGCAATACCCTTTGCTAAAACTTCCAATGGGAGAAGGGCCAGAGGGCAGTCTGCTGGATATTATTAGGCATATACTCCATTTTGTAAATCAGATCTGTTAAACTGGAAAACCTCTGAAAAGACCAGAGTGTTATCCCTTTAGAATGGATGAAGGTGTGTACCCAGGCTTTGGAGTCCCTGAAGGTGCACCTGGCTTCTACAACAGCCTTGGGGCTTCCAAACCTACTAAAGCCTTCTCAGTTATACCTTCATGAAAGGCAGGGCATTGCCTTAGGGGTTCTCACCCAAATACTTAGTGACATTTCGCAAACCATCACTTACTTATCAAGGAAACTAGATCACACTGTCCAGGGATGACCAGCCGGCTTGAGACCTGTGACAACCACCTGCAAGCTCTTACAGGAAGCTGAAAATCTTCTTTGGGACAGCCTATCACCATTTATGCACCAAGCCTGCTGGAGAGAAAGGGAAATTTGTGGCTCACTGCTGGAAGAGTGGGCAGGTACCAAACCATTCTTCTCAAACATCACAATGTCTCCCTGAAAACAGTAAGTAAGTTAAATCCTGCCTCTCTTCTGGAACCTGACTTGGCTGCACTAATAAATGACTGTGCTGAGATAATTGGTGAAGTTTATTCTAGCAGAATTGACTTACAGCACCATCCTCTAGAAGTGGCAGACTGGACTCTATATGCAGCTGGAAACAGTTACATGGGTGAAGGAAACAAAAAGTCTGGGTATGCAGTTGTGACTCTTGAAGGAGTAGTAGAAGCCAAGGCCTTGCCACTGGGAACCTCTGTTCAGAAAGCTGAACTGATTGCGTTGATGAGTGCATTGGAATTGTCCCATGAAAGAAAGTAGATGTGTATACTGACTCAAGGTAAGCTTTCCTAATTTTACAATCACATGGTTCCATCTAGAAGGAAAAAGAACTGTCAACCTCCAATAAAAAGGAGATTATGCATACAGCAGAAAATTTAAAATTATTAGAAGCTGTTCAGGTACCTTTATAGGTGGCAGTTAATACACTGCCCCAGGCATCAGAAAGAAGACACTGAAGTGGCTAGGAAAAACAATCTGGCTGGTCAAGCAGCAAAAGAGGCTGCTATAGGAATGTTTAAAATGCCTTTGGTACCTGTTCTAGACTTGATATAATTTGACCCTGAATATTTGACTGCAGACTTAGAGAAAGCTGAGAGTGTGGGTTTTGATGAAGAAGGAGCTGATGGTGGATGAAGAAGGAATAATAAAGGAGTTATACTGCTTCCGGAACACTTAGTAGAGCCAGTCATGAAGCATTTGCATGAGGCCACTCACTATGTAAGGGACTCATTAACCATGTATATTAAACTGTGGCTCACAAGTCCTGAAATTTCTAATGCCATACGAAAAACAACTGCTAGATCCTTTGTGTGCCAGAAGAACAACACCAAGAAAGAGCCCCATCAAAACAAAAAAAGGGGAACAATACCAAGTCAGTGTCCACTTGCAGACGGGCAAATAAACTTTACCCAGCTGCCAAGGGTCCAAGGATGGAAATATTTGCTAGCCTTTGTCGACACGTTTTCAGAATGGGTAGAAGCTTATCCTACTAGAACTGAGAAATCCTTGGAGGTACTGAAAGCCTTGGAGGTTCTGAAAGCCTATCATCCTCAGCTGATTCCTTACTGAAGGAAATAATCCCTCACTTTGGCCTCCCCGGCAGCATACAGAGTGGTAATGGACCTGCTTTTGTTTCAGAAATTACATGGAAGGTTAGTAAATTTTTAGAAATCAAGTGGAGACTCCACATGGCACGGAGACCTCAGGCTTCTCAGAAGGTAGAGAAGATGAATCACACCTTGAAGGAAAATATAGCCAAGCTGTGCCAAGAAACTCATCTCCATTGGGATCAAGCTTTACCTACTGCCTTGCTCAGGATAAGGGTGGCTCCTCGAAGTGGGACTGTATTGGGTTCTTATGAAATTGTATATGATTGGTGACCATTTCAGGCTATGATTGGGGTGAGAGATATGCATATAGATCAAGAAATGAAGATAATGAAAATGTACAACATTTAAGTCAGACCTTAGCTGTAATTAATGACCTTGCTTGTTTTAGAGGCCTCTCCCCTACAGGTTCACTACATATCTTTGGGCCTGGAGATAAGGTGCTACTCAAGATCTGGAAGATAGGATTTCCAGAGAGCCATCTAGAAGAAAAGTGGACTGGACCTTGGGACATGCTCCTCACCACTCCCAGCATGGAGAAGTTGGAAGAAATAAAACCCTGAGGAACTGTATGCACAACTAATGGACATAATCTAAAAGGGGGGGACAACTGGAGGGAGGGGGGCCACCGGGTGGAGGGGAGCAGAGGGAAGGGAAATTGGCACAAATGTAATATTTTAATCAATAAAACACATTAAATCTGAAAAAAAAAAAAAAAAAAAAAAAGAAATAAAACCCTGGATTCATCACACCAGAGTAAAAAAAGCACCAGAGGGACCTTCCAGCCAAGATGGAGGCCTAGACAGACATGCTGCATCTCCCTCCACAACTAAGAAGAAATACAACTACCTCAAGACTAGAGACAACCAGAAGTTCCAGAACATTGAGCTACAAGGAAGTCCAACAAACAAAGATATAAAGAAGAAATACTCATCCAGACAGGTAGGAGGGGTGGAGCCGGCGCAGAAAGAACACGGTGTGGTGGTGGTGGCAGTAGCAGGTCAGCAGAAAGCGCAGTCAAACATTTAAAAAAGTGGAGAGGGACACCTGGTGAGCACTCCCAGCACCAGACCAGACTTCACAGCTCACAGTCCCAGCACCAGGGAAAATAAAGCCTCATTGCCTCTGACTATGCAAACCAGTGGGGGTTGGGGTGGAGGCAGAAACTGCTAGTCTCTCAGCAGAGTCTGTTTGTTTAAAGGGCCCTCACAGTCCTAGAACATCTGCAGACCCACCCACTCTGGGAACAACGGCAAGGGCAACAGCTAGAGAGGCGCCAGGCCCATATGGGAAGTGGGAGAAGTGCCTGGAAAAGGGGCACATGCTGAGCAAGAAGCATTGTTCCCTCTCAGACTCCTGCCCCACCCACAGTGCCACAATGTGGTGAAATGGATCGCCTTGTACTGAGGAATACCTAAGGCTCCGCTCCTTACAACATAACAGGTGCGACAGTTCTACCTAAGATACAGAGGCAAACAAACATAGGAGCCTGTCAAGATGAGGAGATAGATAAGGATGGCCTAAAAGAGGAAACACATCAAGGTCCCAGTGATAGAACTAAGCGATGTGGAGATAGCCAACCTAACAGATGAGGGGATAGCCAACCTAACAATTGAAGAGTTCAAAACACTGGTGATAAAGATGACCACACACTTGACAGATATGCTTAAGTATAGCAAACACATAAGGGAATAAGTGAAGGCTATGCTAAATGAAATGAAGGAAAATCCACAAAAAAAAAACAATGGGAAAGAGAAGGAAACCGGGGTTCAAATCAATGATTTGGAATATAGGGGAGAAAAAAAGTCAACCAGTACAAAAGGAGGAAACAAGAACTGGAAAAAGTGAGAGGAGGCTTAGGAAACTCTGGGACAACTTTAAACATGCCAACATCTGAATCATAGGGGTGCCAGAAGGAGAAGAGGAAGAGCAAGAAATTGAAAACTTATGTGAGAAAATAATGAATAAAAACTACCCAAATTTGGCAAAGGAAATAGACCTACAAGTCCAGGAAGCACAGAGAGTCCCGAACAAGCTAGACCCAAAGAGGAACACACCAAGACACATCATAATTAAAATGCAAAAGGTTAAAGATAAAGAGAGAATCTTAAAAACAGCAAGAGAAAAGCAGACACTTATCTACAAAGGGATGTCTATAAGACTATTGGCTGATTTCTCAAAGGAAACTTTGCAGGCAAGAAGGGACTGGCAAGAAGTCTTCCATGTGATGAAAAGCAAGGACCTACAACCAAGATTACTCCACCTAACAAAGCTATCATTTAGCATGGAAGGGCAGATAAAGTGCTTCCCAGAAAGGTAAAGCTAATGGAGTTCATCATCACCAAGCCCTTATAATATGAAATGTTAAAGGGACATATTTAAGAAAAAGAAGATCAAAACTATGAACATTAAAATGACAACAAACTTGCAACTATCAACAACTGAATCTAAAAAATAAAAACAAAATCCAACTAAGCAAACCAGAATAGGAACAGAATCATAGGTATGGGGACCATATGGAGGGTTATCAGCTGGGAGAGGGAGGGGAAGAAATAGGGAAATGGTGCAGGGACTAAGAAGTATAATTGGTTGGTACAAAATAGACAGGGGGAAGTTAAGAATAATATAGGAAAGGGTGAAGTCAAAGAACTTATATGCAGGACCCATGGACATGAATTAAGGGGGCTGGGACTGATGGAGGGAAGTGGGGTACTGGGAAGAGGGAAAAGAAATTGGGACAACTATAACAACATAATCAATAAAAAATACTTTAAAAAAAGAAAAGAAAAGAAAAAGCACCGGAGGAGGAACAATGGACCACCGAGCCTCAAGAAGACCTGGAGTCATCTTTCAAAAACAATGACTTACATTCTTTTTATTATTTTTTGTTTAACCCCTTGTTATAGAGAACTTGTTCCTTTCAAATAAGTTGAAAATACTTAGGTATTTTTAGCAAAATTATTCTAAACATCTCTGAATTTTGTCTTGCAGGGGGAACTTATATTGAACAGACTTTCACTACATGTCTTTTAGGCGTTTTTACTCCCTTGGAAAGTCTTCAAAATTATACTTCATTTGCTTAAATAACCTACTCCAATATTTATCATTGGGAATCTGTGGTAAGTGTAAAAGATAGGGCACTGTTTTTCTTAAAAGTTGTTAATGTAGCCCTGGATGGAAAGTGTGCACCTTTTGTCAAATGTGCTAAAAACTGTTTTCAGCTTTATCATATTGTGTTGTCACATACAATGTGACCCCTTATGTGGATCTGCTATTCAATGTATTCCTAATGCTCAGAAAATGGAATTTGTGCTTCAGGAACTGGGCCACCATGAGGGGTATGCCCAGTTTCTCAGCTTTGTCCCCACACTTGGCCTTGTCAGTGTGCTCAAAAAGGGTGCTCTTGTTTCTGAAGATCACGAAGAAGCAATAGTAGGAAACAGATGAAGAGTATCAGCAGATAGCTAGATAAGTAAAATGTATCACAACCATACAATGGATTATTATTCAAACATAAAAAGGAATGAAGCACTAACACATCAACAACAAAATGAGTACTTGCAAATGAAACTGATATTATAGAAATTAGACAGTTTAAACTAACAGTTGGGGAATGATGGGGGACTCAAATGCTAGAAAAGTTTAGTTTCAGGTAACAGCTAATAAGCTTAGCAATCAACGTATGTAAAAAGCGATTGTTTCAGGAACTGGACTTGCGACCCACCTTGACTCCAGGAAACCATAAGCAGTGTCACCTTTGTGCCTCAGGAGGCCTGCAGGCAATCAGGATGGTATCTGAGTCACTGAACTCCCGGGTGACCACCGCCCAGGACACAGATGAAGGAATGCTGCAGCTTTTATCTGATTAACCTTTTCCCTGATGTTGAAGGAACTCAGATCTCTGGGTAGGGGCATGTTTACATGCTCCTCCGTCCAGGTGTCCTCTGGCTCAGGAGATAAGCTGGCCTTGTCTCCGCCTGCAGCTTTAGGCTGTACAGGCCACTGAGTCATGGAATCCTGAGAACAAAGAAGTCTGTTAAGTACTCCATCTACCTCCTTGTAAATAAAGTCTTAATTGGAGCCGGCCTTGAGGACTAGCCAGTCTGTTTTGTATCCTTGATAGGTGCTATCTAAGCCATGAGTTACCCTAGCTGTGTTTCACACGCTAATGATACTGTTACAGAACCCCTGGGCTACTCCAGTTGAAAACAAACCCACGGGCTCTTTAGTTAGGGGCCCGATTGCCCGCCGCCAAAATTATAACTCTCAATACCAGAGTTTAGTGAAAAGAAAAAGAATAGTTTATTTAACAGTTATATAGATTTAGTTATTTGCAGATTTCTGTTGTTAAGTCTTATGCTCTTTAAAATACCCACAAACACATATCCTTGCCTCCCCCACTTCCAAACCAGGCTAGTTTTAGAAAAGTTAGAGAAACCGCTTCCCTACTTTCCAAACACAGTTCAGCTTTACCAGCAGCTGCCAATCACTCAATTCTGATTGGGGAGGTCCTTTCTGTGCTGTGGTGCCCTCCAGCTCTCAATGCAGGACCGCCTGGATTCTCAGCCTCCTTGCAAACTGCCTTCTTCCTGCAAATCGCATGGATCTCCTCTCCTCAAAACCGCATGGCAAGAGCCTCTTAAAGCAGCCTGGAGACCCCTTCTCCGAGTCACATGGAGAAGGCCTCTTTACCAAGCCACGTGGAGGGAGCACACAAGAGAGCGAGAGAGCGAGAGCCCCAGACCGAGCGCGTGAGCAAGAAAAAAAAGAGCTAAAAATGTCCACAGCTGCTTATATATCCCTGACTGCGTCATCTGACGCAGTGGGCGTTGCAAACCGTTCTGACCATTCACAGACCCTTACGTAGGCTCTGTGTGCTTTCCATACCGTCCCCCGGTTCAAGACTCCTCCCATCTACCTGAGGCTTTGGATGCATTAAAGCCATTTTGCATAAAAAAAGACACTAGCCACTGGCCTCAGGCATGCGGAGGCATTCTGAAAAGCTGCTTCCTTCTCCCCATCCCCCAGCTGCAAACTCTGGGGTTTTTTTTTTTTGTTTTTGTTTTTTTTTTTTTTTTTGGAACACCCCTGTTTCTGTAACAGTTTCCCCCCTCTTCAGACTTAGACCCTTTATAATCTTATAAAGGACAATGGGCGAAGGTCTCATGCTCCTCTAACTGCTTCCTGCTGGACGTGGTCGTTGTCCTGCCTACCCTAGGGTCTAGAAATCCCTAATAAGAGTGGGGATGTAGGGGAGGGTGGCCTTCCCACATGGGGAAGGATCTTGCAGAGTCCAGGTCAGTTGGCTGTTCCTGGGTAGCAGCATGCTCAGTTTCCAAGGGCTGGCACTGCTGGACAAGCTGGCATCCTTGTCGTATTCTGAGGGCAACAGATTTGGCAACAGGGTTAAAAACACAATTCAACCTACAACCACTATATACAAAAGACAGGAGTTAATTTTTCAATGTCCCACATTAGAAAAAAGAAATGGCTTCTTTGGAGGAAGGTGTGCAGGGCATGTCACACCTGTCCAAAGCCCTTTTTGCCCACTATACTTAGCTTGGGCTGAGGGGTATAAATTTTGGATTTCCCCCCTCTCAGACCTCTGGGCCCTTTCTGTCCAAGCCATTAGGACAGAAAAGAAAGACCAGTTTTAAAGTGAAGCCAGCAGACCACCCCATACTTCACCAATTCAACCACTTAGTTCAGCCAAACCGTTGAGTCTCAGGAGGTGGCGATGCAGATGGGCTTCTTAAGTGAGGCCTATATGTACAGATAATCACTCAGGTAGAGATCATAGGCTTACGCCCTATGAAAACAGAAAGAACATGCATGTTAAATCACACAACACAATTGACAAACCAGTCTTCAAACCTGAGAGACTGTCTTATGGGGAAGACATCCAGTTGCAAGGCACTTGACATTCTTCTTGCCTGTAAATTAAACATCCTTTATAATGTCACAGACCTGGTTTAACTTTCAAATGAAAAACAAACTTTATAGACAGCTGCACTGAGCATTGTGATTTTCCTTGAGTCACAATTTTTCTCCTTAAGATTACCCTCCTTGCCAGTAAAGGGACTACATTAAGTCCATTTATAATTTAGCCTGTTCATTTGCATAAACACAACAAGAGCAGTGATTGATCACATATGATCCTTAAGTCTACTTTGCTGGAACTTATACAAGGAAACTTCATGTTGACTTTAGTCTGCCCATCAGGGCACAGAAGCTGAGCCACACACCTGCCATTCAGCCTTGCCTGCAAACACCTGCTTTCCCAAGTCCTTTGGGTTTTCCATTGTGCCTTAGGTTCTTTCTAGCCATCCTTCAGGAAAGCAACCTTCGTTCCTTCCCTGGAAAGACTGCCATGAACCACACAACCAACCAAGGTGTCAGGCCTTTTTCCTTCTGGGCTTTCCTTAGCTTCAAAAGTCAAGTCCAGTTCCTCAGGGCTTTCTGGTAACAACCAGAGCCTAAGCATGCCTCCTTCAGGCATGTCATTCCAGTCAAAGTCTTGGTTAACAATACCTTTATTAACAACTGGTCTTTTTAGTTTTATGCAAAGAAACCTAATGTAATTACTTACTCCTTTAAATTTGCCAAATTCTGGAGGGATCAGGTAGGGAGAAAAATATACAGTGTGAAGGAAAATCCTTGTCCTTCTAATATTCCCTAAAATTGCATTTCCATGCCTTATACTTTCTTTTGTTCACTTTTCTACATGTGAAGTTTTTTTTAACTTTCTCTGGGAAACCTCAATTTTCCTTTCAGATTACATAGCCAGTACCAATACAGAGAATTCCAGACCTTCCTTAGGTCCCCAAGAATTCTAGACCTTACATAGGTCTCCAATGGCTAATGCCAAACCAGAGAATTCCAGACCTTCCTAGGTCTCAGAGAATTCTAGACCTTACATAGGTCCCCAATGGCTAATGCCAATCCAACACAGGGAATTCCAAATGACCTTTCATAGGTCCCCAAAGGCTAGATGCCAATCCAGGGAATTCCAGATGACCTTTCCTAGGTCACCAATGGCTAATGCCAATCCCAACACAGGGAATTCCAAATGACCTTTCATAGGTCCCAAGGCTAAATGCCAATACAGAGGTACAGTAACCATACAATTAGACCACAAGTAGTTGAGGTTTCCCTTTTCCCAGGTTTAAAAACTTTCACAACCTTTCTATATATTTACCCATTCAGATTTAACCATAACCCATTTCCAGTTCTTTTCCACACTGTAAAGGACTCTACCCAAACGCAGTATTTGGCAGCTAAAATTCCCTAGATTTGCAAGCACATGCCTAAAGCAAAAGAAAACACTTTTAATCTGTGTTTCAGTTCACTGTCCTTTTTTTCGAAAGAGTAATTTCAAATCTTCTTCCGGAGTGCAGGTCCAACTTTCCCTTTCGGTGTCAGTCACAGCAGCAGGGTCTGTGTCCTCTTCAGGCGGTGCTCGTTTTACCCGTGTGTGGTGTATCCAGGACTTGATTCCTACCAGCTTCAGCGAAGAATGTGTTGTTAGCAAAACATCATAGGGACAGTCCATTGTTCAGCCAGCTGCTGTTCGGGACCTTGCGTCTTCCAAGTCTTCAGTAAGACTCTGTCCCCAGGTCCGAATGGGTGCAAGGGTTTTCATTTCTACTTCCCTTCTTACGATTTGGACACTCATTTTTCCAATGGCCCTTCTTTCTGCAATAGGCACACTGGTCCTTGCCCAATGGCTCTTTCCTCCTCTCTTTAGGGTCCTGTTTCTTCCTTTGGCCTCTCCAGCCTGTTTTAACGAACATTAAGTTCTGTCTTCTCTTTTCTACTCCCCTTGCATGGTAAACTCTAAATGCGATGTCCACTAACTGAGAGGGGCTCATTCCTAATACTCTATCTATACGCTGGAGTTTCCGTCTAATATCTGGGGCACTCTGCCCAATAAATGTCATGTTCACCATTCTTATGTTCTCTTGTGCCTCTGGATCAACATCAGTGTACTTTCTATAGGCTTGATAGATCCTCTCTAAGAACTCAGAAGGATCCTCATCTGGTTTTTGCTGAATAGTCTGTACCATATTCAGGCTTTTTGGCTTGGGTACCCCTTTTCTAAGTCCTTCCAATATACACTTCCTGTAGTGTTTCAAAGGGACTAGGCCTCCACCATTTGGGTCCCAGTTAGGCTCTGCCCAAGGAATTGCCACAGTTGGGTCGGGTGTCCCATGGGGATCCTCTCCATGGAGCCGCTGAGCCTCTTCATTAGCCTTACTTGTAACCAGTCGCCTCTCATCCCCAGTTAGAAGAATATTTAGGAGAGCCTGTACATCTGCCCAGTTCGGGTTATGAGTGGCAAAAATGGAGGCAACAAGCTCTGCCATTTTTTGAGGATCTTCCCTATATGAGGGGTTAGAATTTTTCCAATTTAGCAAATCTGAAGTGGAAAACGGAGTATGGGCCCAATAGTAGCCAGAGGGCTGGCCTTGCTGATTTATTCCACCTATTGGGTACTGCCGTAGAGGGAATTGGCCTGCTCCGAATTGGGAGGTCCCCTGACTATACTGAGTTCCTTGGCGGGTTCTGGCAGGGGAGACCCACTCCTCCTCCTGTAAGGATGGAGTTATTGACCTTGCAGTCACTTCAGAGGCTGGCACCAAAAAGGGTGGTGCAAGAGAAGTCCCTTGAGCTTGCAAAGGGGCGGGCGCCCCGGAAGGCATTTCCACCTGTGAAGGTGGTACAGCAAGAGCTGCGGCCACCTGCAAAAGGCGCTAAGCCTCAGTAGCCACCGTCTCTGAAACCCTGGGAGCTGCCGCTGGCGCCACAGTCGCGGAAGCCTGGGCCCCCTGCAGAGGGGGTGGAGCCACTGCTGCGGAAGCTCCGGCCTCCCGAACCGCCGCCACCTGTGCCTGGCTTGGCGCCAAATTAGGGCCTTTGTCTCCCAGATTTAGAGAGTTAAAGAGGGCTACCTCCTCATTTTCCCTTTCTTCCGGCGTTTGACTCTCAGGAAAAGGCTTTTTGGCCTCTTCTTCCCTCTGCACCATTATTTGGCCCTCTATTTTTGCTAAGGTCTTATTATGCAACTCTACAAATGCATCTAGATAATAAACATCTTCCCAATTTCCCGATTGCAAACAGTACCTCTTTAATTGATTAATCACATGGTAATTCAGAGAACCATTCACAGGCCACCTTTTCTTACCATCCAGAATGTACTCAGGCCAAACAGTGTTACAATAATAAATTAACATTTTCTTAGTCATAGGATAACGACAGTACATATCCCAATTTTCCAAAATTCTCTTCAGTGGACTGCACTCAGGGGCTTGCCCAGAACTGCATTTATTGACCCAGACATACATGACAATGGCTATAACCAGAAAAACCCCAAAGACCAGAAAGCATATATACCACTCAGGCATCCATAGTTCTATTACTTCCAGGAATTCTCCTAATCGGACAAACAAATCTAGTATCCACAATGCCATTATTTCAGAAATACTTCAGAAATAAGTTTTAGCAAACAATCTTACTTCTCTAATCCCTTCTCAGTTCTATTTTCTTTTCACCACACTGGCGTGCTTAGGCGGTCGGCGTCCTCAGAGGGTGTCTCTCAAGGGGGTCGACCTGCCACGGGCAATTATTAACGTCCCATCTGGGTCGCCAAATTGTTACAGAACCCCTGGGCTACTCCAGTTGAAAACAAACCCACGGGCTCTTTAGTTAGGGGCCCGATTGCCCGCCGCCAAAATTATAACTCTCAATACCAGAGTTTAGTGAAAAGAAAAAGAATAGTTTATTTAACAGTTATATAGATTTAGTTATTTGCAGATTTCTGTTGTTAAGTCTTATGCTCTTTAAAATACCCACAAACACATATCCTTGCCTCCCCCACTTCCAAACCAGGCTAGTTTTAGAAAAGTTAGAGAAACCGCTTCCCTACTTTCCAAACACAGTTCAGCTTTACCAGCAGCTGCCAATCACTCAATTCTGATTGGGGAGGTCCTTTCTGTGCTGTGGTGCCCTCCAGCTCTCAATGCAGGACCGCCTGGATTCTCAGCCTCCTTGCAAACTGCCTTCTTCCTGCAAATCGCATGGATCTCCTCTCCTCAAAACCGCATGGCAAGAGCCTCTTAAAGCAGCCTGGAGACCCCTTCTCCGAGTCACATGGAGAAGGCCTCTTTACCAAGCCACGTGGAGGGAGCACACAAGAGAGCGAGAGAGCGAGAGCCCCAGACCGAGCGCGTGAGCAAGAAAAAAAGAGCTAAAAATGTCCACAGCTGCTTATATATCCCTGACTGCGTCATCTGACGCAGTGGGCGTTGCAAACCGTTCTGACCATTCACAGACCCTTACGTAGGCTCTGTGTGCTTTCCATACCGTCCCCCGGTTCAAGACTCCTCCCATCTACCTGAGGCTTTGGATGCATTAAAGCCATTTTGCATAAAAAAAGACACTAGCCACTGGCCTCAGGCATGCGGAGGCATTCTGAAAAGCTGCTTCCTTCTCCCCATCCCCCAGCTGCAAACTCTGGGGTTTTTTTTTTTTTTTTTTTTTTTTTTTTTGGAACACCCCTGTTTCTGTAACAATACATTGTAAGAATTCTTTCACTATTGGCTGTAGAGCTCTCCCCCTCTGTTCTATTTTCGTAACTTTTGAAATCCTAATAAAAGGACTTGGGGTCTCATGCTCGCTGCTGACTTGCCAGAGCGTGCAGCGGCCCCCCGATCGTCTCCATTCTGCTTGCTGGAATTACTCGCATGTCCGGGATCACAATTAAATCTATACCCTGAATTTCAAACCCCTTACCTACTCTTCTCCTTATAAAACGAGCTGATTTATACTGGAATTTAAGACAGTCTATTAGGGTACAAACCTGCTGTCTTCTCAGATCGCCAACCATCTGAATAAAGTGCCTATAAAGATTCAATCCCCGTCTCTGCTTATTGGGTCTGGTAGATGACGGGTTGCATGGACAGTGGCTTTTCTGGTTTCACTGAGAAGCAAAGTTGGAGATTATAGAGCTAGACTTTTCACTTAGGGCGCAGCTAAGTTATACAAAAATGGAATTTGTGTTTCAGGCACTGGGCCACCGTGAGGGGTATGCCCAGTTTCTCAGCTTTGTCCCCAAGCTTGGCCTTGTCAGTGTGCTCAAAAAGAGTGCTCTTGTTTCTGAAGATCATGAAGAAGCAACAGTAGGAAACAGATGAAGAGTATCAGCAGATAGCTAGATAAATAAAATGTATCACAACCATACAATGGATTATTATTCAAACATAAAAAGGAATGAAGCACTAACACATCTACAGCGTGGATGAACTGTGAAAACATTCTGTTCAGTGAAAGAAGCCAGACACGTGGTACTGTACAGTACTGTTTATATGAAATGTCCAGAAGTGGTAAACCTAGTGAGACAGAAAGTACATTGGTAGTTGCCAGGGACTGCGGGAGGCAGATGGGGAGTGATCGAGTTTCTCATTGAGGTGATGAATTGTCTTGAAACTAGACAGTGGTGATGGTTGCTCAATACTGTGCCTGTGCAGGTGCCTCTGAAGAGAGTTATGCAAAGTGTCCGTGCAGTCGGCCTGTGGCTGGAAGGAGGGACAGGACAGACATGATGCTGCCCTGCAGAGGAGCCGAGGACCCCCCCGGGTAGCTTCCACAAGGGGGTCCTGCCGACACTGATAGAAGCTTACACATCGTCGGGACCCAGGATTTGCTCCCTCCCCGGGCTGGCCGTCACCAGGACATTTGGCACCTTGTCTTTTCCTGGATCAAGGAGTGAAGGGCGGGGTAGGGGTGATGAGCTGGCTCCAAGCGGTCAGTCAGCTCCTGGTGGCCAGCGCAGGTCAGCGGGAAGGAAGTCGCAAGGACTGGGTGAGGGGCCTCCGGTATCGTTTGTCCTGTCCCTGTTGACAATTCCGTGCCAAGAGGGCATGGCCATTGCCAGAGGGTCTTGGCTGCCTCTGCTCTCAACCCCACGTGACTGGAGAGCTTCCTTAGGAGAAACCAGATGAGACCCTGTGCACTGTGCCTGGAAGCTTCTGAGCACTCCAGTCTGGGGGTGCTACACATGTCACCCCAACGGCACCCAGGTTCCCCCGAGGCCCACAGGGCTACGCCTGCCTGCTGCGGTCCAACGCCAACCATTTCCATCTTCCTCCACTCAGCCATACATTTGTCCTTTAAAAAAAAAAACTGCATTTTGCCCTTTCTAGGTTCCAAAAATGAGTGGGAAATGGGAAAACAAGCTATGACTCAACAAAAGTGTAGCTCCCACAACTTCAAATGACAAGTCAGAGTTGCAGGAAATGGAAGATCTCTCGTCTTGATCGAATTTCTCCACTCCCCCCGTCCGCCTCTACCCCAGCCTTCCAGGTCCACCGAGGGCAACTCCGTCCTCTAAACTGTTGGCCCCGAACACCTTGGCTTTACCCTTGACACCTCACTTCCTCTCCTATCCCACAGCCAGCTGGGCTGGGTCACCATACAAATGACTCCAGCATCCTATGTCCTCTCAGCACCGCAGCTGCACCCCTGCTGCCCCGCTGCCGCTGGGGCAGTTAGCAGGTTGCTTGCATCTCCCTTCTATGAGAACGTGCGTGAGAAGCGCCTGCTCGGGAGTGTCCTCGCCTCGAGTGGAGCCCCACCTCTAGTCCCCAAGGCCCCTCTGGACCGGTCCCCTCTGATTCCTCCTCTCTTGACACTGCTTCCACCTCACTCCATCCTGGCCACACTGGTCTCTCTGCTGCTCTGGAACTTTCCAGAAACCACTCCCAGTTTCTGCTCAGTTCACCACCTCACGCCCCTGCAAGTCTCTGCTCAGATGTCAGCTTCTCAGTGAGGTCACCCTGACCTGGTACCTGGCTCCCGGCCTCCGGTCTGCTTTTTCGGGAGCCCTGGTCACCTCTAGCATGCTCCACACTTGCTTGCTACACCCACCATGGTGGTACTGTCTGTCCTGAGGATACAAGCTTCACCAGGCCAGGGCCTGGGTGCTTTTCCAGTGATGTAGCCCACTCATTTTGCACACTAACTGGTACGTACTGGTGGGACTTTAAATTGAAATGATGCTGTGTGTTTCATCATGAAATACTGAAAAACATCAAGGAATATGTAAGGTGTATATATATGAAAAGCCTATTGTTTGATGTCTCCACCTTTGATTTGTGTTTATGTGTTCAGCGACCCCTATAGGGTGGGCCCCTCTGAATTTCCAGAATTTAGTAAAAAGGATCAGAAGATTTTACTTTGCTTAAAAATAATCCCCTTATTTCATTGTTACTAAAAAAAAAATCCAAACTGACACAGGAAATTTTGATAAAGAGAATACTCTTGACATTAACAAAATACACAGCTTTAATCTTCAATGCGACAGTTGGTGAAGTGTGGCGGAAACAGAAGATTCTATTTTTCCTGTTGACATACATGTGAACATCTCCATAGACACAGGAGCCAGGCATTCCGACTGTTCAGCCTCAGAAGTGTAACTGGGCCTGTACATTAGTAGGTGTGAAGACAAGTTGACTCTCACAATGACCTTGCCTTGGACTGCAAGGAGCGCTCATCCCATGTGCCACATCCCAGCACTGAGCAGTGCTAAGGTAGATGTGTGTGCACTGGGAAGCCGCTCTTGTGATTCTCTAGAGTCTGGAGAGAACTGCACTCTTTGCAGACAAGGTTTTCAGAGTTGGTCACTCAGGTTCCTTGGTCTTTCTCTCAGTTTTGGACACAAGGCCACAGGGCAAATGCCACACATACCAGATCAGGGACAGGAAGGCAGATTTGGGGCTGAGAGTTTAATTTTGTACTTTAGAAATGTGCACCACCCACAATACCTCCCACTGTGAGGGTCCATAAGCTGTGGCTGCTCCATGCTACTCCATGTTATTCCATGCTGCTCCATGCCTGCTCCATGTGTGTTCCATGCTGCTCCATGCTGCTTCATGTTACTCCATGCTGATCCACACTGATCCATGCCTGCCTCTCCTCACTCGCTTCGCACACGTCAGTAGGGTGTGCAGCAAGCAGCACACAGGGAGGGTGACTTCTCCTAGGCTGGTGCTGTAAGGGGTAAAGAAGTCAGTGACTCTCAAACCAGTAGGAGATAATTAAAAGATGAATCATGGAAAAGGGGTGAGGAAATGACATTCCGCAGCTCCTCACACATATCTCTGGGATCAAAGGGAGAAAGATTGTCATCACCAAACACAGAGAAGTGGGAAGATGTAGCTAGATAACTTGCAAATAAGTTGGAGATAGACTTATAACACAGTGGAACAATTTTTAGCATAATTCCTGTTGAGTTCAATTTTTCAGCTGTTTTAGACTTAAATAGGCATGCTGATTTCAAAACTGCAGTTAGTTTTCTTCTAAAACGTCAAGTTTTTTCTGTACAGTTTATCATTTTTAAGGATATTTTATTGATTATGTTGTTACAGTATCGCAATTTTTTCCCTTTTGCTCCCCTCTGCCCAGTAACCCCCCTGCCCTCCAGCAATCCACCCCTCTTAGTTAATGTCCATGAGTTGTGCATATAAGTTCTTTGGCTTCACCCTTTCCTATATTATTCTTAACTTCCCTATGTCTATTTTGTACCAACCAATTATGCTTCTTAGTCCCTGCAGTATTTCGCCATTTCTCCCCATTCCCACTCCCAGCTGATAACCCTACAAGTGATTTTCATACCTATGATTCTGTTCCAATTCTGGTTTGCCTAGCTGGATTTTGTTTTTATTTTTTAGATTCAGTTGTTGATGGTTGCGAGTTTGTTGTCATTTTAATGTTCATAATTTTGACCTTTTTTTTCTTAACTAAGTCCCTTTGATATTTCATATAATAATAGTTTGGTGATGATGAACTCCTTAAGCTTTACCTTGTCTGGGAAGCACTTCATCTGCCTTTCCATTCCAAATGATAGCTTTGCTGGGTGGAGTAATCTTGGTTGCAGGTCCTTGCTTTTCATCACATGGAAGACTTCTTGCCAGTCCCTTCTTGCCTGCAAAGTTTCTTTTGAGAAATCAGCTGAAAGTCTTATAGACACCCCTTTGTAGGTAACTGTCTGCTTTTCTCTTGCTGCTTTTAAGATTCTCTTTTTATCTTTAACCTTTTGCATTTTAATTATGATGTGTCTTGGTGTGTTCTTTTTTGGGTCTAGCTTGTTCAGGACTCTCTGTGCTTCCTGGACATGTAGGTCTATTTCCTTTGCCAAATTTGGGTAGTTTTTCTTCATTATTTTCTCACATAAGTTTTCAATTTCTTACTCTTCCTCTTCTCCTTCTGGCATCCCTATGATTCGGATGTTGGCACGTTTAAAGCTGTCCCAGAGTTTCCTAAGCTTCTTCCCATTTTTTTCAATTCTTGTTTCTTCATTCTGTAATGGTTGACTGTTTTTTTTCTTCCTTATGTTCCAAATCATTGATGTGAACCCCAATTTCCTTCCTTTCATCACTGTTTTTTTTGTGGATTTTCCTTCATTCCATTTAGCATAGCTTTCACTTCTTCTCTTATGCATTTGCCATACTTAAGGATATCTGTCAAGTGTGTGATCATCTTTATCACCAGTGTTTTGAACTCTGCATCTGTTGGATTGGTTATCTCCTCATTTGTTAGGTTGGCTGTCTCCTTGTTACTTAGTTCTCCCACTGGAACCTTGATCCGTTCCCCCTTTTGGGCCATATTTTCTGTCTCCTGAACTTGACAAGGTTCTGTGTTTTTTTGCCTCTGTGTCTTAGGTAGAGCTGTCACACCTGTTACATTGTAAGGGGTGGAGCCTTAGGTATTCGTTAGTACAGGGCGGTCCATTTCACCACGTTGTGGTACTGTATGTGGGGGAGGGGTCTGAGAGGGAATAATGCCACTTGCTCAGTCCTCGCTCCTTTTCTAGGCACTTCTCCCACTTTTGTATGGGACTGGTGCCTCTCTAGTTGTTGCCCTGGTCATTGTTCCAAGAGTGGGTGGTTCTGAGGGCATTCTAGGGTCGTGGGGGCCATTTAAACAAGCGGACTCTGCTGAGAGACTGGCAGTTTCTGCCTCTGCCCCAACCCTCACTGATTTGCACAGTCAGAAGCAATGAGGCTTGATTTTCCCTGGTGCTGGGACCGTGAGCTGCTAGGTCTGGTGAGGAGCTGGGAATGCTCCCCAGGTATTTCTTCCAACTTTTTAAAATGTGTGACTACACTTTGCGCCAGCCTGCTGCTACCGTCACCGCTGATGCCACCACATCGCATCTTCTCTGCCCAGGCTCCACCCCTCCTACCTGTCTGGATGAGTATTTCTTATTTATATCTTTGTTTGTTGGACTTCCATGCAGCTTGATTTTCTGGAACGTCTGGTTGTCTCTAGTTTTGAGGTAGTTGTATTCCTTCTTAGTTGTGGAAGGAGATGCAGCATGTCTGTCTATGCCTCCATCTTGGCTGAAAGTCTCCTGCACAGCTTATCTTAATGCAACCACTCTAGGCTGGATCAAGCCTGGATCGAGGGAAGCACTAGTGCTCTCCTATTGACTGAGAGCAAACCTCCCTCGAGTGGAGAGGGATGTGGGATGACCTTGGAGACCAGCGACAGGTTCATACTTGTCTAGGCTATTCAGTTACACATGAGACAGTGTGGTGAGTGGTTGTGTGCTGCTCTATATATTGAATCGTTTTCCGAAGTTTAGTCCAAGTTCTTGCCTGTATACAAGGAGTTAGCAGAATTCATTATTTTATTTACATATGTACTTATTTCCTTTTCTTCAGATCATGTCTGCCTCTGCTATTTCTCATCGTAAGTGCCTAAACAATCCTGATTCATTTTGTTATATCTGTGGCAGTTTCACTAATCCCAGTCAAAGGACAAACATCAGCACATTTGTCAGGCAAGCCTATTTTGCATATTTAAAGTAAAACTTGGTGATCAAGATAAGTCTTGGGCCCCTCACAAGGTGTGCAAACAGTGTGTTGAGAGTTTACAGATGTGGATGAAGGGAACATGTGATAAATTGCCATTCGGTATACCTGTCGTTTGGAGAGAGGCCAGAGATCATTCAAGTGACTGTTACTTTTGTATAGTGAAAACGTCAGGATAGAACAAGAAAAATAAATGTAAATTAGAGTATCCTAGTTTACCATCAGCTATACACCCAGTGCCTCATTCAGCTGAAATCTCAGTACTAGTTTTCATTGAACTACCCTCTTTTGAAAAACAGGAGTATGGTGAAGAACTAAGTGACAGCAATGATGAAGATTTTGAAATTGAAGATGACTCAGTTCATAAGGGATTTGATCAGCATGAGTTGAAATATTTGGCACAAAATTTGGGACTATCCAAAAAGGCTTCAGAACTCCTAGCATCAAGACTGCACAAGAAAAACTTACTTGAAAAAGGAGCAAAGGTATCCTACTTTCGATCAAGAGAAAGTGCATTTTTGCAGTACTTTCAAAGTGACAGTGGCTTTGTGTATTGCCATAACATACATGGTTTAATGGAGTAATTGGGAATTCTAATCTATAATGCAACTGAATAGCAACTGTGCATCGATAGCTCAAAGCGGAGCTTGAAGTGTGTCCTCCACGATGGCGATTTATTTGGTGCAGTCCCAATTGGCCATTCAGTTTGTTTTCATGAAGAATATGAAGATGCAAAGAGAGTCATTGATCTGTTGCAATATCACAAGCACATGGATCATCTGTGTTGATCTTAAAATGATCTGCTTCCTTCTTGATCAGCAACCCAGATACACCAAGTATCCCTGCTTTCTGTGTATGTGGGAAGCAGAGCTCATGAGAAGCATTGGGTGGAGTCAATTAGCCTCCAAGATCTGACCTCAAACGTGGTGATCCAAACATTGTACATGAGCCACTTGTTGACAGAAAGAACATTATATTCCCACCTCTGCACATAAAACTGGGTCTTGTGAAGCAATTTGTTAAAGCTTTGCCAGCTGAAGGAGACTGTTTCAAGTATCTCATTTTGGCATTTCCTAGTCTGTCGTTTGAAAAGATAATATATCTTAATATGTATGTTTGGTAGCAGAACTTTACTACTTGTACACAATTTGACATATAGTACCAATATATAGCCTTTATATGAATAAAATAACTAAATAAACAGTATATTCAGATAATTTTTCTTTATTTTCCTTTGTATGTACATTTTATATGATATTTGGGACAAAGGGAGGGTATCCTGTACCTTAAAAAGTTGACGTGATAGAGAAAAACTGGGGTCATTTTGGATTTAGATTCCAAAAGTTAGTCAAAACAAGTTTCAGATCTAACTCAACAAATATTGTGTCCACCAGTGTAACTAGATCACACCCTTAGTTAAGTAGTTAATCGTGTTAGATTGTGAACCCGGATTAACCAGTAATGGAGAAATGGGAGAGAAGGGGAGGGGAGGAGGAGCTAATTGCATTAGGGAAGGGGAGCTAATCGCGTTAGTATAAAACCAGTTTACTTTGTTTACTTCATGCATGCATGCCTCTGGCTGGTTGTGCGCCTGACTCTGCAGACTCATGAATAAACGCCTCGCTTTACTGCTGAAATCCTGTGTCCCAGTGTTTTATTGTGAGCGTTTCTCACAGTATCAAGGAAAATATCACAAAACAGATGGCACTTGAGCTGAGCCTGAATGATTAAAAAAAAAAAAAAGTTTACAAGCCTAGCCTGGAGGGAAAGGGCATTCCCAGGAAAGAGAACAGCATGACCTCAGGTATGGAGGCAAGAGTGCACACCACTGATAGGGGACGTTAAGGATCACTGAGCTTTACAAGTTGGAGCACTTCATTCAGTTTCTACCGAGTGAATGTTTATTTGGTACTGTGAGTAGGTGAGTAAGTGAGGACACCACTTTCATAGGGCTCACCTCCCAGAGTGAGAAACCACCAGTGAACAGCTAACAAGCATGATAACGAGCTAACTGTGGACAGAGATGAGTCTGGATCCAAGTAGTGGGAGCAGAGAATGGCAAGGAGGCCTATGGCCAGGACACATGCTGAGGAGGAGATTGAAGTTGTGAGTGACATGCAAACAGCTATGGGGACAGCAAGCCAAGAGGAGAGCCCCACGCTCAGAGGTCGACATGAGAGAGGCTTGTGCTCAACTCCAAGTGTAATAGGAAGCCTTGGTTTTGAACAGGGAAGCAGACAGTCAAGCTAACATTTCCCCTTCCAAAATTTTGGCACTGTTAAGAGAAGTATGGATTTGGTGGCAATGGAGATGCTGGAAAGAAGTGGCAAAATCAGGAGGCTAGCAATATAATTCTAGCTAGGGATGGGGCTACCTCATGACAGTAGCAGAGAAAATGGAGAACAGTGAGTGAATCTGGAATATGCAATGGGGTGAAGGTGCAGCCAACAGGACCTGCCCATGCCTGGGATGTGGGAATAGGGGGCAGGGAGCCATGAGGGGTTTCCCCTAAGCTGGCCTGAGTGCTGGGTGGATGGAGGTGCCATTACTGAGATGGGGTCAGTGAGTACCTTCAGCAGGAGTGCCAAGCCCTAAGGGACAAGGTACCCCTTTATCGCTGGGGTGCAGCTATGCACCTGGTGTCTGGGGGCTTCTGTGAGGAGTGGGTGTTGCAGTGGAGAGTGGAAGGAGGAGCAGCTGTTGGTGGGAGAGGGGATGTCCAGGCGGGCCAGGACCAGCGGCGGGGAGAGGGGATGTCCAGGCGGGCCAGGACCAGCGGCGGGGAGAGGGGATGCCCAGGCGGGCCAGAACCAGCGGTGAGGAGTGGCTGGATTCCTGGATGGCCCAGAATGGGCAACCCGGAGGGAAGTGGGAAGTGGGTAGAGGTCATCTCCTAAGAACTATGGATTTTGTCCCAAGGGGGACAGTAAGGAAGGGATTTAGTCAGGCTGTAGCCCACTTCTACTCAATTATCCAAGAATGTGTGGGAGAAGGGAAGGGGAGGGAGGGAGGGAGGGACAGCAGTTTGCCACGAACCTGCAAGCTTCTCACACATTTATATTTTTACAAAATGAGAAAATAACATAAAAGCAAAGGGAGGAAGCCTTGAACTTTAAAAGTCGAGCCAGAAGTTCTACAATACAATCCTAAATCACAATGGTGTCACAGTGAGAGCCATCCCGCAAGCCCACAGACCTTGACTTCCGCGCCTGGCCCCCACTCCGGTCTCCGGACAGGGAGTGGAAGCGCCTGTGTTTGTTTATTGTGCTGCTGCTTTGAGGGCCGAGATCAACGTCTTTCCTCCCAGTGCCATGTGTCAGGCTCTGCGTGCTTACCGGGAAAATCTGTGTCTCAAGGCTAACGCTGGCTTTTAAAAAATAACTGACAACAGAGAACATCCACCAGGGGACAAAGACATTTGTGCATTCAGAGGAAAGACCTACATCAACATGGAAAATGAAGAGAGAAGTACCCCACCTGTTCTTGGAATTCTTGTTCTTGGAATTCTTGTTGGGACATGGTGTTACCATATGATGAGTGGAACTGAGCTCAAGATGCTGTGGTCCTTTCTCTCTCCTGCAAGGCTACTCGGACACCCAGGGCTTTTCTCTGTCCCAAAGTCCCTGTTGAAATGGCCCACGGAGAACTGACACATGGCTGCTTGCCTGCATGCTCCAACTCAAAGACCCCACCCTCCCATTACTTTGACTCCTTCCCTATCTGAGAGTGCCGCACTCAGAAGCTGCAGGAGGTCTGAGCAGGTGCCTTTTTTGTATGGAGTTTGGAAATTCAACTGCAGCTTATTATAGAGTACAATTTCTCACTAAAATGTAAAGTTCAGGACTTGGTGTTTTTTCTGTAAGGCTGCATTTCTTCTTATATATAACAGCACACATCAGAGAGGGCAAAAGCAAAACGCTGCAAGGGCCCTGGAAGCCTGCCGACAGATAATTCAGAGATTGCAAGAGTCTCAACCCCTCAAGTGAGCTTCAGTTTCCCCATGCAGACAACTTTATAGAATTTTTATAGACCATGTTATAACAACTGAATAAGATTGCCATGGTCTCATCCTTGGCCACACAATCCGGTCACTTGGAGAGTTTTGTGAACACCATTCCTCAGACCCAGGGTAGCACAAGCTTTGAGGGTGTGGTTCAGATGCACAGTGGGGTCAAGGATTGCTGAATATGCATGCACGAACTCAGACCTTTTCTGTCTGGGAGCACAGCCAGAGCTGTGTGAGCCATTACTGCTGTTGGGTAAACTCTTCATTATCAATTATAAGTAAGCAGGGACATCAGCGTAGACATTGAACAAAAACATGTCTGTTTTGGTCACGTACCTTTTTCAACATTTATTTTGATTCCTTCAAGCCAATCCTCTTTTACCCAGCATCATCACCAAACTCAATCCTTTTAAGAGCCAAATGTGTTTTATTTTAAACCATTTTTGTTGATAATGGATTACCTGGGTCTGCCTCAATAAACAGAGTCGACTTCTCTTGGTGGCGCTGGTTACTTGGTGGCAGTGTGTTTCCTGGTGCACTTTGTAGGTAGCTAAGGAACGAGGGCCTGCCTGCCTGGCCTGCCTGCCTGGGTACGCTAAGCAACTTCCGTGACATCCTGGTTCTGCAGCCCCTGAACCCCGGTCAGTGTATCCCGAGGCTCCTGATCTCCTGCCTGCTTCACTTACCCCTGGAAGTGCTTGAGCCAACATCCCGGGTAGCCTCGTGTCCTCTCCACAGAAACGTAGAAAGTTTCTCTGAAGTATTTCTTTAAATCAAGGTATAACATACACCTTATGAAGTGTGTAAAGTGCATGAATATTGAGTGTTCCCCTCAATGGTGTTTTACATACAAACAAAGCCACGTAACAAAAGCCCAGGTTAAGAGAGAGAGCTGCACCACCCAACAAGGTAGCCACTGGCTGGCCATATGTGGCATTTAAATTTTAACTAATTAAAATTATGTATAATTAAAACTCAGCCCCTAATCACACTGACCACATTTCAAGTGCTCAATGGCCACGTGTGCCCAAGGGCTGCTGTATACAGGACCATCACCAGAAGTGCTATAGGATAGTACAGCTCCGGAACACATCCAATACCTACCCCGCCCTCGCCCGGCTCCATTGCACCTTTCCCAATCCATCCCCTCCTCCTCCCCCCAGAAAAGACCAACCTCAGGGCTGCTGCATGATGCTTGGCTGAAGTTGCCACAGGCTGGCTTTGCATATACGGTCCACTGAATAATGGCCCAAGATATTCATCTCCTGATCCCTGGGATCTGTGACTATGTGACCTTACATGGCAAAGGGACCTTGCAAGTGTGGGCAAGTTAAAGATTTTGAGAGGAAAGATTATCTTGGATATCCGCTATGTCCAATGTCATCACAGGGTCCTCATAAGAGGGAGGCAGGAGGGCACCAAATTGTGGTCATTTGTTACAGCGGCCATAGGAACTCTCATGGGCTAAAGCCTATTTCACTAGACACTCAAGAAAGACAAGAAATATTTTGGGGTCCAAACCAAACTTAAAAATATCTCTTTTCCTCCTAGACACCATACGTCTGTCTCTGGCAATTGAAGCTACCCACCCGTCCAGAGCCCTATACCCCACTGTAACATCCATGCCTCAACCCATCACTAATGCACTCACACTTTTGCGTTGTGGTGAATCAAAAATGACTCGGGGCCTTTGTAAACCAACCTTAAAGCTTGCTGTGCTGCTCTGTACAAAGCTCTACAATATGATGAGTGCTCCAGGAAGGAATATGTGCGAGGAGATTGCTTTGTCTGTGGTAGGTGCCAGGATATTAAATAGCTCAAAGCCAGACTAAATTGTTGGTACCATAAGAAGTTCCGTGATTGGGGAAAAAAATGTAAATCTCTTCCAAATTACACAATATATAGGTTCTTTTTGATTTTAGATATTATTTGTGGACTATAATAAATGTATTTATTCTTTATGTCCCCCAAATGAGATGGAGTTTATCACTATCCCTTGGTAGACAGAATAGCATTTGCTTATTTTTCTGTGCTGTTTTTCATGGTTTACCCGATAGTAAGATAATGCTTGAAGATAACATAATCAAGTTGTTTGCAGAGCTGCATCTTTACCAAAGGGGAATATTTTAAGTGCTCCAAAAATAAACATACTATTATCAATTAGGATGTTATTCAGTCTTAAAAAGGAAAAGGAAGGACATTCTGACACACTACAACATGGATGAATCTTGCTGAGTGAAATAAGGCAGTCACAAAAGGACAAACACTGCATTATTCCATTCACATTGATTCCTAGAGCACTGAAAATCATAGAGACAGGAAGTAGAATGGTGGGTGCAAAGGGATGGGGGGAGGGGAGAATGGAGAGTTTTTGTTTAATGGTACAGAGTTCCAGTTTTAGAGGTGAAGAGAGCTATGGTGATGGAAGGCAGTGATAATTACACAACATTGTGAATATATTCAACTATACACTTAAAGTGGTAAAGATGATAATTTTATGTTATGTGTATTTCACCACAATTTTTTTTAAAGATATTATTTATTTATAAGGGAGGGAGGGAGAAAGAGAGAGGGAAACATTGTCATATGAGAGAAACATTGATTGGCTGCCTCTCACAGGCCCCCCCAAGTAAGGACCTGGCCTGCAACCCAGACATACGCCCTGGCTGGGAACCAAACCAGCAACCCTTCGGTTCCCAGGCTGGCGATCAATCCACTGAGCCACACCAGCCAGGGCTATTTCACCACAATTAAAAACAAAAACAAAAATAAGGAGAAACCATGACCACCATAAACTGGTGGCTCGTCCTGATCAACCACTTTAGAGAAGTCTTTGGCTTTGAAGATGCAGGTGGGGGCCACAAGCCAAGGAATGCAGGCACTTCTAGAAGCTGGAAAAGGCAAGGAAATGGATTGTTCCTCAAAGCTTCCAGAAGGAACCAGCCCTGCTGACACCTTAAATTTGAACTTCTAATCACCAGAACTGTGAGGCAACTCATTTCTGTTGTTTTAAGCCCATAGTCAGTGATTGCTATGGGCTAAATTGTTTCCCCAGCCCCAATTCATATGTTGAAGACTTAACTTCCAATATGTTTGTATTTGGAAATGAGACTTTTAGAAGGTAATTAAGGTTGAATGAGATCATAAGGGTGAGGTCATAATTCGATAGGATTGGTGGCTTTATAAGGAGAGGAAGAGCGAGAGTTCACTCTCTTTGTGCAGGTGCCGAGGAAAGCCATGTGAGGACACAGGGGGAAGGGGCCACTGGGAGCCAAAGTGAGAGGCCCCGTCAGAACCTGGCAGTATTGCCACCTCGATCTCAGACTTCCAGTCTCGGAACTGTGGGAAAACACATTTCTGTTGTTTAACTTCTCAGTTTGGGGTCATTTGTAACAGCAGCCCCAGGACACTGATACAGCCAGTTATTTGGAATTGGGTGAAAGGATATTAGTCCAGACTCTCTTGTCTGGGAACTATGGGGTGGCCATGCATGTGGAGAAACAGAGGGCACCTACCTGGAGAGAGGAAAGCGTGGAACTGAGAGAAGACTGGGTAGACAACCTCAGCCCCCTGAAGCTGTCATGCATTGCAGTAAGTCCCATGAGATGTTTTGTGTCCCATATCCATTCCCTATCATACTTAAGTTTCTTTGAAGTGATTCCTTTTTAAGATTTTATTTATGTATTTTTAGAGAGAGGGGAAGGGAGAGAGAAAGAGAGGGAGAGAAACACCGATGTGTGGTTGCCTCTTGTGCACCCCCAACTGGGGACCTGGCCCGCAACCCAGGCATGTGCTCTGACTGGGAATCGAACCAGCAACTTTTTGGTTCACAGGCCAGAACTCAATCCACTGAGCCACACCAGCCAGGGCTCTGTCCCTCTTTTTAATTTCAGAGGTTACATATGATCAGACTGTGAAACTTGAAAAACACTACTTCCTCTTTTTAAATTCAATTCTGCCCATTGACTTGGACGTTATAAATTTAGAATCTGGTGCCCTCTTCAGTGGCCTGGAAGGATGAACGGACCTTTCGATTCATCAGGGGTTGAAGTGGTCGGTAATTGTTCGCCATCATTTTCTCTTCTTCACCAAGTGCAGTAAACCGGAGCGTGCGAAACGCGGCCAGCTGGAATAGAGAGCTACCAGAGTAATCTGGGTGCAGGGACAGAGTAAACCAGGTGTCCCCTGTGCCTTGTGTAGTTCCCTCCCACTTTGAATTGGGGATCCTCTGTGTGGCCAATGCAATATGGCAGAGGTGACTCCTGAGCAATGTCAGGAAAGGCTGCTGTAGCTTCCACCCTGGTCTCTTGGATCACTTGCTCTCGGGAAGCCAGCCACCATGTTGTGAGGACACTCAGCCTCAGGGAGAGGCCATGTGGAGAGGAAACGAGCTGACAGCCAGCACCAACTTGCAGGCTACTTGTGTGAGCCACTTTGGGAATAAATCCTCCAGCCCCAGGTAAACTTTCAGAAAACTACAATCGTACCTGACATCTTACTGCAACTCCATGAGAGATTCTAGGCCAGAACCTCCCCAAATTCTGACCCACAGCAACTTTGAGAGATAATAAGGACCTATAATTTTCTTAAGCCACTAAGTTTTGGAGCTACTTGTCACACAGCAATTGAAAACTAATACATACAATATAAATGCTAAAGTAACATTTGATTCACTTTTCACTCAAGGGACAAAGATTATTTTTTATGTATCATCTCATTTGTTCTCAGAATATGCTTATGAGCTCTGTGAGAATAATACATGTTTAGCTAATACAGAAGCGCCATTTTATTCACACAGTGAGCACTTATTGAGCAAGTTGGATCTGCTGAAGCGCCCTCTAGAGTTGTGTAGGGTGTGGTGCACACAATCCCCCAGGTACTCAAGCTCAGTGCTCTTGCTTTGCACATGGTTTTGACTCTCAGAAATGCAGCCTTTCTCCTCTCCTCCATTTGGCGATCACCTTCCCACTGTCCAGGGGGTGCATACAACACTCCCTAGTTCCCCTGGTCAGGGTAAGGGGCTTCTGCTCTGTTTATTTTTTTTTGTATAATATTCCCTCACCACCCTGCCTTAAAACTATCTTCTATGCTTCTACTTCCCACCAGACAGCAGTTTGCAGAGACTGACATCATCGCTTTTGCATCACCCTCTTTCTTCCTACCCCTCTCCCACCCTCTCCTGTTACAAGCCTAACACAGAATGGGTGCTTATAACTTGTTTGTTGAGTGACAGAAAGGTCTAGGGCAATTCTTCCACCAAGACCTTCCCGATGTCTGCAACAGTTCCGGTTTAGGGGTAGGATGGGTGACCTGCAATGCACATCTCAAAGTTCAGCCTCTCAAAGCAAAAGGCATCATTCCAAGACTTTCAAATAAAAAAATATTTCCACAGGCTCCTGAGGCTGGAAGAGCCTCTAAGAGCACATCTAGAGCCCTCAGAAAGAGTATAGCTGAAGCAGAGGTGATAAATACTGCTGGGGTTGATCAGAAGTGTCTGCCCTTGGCTGGGGTGGGACAGTGACACCACCCTTGCTATGTAGCTGTCATCCCTAAATCTGAACTGCCCTCGACAGAGGGACGTTCTCCCGATTCTTGAGATTTCCACAGGAAAAAGATCCTACAACTTCTTAAAATATATATATAATATCTACTTATTTAAAAAAAAGAATATTTAGATAAGAAAAAGGAAGAAAGTAAAAACCACTGCAGATCTATGACCCTGGGACAAGTAGGGACTTTCTGGTGTGTTCCTATGTGATGACTTAGGGTGTTGTTCAGCAAGCATTCACTCAGCTCCTTTCTGCCCCACTGACTTTGACCTTGCCATTGTGACTTGCTTTGGCCAACTGGATGGGAATGAGTGTGATGCAAGCAGAAGCCTTAAGTGAGCATGTGTGCTTTGGCTTATTTTTTTTTGCATCTTTGTCACTTACCATGAGAACTGGCCCTTGGTGGTCACTGTTCCTAGGAGCAAGATAGACCCTGGGCCTGACCCAACCACCAAACACCTTCAGTGAAGCCCAGCCATCCACAATCTAAAATAGAGCCTCCCCGGCCAACCCATAGACCCACAAGCAGAAAAAACAAATGCTTGTTGTAAGCTATTGAGTTTTGGGGTGGTTTGTTATGTAGCATTATTGTGGCAATAGCTGACTAACACAATCCTTCCGGAATTTTTTCTTGGTATATATAGTTCTGTAACTTCTGAATACAGCATGTGAGAAAGTCCTCTGCAATCCCAATTCCTTATTGTGCTATCATCCAAAGAAGTAGAACAAACTAAAATGTTCTCTTCTCCCTCATACTTCTTCACTGGCTTTCTAACATCCATCTATGATATCCCTTTATTGGTTAATTAATTCACCAACAAATACCTATTGAGGGCCCATTATGAGCAAGGACCCATGTCCCAATTATAAAGTCACTTCCGATCTTTTTAAGTGACTTCATTCTGACATAGACTGAAGAGGAAGCACTGACCAAGTTCAACCATTAGTCATTAGAGATACTCTAAACCACTAAAGATAGTAGTGCTAAAATATAACTGTTTCCCCCATATCAGTTCCCTCCTCCTTGCTCTTCCCCCCTCCCCTCTCTCTCTATCTCTCACACACTAATATCTCAAGGTGAGAAGAATTGTGATTTCAGGAACCTCTGTTCAATCTCAACAAGGTTGCATTTCAGTTGGAAAATTCTTCTTGTTCAGGAACATGCAAACGCACCAAAGAATAAAACCCGTGATGCTCACTTACAATATCTAAGTGACACTGCCCAGATATTTCTTCAACACAGTTCCACTGCACGGGCTGTGGGCACAGCTCACCTGGTTCGCAGCCACTTCAATGGGCTCCTTAAGGATGATCCAGGTGACCGACTCAGTTAGTGGAGGAGTGGTGAGGGAGCCCGGGTAGGTCCAGTAATCCTGGCAGGCGGGCAGCAGACGGGAGGGCTCGAAGGGGCCCACAGCTGCCTGGGCACCCTGCGAGACAGAGACCACAGGCTGTGTCAGCGCGCGGGCCAAGATGCAGAGGCTCCGGAAGGAAGGGAATGGCGCTCCATCTTTATCTCGGAGATTTGGCTACCACGTCGCTAGGAGGGAAGTGTGTTCCCTGAGATAAAGGCTGTGAGACCATGACTGTCACATTTGGAAATAGTAACAAGAACATATGACCTGTGTAGCAGAACACAAATTCCCACCCAATACTTGCTTCTGTTTTTCTTTCAAAGTTATTTGTTTTCATATACCTAGGCTGTTAAATATTACACTTTAAAAAACCATGGTAAAATAACATGTATAACATAAGCTTGCTGTTTTAGCCATTTTTAAGTTCCGTGGCATTAATCCATTCCCACTGTTGTGCCGCCATCACCACCGTCCATCTGCAGGACTTTCTCGTCTTCCGAGACTGGAACTTTCACCATTGAACACTGACTCCCCAGTCCCTGGAACCCAGCATCCTTCTTTCTTTCTACTTTCTAAAAAATCCTCACCTGAGGATATGTTTATGGATTTTAGAGAGAGAAGAAAGGAGAGAGGGAGAGAAAGAGAGAGAGAGGGAGAGACATCGATCGTTTGCCTCCTGTATGCATCCCAACTGGGGATGCGCCCTGACCAGAGATGGAACCCACAATCTTTTTAGTGTATGGGATGACGCTCTGACCATTTGAGCCACCCGGCCAGGGCCCACCATCCTACTTTCTGTCTCTATGGTTCTGATTCCTCTATGAACTTTGTATGAGTGGAATCATGCAGTATTTTCCTTTTGTGACTGGCTTAGGTCACTTAGCATAATATCCTCAAGGCTCATCCCCACTGTAGCATGTATCATAATTTCCTCCCTTTTTAAGGCTGACTAATATACCACATTGTGTTTATCCACTCATGTGTCGATGGACCTTTGGGTGGCTTTCCTCCCTTGGCTGTTGTGAGTAATGCTGCCATGAACATGAATATACCAATATCTCTTTAAGACCTGGCTTTCAATTATTTTGCATGTATACCCAGAAGTGGACATGCTAGATCCTATGGGAATTCTGTTTTGTTTTATGAGGAACTGTCAGACTGTTTTCCACAGTGTCTGCCCTTTTAAGACAGCTGAACTTCTCTTAAAGCAACTGTCCCTGACATAAGAGCCCTGGTAATGACATACATCAGGGGGATGCCCTGTGCTGAGCCTATCCCCTGACTCTCATGCCAGAATTTTCCTTCTCACAGGGAACAGGTGGGATTGATGGGCCTGGACAGCTGTGCTTGACTACTGCATGCCTGGATTTCTGTGCTGTGCCCACGGGGACTCCCGCAGCATGTCCTGCTTGGGAGGCCTGTGTTCATAATGTCAGGAGTTGTGTTTGCTTGCTTTCTGTGCTTTATAAAAGGGTACGGAGAACCCTGTCTCTTTGAGTTTCAAGGGATGCCAACAGGATGCCACCACTGATTCATTCATTCACTCACAGCTATGTGTTTGGCACCCACGGGAAGCCCGACCCTATCTTAGGTGCTGGGCTACAATACCACCTCCCCACATGGAATTCACCTTTTATTGGAGGAAAGCAACAGCACTCCACATAATAAGTACATATCTAGCAGTTTACAGAGTGATAAGCGTGATGGAGGAAAATAAAGTAGGTCAGTGTGTGGGGGTGGGGGTGGGGGGGAGTTTTAAGAGGGGTGGTCCTGGAGGCCTCACTGGAAAGGTGGCATCTGAGCAAAGACATGGAGGAGGTGACAGAAGAGGCCACGCAGGTTCCAGGGTGGACGTAGCCAGTGCCGAGGCGCTGAGGGGCTCCAGCAGCAGCAAAGAGGCTGGAATGAGTACATGAGCCACAGAAGTAATAAAAAGAGATGGGGCTGGGGGAGCCTTCTCCTTGGGGCTGGGACAGCTGAGGAAACCCACCAGCACAGGCAGGAGTGAGGGGCTGCTCTCCTGACGCTGCCCAGCACAGCGCCAGGGGTATGAAGAGGAAGTGGGGGTCTCTGGGCCACTGTCTGCCCTCGTGGAAGCCAAAGGCACCCGAGCAGCCTTTTGCTCAGACAGGAAGTGATCCTTCAGGGTCCCTCAGACTGACAGGCCCAGGGGCTTCCACCCCTCTGTAAATTGAGACTGCAAGGCTGATGTAGGGACAGGCCTGCAAGCAACAAGCAGAACCAGCCCCAACTCCAGATCCAACCCGGGCGGGGCACTGGGGGAGGATATTCAAGAACGAAGCAGACATCCTCTCCTCCAAGGAGGGAGGCCTCCCTGGGCACTGAATTCTTCCACCCAGCCTTCAAGCGGAAAGTCAAGAGGCCCAGACAACCTCGCTCGCATATGCATGTCTGGCTTTCATCAGTCAGAAATGGGAGACGTTAGCTAAGCTGCTGACAAGGAGAAAATAAATTATTTCACACTCAGTGTGCCAGGTGTAGTTCCACTTTGTAATTAATCATCTTGGAATGTCTTCTAAACAGCATTATTGCAATGCCATTCACATAGCATGGAATTCACTCCTTTAAAGCATACAATTCTATGGCTTTTAGTGTATTCACAGATAGATAAGTGCAGTCATCACCACCGTCAATTTTAGAACATTTTCATCACCTCCAAAAAGAACTCCAGAAAAGAAAGAAGCCCAGTAAATGCTGTTTGGCTATCACCACTCCTAACCTCTCCACCCCTGCCCCACCCTGCAATAGCCCCCTCCAGTATGCTTTCTGTCCTCATGGGTTTGCCTATTCTGGACATTTCCTATAAGTAGAACCATATAATATGTGGACTTTTGTGACTGGCTTCTCCCACTCAGCTTAGTACTGTCAAGGTTCATCCACAGTGTAGTGTGTGTTGGTTTTTATTCCTTTTTATGGCCAAAGGTTATTCCATCGCTTGGTCTACTTAATTCTCAAAGGAAACAGGTCACATATGCACATGGGACAAGATGCAAAAAGTACCAGTGGGTGTGTGGTCACAAATATACCCCCTTCCCCTCCCCTAGGCTGCCAAACATCTTCTGAGCTATTAGCTTGAATTTTTCAGAACTGCCTTTCAAGAAGTATTTTTATGATATTGATGAAGAAAGCAAGATAAATATAAGTGAGTCTACCAATCCATAGTTAAGACTGTGGCAGAACCCAGATACTATGGGAAGTCTGTTCGTCTCAAAGCCAGAAGGAGAAGAAAAAGAGCAAGAAATTGGAAACCTGCTTGAAAAAATAATGACAGAAAACTTCCCTAAATTGGTGAAGGAAATAGACATACGAATCCAGGAAGCACAGAGAGTCCCAAATAAGATAAACCCACAGAGGTCCACACCAAGACACATCATAATTAAAATGCCAAAGGTTAAATACAAAGAGAAAAGCACTTTGTTACCTACAAGAGTGGTCCTATTCAAAGTGATGAAAAGCAAGGGCCCACAACCAAGATTACTCTACCTAGCAAAGCTATCACCTAGAAAGGAAGGACAGATAAAGAGTTTCCCAGGTAAGAAAAATATAAAGGAGTTCATCATCACCAAATCAGTATTATACAAAATGTTAAAAGCTCTTCTAGAAAAGGAAGAAGAAGAAATATGAACAATAAAATGGCAATAAATACATATATATCAACAATGGAATCTAAAAAAACAAAATAAACAAACAAGCAGAGCAGAAACAGAATTATAGATACAGAGATGGTTGGTTTTGATGGTTGCCAGATGGGAGGGGGGTGTAGGGGAATAGGTGAAGAGGTTAGGGGATTAAGAAGCACCAACAGGTAGTTACAGAACAGCCACGGGGATGTAAAGTACAGTACAGGAAATGGAGTAGCCGAAGAACTTACACACATGATCCATGAACATGGTCAATGGTGTGAGGATTGTCTGAGGGAGTGGGGAGGGCTAGGTGGAGGGAGACTAAGGGGGAAAAATTGGGACAACTGTAATAGCATAAGCAATAAAATATAATTTTTTAGAAAGCTGGGACTGGCTCCTCTCTCTCTGGGGCTGCAGGGAACAGCAGCGGATGGTACCAGCACTCTGCTCACTGCCAGTTTCTTGCCAATTAAAATTTTGAGAGGACATCTATGTATTTCTAGTGATGTCCCCAGGAGCTCTGTGTCCTGTCCCTAAAGCACATTAGCATTCAGTACAGCCTGTGGTACGGAAGGCTGTTTCCCCGCAGGGCCCCCAAAGCAAGTCAGGGCCCCTCCTCTACATGTCTGTCAGCCCCGCTGGCTGAAGTGTTAGCTGGGAACATGGTGTGGTTTGTACTATCACAGAGAGAGACAGTCTAGCTCCTGGTGGATGGGTGCCCATTCTGGAAGTCTTCACTGTTCTCTTTTCTAAAATGCACATCCCACTTCAAAAAGAAGGATGGTGGCTTACAAAGAAAGCTCCACTCAGTACAATGTGGGAGAATAAAAATGGGAGAAAAGGTGAAACCATAAGGTTTGGAACAAATCAGCAGTCACCAAGGCTTGGCAGGGGGAGGGGTGGGGCCATACGATGGAATGTGAGGGGTGGAGCACTGTTCTGTGTGGTCCTGGGTGAGGCACCCATGACTCTACAAATTTGTCAAAAGTGATAGAATGTACACGACAGAGGTGACTCATAATGCTGCAAAATTTTAAAAACCAACCCAGAACCCAGCACGGAGCACAGGTGACAAAGGACTTGCATGGATTACGCTTCCCAACCTATGGAGCACAGGCTTCTGCTTGCCAGGGCTGGGCTTTCTACCTCTTAAGATTCTAACTCTTATTTTTCAGGTGAGGAAATGGAGGCCCAGAGATGATCACTGAGACCAGAACAGAGCCCAGGCAGCGTCTTCTGTCACTGCACTGACACCATTTCTCCCATGAGGTTGGGCCAGGTGACCCTTAGTTAGCCTTTGTGTGTGTGTGTGTGTGTGTGTGTGTGTGTGTGTGTGTGTGTTGGCGGGAGGGGGGAAGGGAGTATGCTCCAGAGCCTTCCTTAGAAGGAAAACACCCCTCTGAGTAAACAGGGCCTCACAGCCAGCTCCATTCTTTCCCACCAGGAGGCAGAGACAACGCCTTGTAGGAGGTGGATGCTGGTGGGGAAAACATCCCAGGTTTGCTCTGGCCGAAGACCAGCAGGGAAGAGGATACTCCAAGCACCTTGACCTTGCGGAGTTCCTGAGCTGGCAGACGTGGCAATGGGGTGTGGGAAGGGTGATCTGGTCTTGGTCCCAAGAGGCCCACCCAGAGGTCAACATCAAGGGGAATGCACCACACAGATCAAAGGACCCCTGTGGGCCAACCAAGGAAGGGCTGACCCCCAGTTTTCCTGTGGAGCCCAGCTCACCATTGTTAAGACAGGTGGGAGCCCCAACCATCCACACATTCAAGGACCAGGGTGACTCCTTGTGTCTCAGAGCGCTTTTGTTTGGTTCCAAACAAATAAACTGTACTTATTTGGAATTTCCACTTCTCCATCAAAGTCCTTTCTTAGCTGATGTTGGAGAAAAGCTACATTGTTGTCCTTGACATCTTTCTGAGTTGTGTTTAATGCAACAAGGTGTCCAAGGGGAGCTGGGCCAAGCTCCACTTTGCCATGAAAGAGGGCTGGGTCTGCAGGATACCCCCTCCCTGTGCGGTCTCTGTGCTCTCAGCAGTGGGGTGGCCCTAAGTGCCCCCCACCAGGAGTGTACCAGGTGGCACTTGGGTAGGCACTCTTAAATGTTAATAGTTAAGTATCTATTTCAATCGGTTTTAAAGCAAACGTTGTCATTACTGGGTGCCATTGCCTGGGATAGGACCAGTGCAGGGGAACGTGGCAGAGATCTTCAAGATGCTGCCTAAATGACTGGATTTTTGGAAACTCAAATCGAGTCCAGCACCCCAGTTACACTGAGAAGGGAGGGGCCCCGGGAAGAGCAGGGACACTGTGGCACAACTGGAGTTAGCCCCAGTGCGTCCCATTTCCAGAGCGGGACTCCAATCAATCCTCTCTGCAACACTCTTTCCGCCAAACTGGTTATTTTCCTCTTGCCAGTGAGTCAATATTCTAAACAGTTTTGCTTTTCCAATTACACTGACTCTGATATACGTAGCTTACCTTATGTTTTATTTCCGGCAAGACTTCGACCAACTTCTGCAGTGCCTCGTGAGGGGCTCCCAGCTGCACAGCACAAACACACAAAACGCTCGTTGGAAAAGGCAAGAGGACGGGCGCCGAGCACACCTCACGGCATAGGCACGTTTAAAAAGCCGCTCTTCGGCACTGCGCACCAGTTTCTTCACTAGGAGAGCTACGCCCTAGCGAGAGATTACCTTTAAAAATACGCCTATCACAGCCAAGCCGTTCTCTCCCATTACAGCTTCTTTGTAGTTTGGGTATTTCACAGCATTCCAGTGAACTAAATGTAGCTGAAACACAGGAGAAAGAGGATTTACACCGACCACGGTGCAGCAGGAAGTGAAACAGTCGCTCCCCTCCTGTGTGGCAGACCCATGCGTCCCTCAGTCGGAGCGGCCGGCCTAAGGAGCATCCGCACCACTGGCGAGCTTGGAGCCTCCAAAGGGCCGACAAAATCACAGACAGTAAGCGCCTCAGTGTTTTTGGTGGGAGAGAAAGAGGCTTATTTTAACTTTATAAGATAGAAATGAATGGTTGGATTTTTTGCTATTTTTCTTAGGTTTCAGGTGTCCTTGAATGTGGTTTGTCAGATCAAATAGAGGACTCCCAGTTAAATTTGAATTTCAGATGAACAAATAATTTTTAATGCCTCAGATAGTGCATTTTTCTACAATTGTCACCCTCCCTTGAACTTCCTCTGTGTCCTTATTTCACTCCCCTCCTTCCACGTTCCCAAGTCCAAATTTGGCATCGGGATCGACCAGAAGACAAGGATCTAAATCAGGGGCAGAGGACTGGCTTGGGAAACAGGCTCTCCTGGGTGGCTGGTGAGCGGGAGGCAGAGCCAGAACCTGGGCCGGGCTCTGGGTTCATTGCAAGGAGAGCCTGTGGGTGTTGATGTCGGGTTTGGCTCAGAACCCAGGAGGGGCCTGGGTGTCCACACACACTTCCTTCTATAGGAAGGTGTTGTGGTGGAAGCCTTTCTGGACGGTGGCCCAAACCCCGAGTCTGCAAGGACAGAGTCCAGCAAGCCCTCCCCACGCAGCTGCTGCTGGATTCTTGGGTCCCAGGGTGCTCTGCTGGGGTGCTGGGTTCACCTGTGCTCTAGGTGGCACTTCACTCCCAAGTCCCAGTGTTCCCAGCCAGGTGCACTGGGGAAAAAGAGGGTGGCGAGGCCTCTCCCTGCCCATCCATAGCTTACCTGGAACCCCCCATCTGCTGTACTGTTGCAACCTCCCAGAAAGAGAGGCAGTGGGGCCCAGGGTCCTGCCTGCAGCCTCCTTCCTTCACAGACACCATGCTTGGAGCTGGCTTTGCCTTCCAAGCCTCCCACAGGAAATGGCACCCTGCAGCCTATGTCAGTGCATGGCCAAGAGGGATGTGACTCAGAGAGAGCCCCTGGCAGGTCCCAGCCATGATCATACCTCGATGCTAATGAATTACAGCAACCTCCTCTGTTAAAATATGTGTTCATTAAAAGGCATGGTGCAGATACACAGTTATGAAGATAAAAGGTGTGCTGTCAGATGAAAGGAAGCATGTTGCAAGCCATGTTCCCTCATTTTGGTCATGCTTGTAAATATGTGTATAATTATAACAATAGATGTAACTCCCTATTTATAAGCTATCCCCAGAGGTCACTTCCGGTTGTGTGATTACAGGTGATTTTTATTTTTAATTTTGGCTGGACTCTAGTTTGATTTTAACTATGGTATTACTTGCATAACAATAGCGACAAAACGTTGAAACAAAAACAGTTCATAACTTGAAATGCATTCAGAAGTCAAGTGGTTGGCGGGTGGATAAAGGGATGGGTGGGTGGACAGAGGTGTGATAAAGTGAATATGGCGAAATGCTAGTTACAGGATACGGGTGGCAGCCTCATGGGTTCTCACTGTACAGTCCCTTCCATTTTCTGCTATATTGGAAAAATTTCATAGGAAAGTATTGGGGGAACTCTATAAGGCACCACTTATCAGTCCACCATAACTACAAAAACCAATTCCTAATATTTATCTCTGCTTATTTTTTTTCCTGACTCCCATTTTCGAGTGTTGCAAATATCACTTTGTTTTAGGATGATCTCAATTGTACAGATTTTCAGATTCTCAATAGGAGGCCTCAAATGCTTTGAAGGACAGAAAGGTGCCTTTGCTAGTCCGAATCGACTGCCAGCAAGCACTGGGCTGAGTGGGAGGCTGTTAAGGGCACAAACTGTTCTTGAATCCCAACTGTCTGGTTCTGGCAAGTTAAATAAAGTGATAATAATACCCTCCCTTTACGATAGCTATGTGAGTAAATGGATAGCGTGGCCAGTTGTTCTGGTCTGAGCACAGAGAGCCCCACATCATGGGAAATCCTCCCTTTCTGGGTGACCGGGATGGTTGGTCACCCTACAATTGAGCCTGGCACCTAGAAAGCATCCACATATTTGCTGCTAGGATGGCATCTACAAACCTCTGCGGGGTACACGTGGTCATCCACCGTGTGCTCGGAGCCCCACTCGTTCACTGCTCCCCAGTGGAAGTGGAACTGCTTCAGTCGGTAGTGGTTTTCCAGGGGGCCACCCCTAATTCCTGAAAAATGAAACCAGTGGAGCTTGTGCGTTAGATTGTCTGTTTTGTGGACTGTGGTATTACTGTGACACTGTCTACAGTGAAGTCGCATGATTTCACTCTCGATTGATGCTCTGCTGCAATGACAAACTGGAAGGTGGGCCCTGGGTCCCAGTCACCTGGCCCCAGGCCAGCCACCAATATGCTTCCTGTAAAGAAATGCCTGAGAGCCTGCAGATTCCAGTGCTGCCACCAGATGGCGGTAGGAGCCTCAACCCCTGCTTGCCCAATAAGGCAAAGAAAAACCATTTCTGAGATGCATGAGCATCCTATAGATTTCCAGACTCCCTTAATTTAAAAAATGTCTCTTGAATGAAAAAAAAGTGGCTTAAATCCAATCACCAAATAATTTCATAAACAAGTATGTAAAGAGCAAGATTTTAAAACAAACAATATTTCCACCAGTTCTGGTTTCTATGCAGCCCAGCTTAGTCTATTCCCCTATAAGACTAGGTTTTACAGGAACATTCCTTTCTAAGTCACTCTAAACATTTGGTGTAGCCTCCTCAAGAGCTGTTAGCTTGACACACATGGGCTCAGACGGGAGCATCCTTCATGGAGGAATCTGGCTCTCAACTGCAGAATTGTGGGCACCCTCCAGAGGTTCAGGGTCAGGGCAGGGACTCTGTATTTTAATGACCTCTGGAATGGCTCTGATGTACATGGCTTAGCCTCCCTCTAGTTGCATTTTGCTACTAGATTTCCATGAACATCTGCTACAGATATAATGGTAACTATTGTACATATCTCTTTTCATTGAAGTGAGCTTGTGCTACTGGGTGCCTGGGACAAGTCTGGAAGACATGGCAGAGTGATGGAGTGAATTCCAGGGGGCCTTGCTTGCATCAACTCCTCTATGTGTCAAATACTACAGGCTAGTGTTGTTTTCTGTTAGGTCTTTACCATAGAAAGTATTTGTGGCAGGAAACACTGAACTATAAAATAGGAAAACAGGCTCAGCTCATGATTCTGCTCTCGATCAAGTTGTAAAACTTCCCACCATCTTTCTTGATTCGAAATAAGGGCATTGCCCTGGCTGGTGTGGCTTGGTGGACTGAGTGCTGGCCTGAGAACCAAAGGGTCGCTGGTTTGATTCCCAGTCAAGGCACATGCCTGAGTTGCTGGCCAGGTCCTCAGGTGGGAGCATGCAAGAGACAACCACATATTGATGTTTCTCTTCCTCTCTTTCTCCATCTTTTCCCCTCTCTCTAAGAATAGATAAGTAAAATAAAATCTAAAAAAAAAAGAAAAGAAATAAGGGCATTGATGTAGAAGGCCATTAGAGTGTCAACTAGTCATAAAGTTCTGTGGTTTCATGAGATAATCGAGTCTCTTTAACACACACACACACACACATACATGAATTATGTTAATCTTTAAAAATACATAGAAATATTACTTTTCCTACCAAGTATATGAAAACATTTTAACTCACAAACTCTGAATGCACCGGTGGCCGAGAGCACTGTGAGTATGAAGGAAGAAAACCTCCCAGGTAGGTTCAAATTGCGAGACTGTAATGGAGATGTTCTGTGGCTAGAAATACAATAGGGCTGATTTTTTTCCTTCGAGTAGTGAGGGTACTTGAGCAGATTGGCCTTTGTAGTTTTATGTTGTATTTTAATTTATGATGGGAAGTTAAATAGGTTGTCAGTAGCCCCTGAGGTGTAACAGTTAGAGGTAGGATTCTAACCCATGTATGACACCAAGCGTGTGCCTTTACACTTTACTCTTCAAAGTACAAAATGTAATCTAAGGAGTTACAGGACCATGAAATACAGGCAGTGGTAATCTTTGTGTGATTTCTGCCTGGCACCTTGTATCTGTGGTGGGAAAAGAGTTTGTAGCATTGGGCAGCCAGAGACCACATGTCACCAAAATGCATTGCTTAGTGACCAAAAGCCTGTCGTCAAACAAAATTGTCCTCCAGGAGGTGTCCTGGACACTGAGAGACTGAGACTGGCAATATGCTCGCACATGAGGAAGGTAACCACATGGGTACCAATGCACGTCTGTATCATCTTTTCCAGAACACAAGTGGAAGAAGGCAGGAATGATGGGTGTTTCATCTAAGTCAAGGACAAGTCGAACTGGACACAAACTGGTGGACACAATTTGTAAGGTTGTGAGTTAATTTTAGTATATGTGCTGCCGAAGCGAGCACGTAAGGTTGTGAGTTAAGTACCACCCAGTCAAGTTCCCAGGACTAGGACCACTTCTGCCTTGTTCATCACTGTATCCTCAGCATTTAGTCCAGGACACATCCATTGGAGGCACCCAGTAGGTGAATGAATGGGATTACTCAGCTCATTGACTGAGTAATTACTGGTTCATCCAGTCAGTAAGCAAGTCTGCGTATTACAGCAGAATTCATCCTTTCCCATGGAAGCTTGGGAACTGCCTGGGATTTCTTGGGAATTCCACAGAGCACTGTAATTATTTAAAAACCAGGATTTGTAGTTTAGCTCTAACTTGCTGTGAGACCTTAAACAAGTTGCTCAGTCTCTGAGCCTCAGCTTCCCCACCTGCAAAATGAGGAGTGTTGGCAGGATAAATGGAAATAATGGCAGGGAAATCACTTTGTAAAATGTTGCCAGACAACGATGATGACAGTGATGCTGGTGAATAAACATCACATAACCTTTTGGGGACTCAGCTCCTTCATCTATTTAAAATAAAAAATAAAAAAAGAATTACTACCTAAATGGTTCTTGTGGTTCCTTCCAGCTCAGGCCTCTTAGAATTCTATGTAGGTACATATGTCTCCAAAAAGAATGACACCAACTGCATGAGGCATCCACTCACCACCAGATGGATGTCTTCCAGGTCCTTGCCAAAAATAACCTTCAGAAAAGTCATTCCCTACTGTTGCCAACAACAGAGCCAGAATCAGAGACTGCGGGGTTGGGAGAGGACTTGTGAGCACAGAGCATTGCTCCTTCCTCAGGAAGGGAAAGAGATGCGGAGGTCAGAAGCCTTTCCCAAGTTCGCCTTCTGAGTAGGACTGGAGCTCCTGGACCACAACTCCACGCTCTCCCCCACCAATATCAAACTGCCCCCAGAATTCTTTACTGAAGCAGCCTCTCACCAGTCTGACTCCCGCCCGTCTCCTTCTGGAAGACCCAGTAGCCCTAATATAAGTGAAAGTCTGTTTTTTGAAACCCTGGGGCTCTCCCACTGTAGGAAGAATGTTCCTCTTCAATGGGGCCTCCAGATTATACATCTTGTTCTTGCGTTCAAGCTGACATCTGCTCATTTGTACATGTCCGAGGGACTTGCTGGAAACCTGGGCTGGGACCAAGCAAACATAACAAAACCCCCAAAAGTCTGCTGCCTCTTACTAGCTTTATAATATGCAGATGCAAATAGGAGATAAGCAAAACGTGAGCTTTTGTAGGCTAAGTGAGGAGGAAGAAAGTGTGGGGCAGGTGGGGAGCTAAAACGTGGGCTGGGCTAGAGCGCCGCCCTGTGGCCGATCAGTGGGAACACACCGGTGTCTGCCATTCTGGTCTATGCAGCCTCACTCTTTTAAGTGCATTTCAGGAGAGAAAAAGAGCACATCAAAAAGCACGATAAATTCAAGAACCACCGCAGATACGAACTACGGAACTTCACTGTAATATTGTCTCTTAAATTAGACCCGACCCGCAGACACAGCCCACTAACAAAGTGCCTATGTATTTATTTAAAGACTGGGAAATAGTGCTTTGTCACCCTTTCTGCAGGTGGTCAGGAGCGGGTCTGGAGTCAGATGCTGGCACCATCTCTTCAACACTGAGTGATCTTGGTCCATTTACTGAATTTCTCCCGGCCTCAGTTTCCCCATCTGTAAAATGGGGATGATCCTAGTTTTGCTCAGAAGGGCATTGCAAGAATTAACTGAGGTGGTAAACACACAGTTCTTGGTATGATGCTTGGCAATTTTGGAAGCGCTCAAAGAACACCACCCAGCAGCCATTGACATGCCTCTGTATGAGATGAAATAGCTGATTAAGGTAGAAAGGCTCTCATTGGGTAGCATCTCCTGTGTTCTGGGTGCTGTGCAGCACTGTGTCGGCTTGTGTAACTGTCAGCACCTGATGGACAGCTGGTACGTGCTGTAAATGCTACTACCTAACAAGCCAGCCTTTACTGAGAACCTGCTACATGCTGGGTATTGTGCATAGTACTTTAGGCTCCCCTAGGGTACGTAGACCCTCCTTGCAGCAGGTGCTATTAGCTCATTTTTGAGATGAGGAAATTGGGACTTAGGAGTTAAGTCACCTGCCTCACGTCACCCGGTAACCTCGACCCAAGCCTGCTTGAAGGTTCAGTACATTGGCTTACGTATCAGGGTTCAAGCCAAACTCTGCCATTTTTCTTGCCAGGGAAGTTATGAACCCGATTTAAAGTTGCAGCCCTTGATTTAAAAGATCTCCAAGTGACTTTTTATAATGACAGCACAGTGTCAAAAAAATTCCCTTTAATAAAACAGTTTAAAAAGAACAAGCCCACTACATGAGAAGGGGGTCTTTCACGTGCCAGCCCCCAGCCCCTAGACTCTGCCATCCACAGAGAGGGAGCCATGAATCACCCCAGAGTTCTCCATGAGCAGGTGCACTGAGAGGTCATTGGGGAACTATATTAGTGACTGCCAGACCCTCCAAATACCCTGAGGACAGAATGACAGTGGGGGGTGATTTCATGCTGCAATTTGCTGGCCCCAGATACTATTGTCTCTGTGCTTGCAACAGTGGCCATTAATAGCCACCTATTTGTAGTTCCATGTTTTTACCAGGATAAGCAGGCTTTGGGCAGGCATGGCTGTTTTAAGGCTTAAAATAAGTGTAAGAGATGTTTGAGATATTTGAATTAGTCAAAACTGACATCGCCTAGGATGAGCCTGTTCTTGTTGCCACTCTGGCAGCTAAGTAATGTTCCGAAGCTGTAAAGCTCAAGGGCAAGGGGTCTCTGTGTGTTCTCCAGACTAGGAAGCTCTCTGTAATGCTCTCCAGGCAAGTGGGAGCCATGGCAGGTGCCAGTAACTGTCAGTGTTTGTGGGGCACAACCCCTCCCCCAGAACCCCAGAATGAGGCAATCCAGATCACTCTATGGGAATTAAACCCTAAGGTCACCACAGGCTGGCTCTGGTTTTAAAGTCAGGCAAACCTGAGTTCAAATCCTGGTTTCACACAGTTCAGCTTTGCATGGGTTGTTTTATTTCTCTGTGTGCCAGATCTGACACTTTGAAGAAGATAACACCCAGTTCATCAGAACATGGCGAGGATCAAATACAGTGATGCTTACAATACGCTCCCCAGCAGAGCCCCCAGCACCAGTATGATTTCAACTAGCAGTAGCACTTTGTTATTATTGCTCTTATTAAAATTGTCACCATTGCCCTGGTGGCTCAATTGGTTGGAGTGTCATTTGGTACACCAAAAGGCTGTAGTTTTATCCCAAGTGGGGTGCTTACAGGAGGTAACTGATCGATGTTTCTCTCTCACATTGATTTTTTCTCTCTCTTTCTCTCTGTTCCTCTCTGTCTAAAATCAATAAGCATGTCCTCAGGTGAGGATAAAAAAGATTGTCATCCATATCATCAAAGCAGAGATTTGCAGTCACCTGAAACAGCCACTCTTTATCCCAAGATAGGACCTGCCCATAAAGACATTGAAGGATCAGCATTATCTTAAGAGAATGCCCATTAGAAGGGGCTCAGCCAGCCACAGATGCATACAAGAGGAAAAATCATTCATTTATTCAACAAATATTCACTGAGCTCCTACTGTGTGCACACCCTATGCTAAGTATCCGGGTTCGAGAGGGATCAGTTGCCATCCTGACCTCCTGGAGCGTGGAATCCAGAGAGGCAGGCAAGACAGTGAGTGAGTAATGAACATATACAGGTGTGAGTGTTGTAACGGGCAGGAATGAAGTCCTTTGGGGGGACCTAAACTGGTGTAGGACATCCTGAGGAAGTGGTGGTTCAGCTGAGCCCCAAGAATGAGGATGAAGATGGTTCTAGGCAGCTGGGGACAGGAGATAGAGAGGGCTGGAGGGAGAGAGTGTAGGCCACCGTGATGGCACGGACGGGTGGTCCGAGTGGCTGGGGGATAGGGTTTGTGCAGAGCAATGGGAGCTGGGCTGGGGGAGCAAAGGGGTGGGTTCTGGCAGTAGCCAAGTAAGGGAGCTTTCATCAACCGACTTTGAATGTTCTGTTTTTAAAAATGGACACATCGTGCAAGATTTGCCCAAGCAAGTCACCTGTTTGATTCCTCAACTGCCCCAGCCTGACTCTGGCCTCAGCATGCAGGTTGCCGCGCAAGGACAAACGCGCTGTGTGCGGACCGGGCGTCCTTGCGGGCCAGTTGTCTACCACAGTGGCGCGGGGAGGACCGGCGCGCAGCCGGGGTGCCTGGAGGCTGTGTGCTGTTCCCGGTGGACGCGGTTTTCGGTCACAAGGCCACCATGAGAGGCCCCGAAGAGTGACAGTCTCTGTGGTCGTGGTGGGCTCTCCCAAATGTGTTACAGGACTCTACTCAGCATCTCATTCAGGAAGTTCTTGAATTCATCTTCCAAGGTCTTCCATGGCTCCTTTAAAATCTCTCCTCTTTCTTAACCCCCTTTCTATTGAGTCTCCTTCCCTTCCTCTCCCTAGATGGTCTCCCTAGCCACACACGGCTCTCCTCCTTTTCCTCTTCCTCCTCCCCGCTCCTCCTCTCTACAGACCACACATAATTCACCGGCTCCTCTGCCTTTCAAAACCCCGGGGAAACACAGTGGCGCGTTCTGTTCTACACACCAGCCTTGCACAGGGTTACAAGACCCTCTCTGAGAGCAGCCAAGTGTCACTAGTGGCCTGCTCAGGGACCTGGGAGGATTTGGGAACTACAGGTGAAGTCTGCCTGAGGGGGCGGGGGAGTGGCAGCGATTGCATTCTCCATTCTCCACCGGTGACTTAGTTTATCTTCCACTTTACCTTCCCACACATTTCAAGCTTGAGATCGTGTGAGCAAGGACTGTGTCTGGGAAGGCTCTGTGACTTAGCCCATTTCCACGCACAGTAGTGCTTCGTAAATATTTGCCGAGAGGAAATGGCCTGAGCTGCTCTGTTGCAGATTTACAACTGTAGCTTCATGTATGGAACAAGGACATTGAGTCCCTGGGTGCTTTTGCAGAAGCACTGGTGAACTGTGTTCCTAATGATGAAGAGAGGGAGGATAGGGTTGGAACCACATTAACAATGTGGTAGGGATTTCAGAGGGTCCTAAGAGGATCATCCATTTCCCAACTGATTCCTGTTCCGTGGAGCATGGTGTTAGCACCAGACAGGGGCTCAGACTTGCGACACCTGTCTGGGAGCCCTCCTCATCCTCACTGGCACTGCAGAGGCTGGGGAGGCTGAGGAGCACAGTGTGATCAGACTGTGGAGTGGGGGCACTGGGAAGGGTGCAAGGGATAAGGAAATGATGAGCACAGGGAGCAGATGGGGAGGAGGAAGAGACCATCAGAGGGATGGGCCAGTGACATGGGCTGGCTCTACAGTGCTGGGATTGATGTGGATTCCTGGGCCCTGCGGGCAGAGCGTTTTCCTAGGTGGGGATTATTATTCCTGTGGATTGAGTGAGGGGACAGGTCAGAGAATCACACTTCCACCTAAGCTCCAAAGATACACATGCCCAGGACCTAAGGGAAGAAACAATAGATAAATAAACTATATCTTCATTCATTAATGAGATGGAAAATATATGGTTTTAGGTACCAGATTGCCAATTTACAAATTTGCAAAATACCTAGGACGAGTGTGATAGTCATGATCTTTCATGCCAGTCAAGGTGTTGTCTTCTGACCAGGTAGCCAAGTCCCCTTCCTGACAGCACAGTATTTCCTTCCTGGGACCCCAGGACCCCCTGTGCATAATCTTGGAACCACTAGTTCATGTCTCACTGCAGGCACCGGGCCAGTGGCAGAGCCCCCTGGGACTTGGGTCCCGTGTGGAGAGATGACAAAGCAGTTCTTGCTGCTGAGTTCAGGATCCATCTCCAGGCTGCATCTCCAGCCTGCCTTTCCAGGGAGGAGCTCCAGATTCTTCCAGGCAGCTCCCTTTTGGCTTATGTGGCCAGAGTCAGTTCCTTTGCCTTGCACCTGAAGATCCCCAATTATGAAGGTGAAGTCTGCAAGCCTGAAAAATCACACTGGTCTGCGGGTCACACATTCACTCCAGGAGCAAACGCACATGGATCTCCTGCCGTGTGTGCCTGCCTGCTGCTGACTCTACAATGGGGAGCGGCATCCAGACTTTGGCTCTCAGGAACCGTGCCCAGCTGGGCTCTCTCAGCAGTGGGGACAGTTATCAGTTTCATTTAGAGGATAAATGGCTGTTATTGGCTTCACTTTACAAATGACTTAAAATTCACTTTGATGTTGGAAGGGGCATTAGCAGGCTGTGGCTTCAGTGCCTGCTGCCTTAACTGCCCATTGCTGTCCTTGCGAGTGAGTGACCCATCAGGAAGGCTGCGCCCAAGTCCCCACGGGGCTTTCAGGCTTGGACTTTCTATTTGTCCTCCTTCTGCTCGCTGGTCCTGCAACACACAGAGTCCGTTGAAAGGCAGACTCGGCCTGACCAGCAGCTGCTTCTCTGCCTGCTCTGTGCTCCCTCTAGTGGAAGACATTAAAAGAGCACACAGCCAGAGCCTTGCTTTGATCATCTTATTTTGAAAGCACCACAGTAGGTGAAGTTATTATTGTACTTAATTCTCCAGTCAGGGTGCTAAGTGGTTCACATGGGTCCTCTTTTCAGCTTCCCATCAGCCAGCTGGATTCAGATCTTCAGTTTACAGAGAAGGAGACTGAGGGTCAGAGAGGACAGATGATATGTTCACGCCAGCCGGGTGGTAAATGGAGGAACTCGGCCTCACATCCTTTTTTTTTGGCTCCAGAGTGAGGCCTTCAACAACATGGTGTCCCCCCACCCTCCTCTGAGGAGTAAGATGAATTGCCACTTGGGTGCCGGAGGGGGAGCCCAGGACCCTGTCCCCTCAGAGAAGAAGGGTCTGGCATGGAGGACAGAGGTGTTTTGCCATCTGCTGCTCTGCTCACCCCACTCAGCTAAGTGGGTGGGACGAGGGGACAGCAGGGCATCTCAGCGCCCTGGAGCCAGGCCCTGCCCGCACTGTCAGCAAGACCAGATGCACCTTTTATTTTTTAACTTTTATTCTATGTGTTTGGCGGAGAGAGAGTAGGATTTGGAAACAGGTCTGAGTCTGAATATTGGATATGGGTGTCCTTTTCCTTAAGTGGAACCATGTACCTCTCTCTTGGGGTTTTTGTGAGAATTAAATGCCCTGGAAACTGTTCCCCAGCCGGCATGTGGGTGCGGCACATCTGAGCTCTAGCGGCGGCGATGAATGTTACCTCTGCAGTCATTCAGGTTCTGGTTCACAGAACACAGGGTGTCTTCTCAAGTAGCTGTGGGATCTCTCTGGCCTTTGAACCTTGATCTTTGGCACATTTTCTGCACTAACATGTCCATCAGGTGGAAACGGCGTTGTCATTCATTACAAAAAGGAAAAGGGTCTTCCTTCATCTGTGAAGTATTTTGTGGCATTTGACAGCGGGGGGTACCATTTGAAGCCAGGACTATTTTCCTGCATTGCCCTCCCCTTCCAGTAAAACCCTTTGTGGCTCCACCAGCCCCTTCTTCCCCGGCCTCAGCGCCAGCACACTCCTCGGAAGCAGCCACTGCCTTCGCCTCTGTTGCTCTTCCTCGCTGGCTGGTGTGAATCTCCAAATGCTCGTGTCCCTCACCCACTGGAAAACCTGCGGGTACCCACCACGCTGATGGGAAATGTCTTGGCCTCCCAGTTATGTTTCGCTATGAGTTTCTAGTCCTGCCTGTTGGCGTCGCCCAGCATAAGTAATCATATTTTGTGAAGAATTACTTCTACCCCATGCACATTCCCTACTCACTTCCGGTCTTGCTCATGAAGCATTTTTTTACAGTCTACCCAGGGTTTGCTTCTTCTTCTTCTTCTTTTTTAATTGGGGGAGAGTCTCATTATTCTCAGTTTCTTGCTGCAAAACTTTTTTTTAGTACTTTCCGTCTTTCAGCTGTGTTTTCTATTTCCTTTGCTCCCAAGACTCCTAGTTTCCAAGATGTGGACAAAGAAGACAGATAGGCTGAAAAGGGCGGGGCTAGAGGCTGGAAAAAGGAGCCTGGGAAACTGAGCAGGAAAGAGAAAAGAGGGAAACTGGGTTTTTCAGAAGATGACAAGTAAAGTAAAACCAGATTGGCCTGCGTGGACACGAGCCACAGGAGGAATTATCCAACTAATTTATGTGGCTGTAGAGAGACACCCAGATAATTCTTTCAGTCTGTGGCAGGGTGGGGTGGGTCTCTTTGAACCAGATAGAGAAGGTGGTGGAGAAGCCAAAATGTGGGGGTCAGGACTGGGTCAACGTAGCGGCCTGGCTGCGACAATGGGTACAAAAACCTTGGCCTTTGAGAGCAGATTTTCAGTCAGGGGTGGGCCGAGGTCAGCTCAGGGTCAACAGCAAGGGTATCAGGTCCTGTGGAGACACACCCTGACTGCGCCTCTCCAGCCTGACCTTACTTCTGGGAACAGCACCCCTGGGTCCTCCACTCTGGCCTCATTTTGCTCCAGGGCAGCTCACCCTGAGTCACTGCAATTGGCTCACCCAAGATGAGTGACCGAAACTGGGTGAAGGGAACCAGCCCTGGGGCAGAGGCTGCCCTTGCTGGGACCGAGGTGCTATCCCTTTATGCCTCTCTTTTGGGAGGGTGTACCTGGCTGCCATCCAGGGCTATGGGCCACCATCCTTGCCCCATTCCAGGAGCCTCACCTGGAAGGCAGAGCAGAGTGGGGAAGAATTCAGGCACACCCTGAACTTTCTGGGAATCTAAGCTAAAAAGTTATCCTTTTCTTTGCTTAAACCAGTTGAGTTTCTGCCACATGCAACACAAAGGAAGTCTTAACCAATTCAGTGAACGCCTTGCAAAAATGAGAGCAAAAATAAGATCTGAGGCAGTAGGAACTGGAAGGAAGGAAGAATAGAACAGTGACGTGTGGGGCAGGCTCATACCAGCTCCTGGAAAATGACTGCCTCTCTTTCTAACTCATGATCAGCGACTTTGCATTGGGAGGTTGGAATCAGCCGGCTGTGAGGGAGTATTTACACCACAGGAAGTGGCAAACACCACAAATCAGTTTCTTGTCTCCCCTCCCCACCTTCACCCCACACCCCAGAAGGCCAGTTGCTGAACATTTACCAGGTCTCCATATACTCAGAACGGCCAAGCTTACGTCGGCCTGGCTTTTCAGACAGGTCTGAGAGTCTTAAAGCACCACACTCAGACAACCAGTATCTCTGGGTCAAGTTAAACATATCATTGCCAACATTCCTCTCCACCCTTGGGGGCACAGACCCAGCCTACAGCTGAATTACTTTTTTTTTCCAGCTGAATTACATTTGAGCAAAGATTAAAAGGACTGAAATTGGCGATTTTCCAGCTGCCTCCCTTCTATTTCTTCTCTTTTATTTTTATTCATTTATTTATTTTTTATTATTTCTTCTCTTTTAATGTAGTCACTTTTTATTTGTCTACTTTTATTAGAACTCTTGAAAACAAGTGACTGAAATTTAAATCAATCTGACTGAGGCAACAAAGAGGTTGATTAGTCTAGGAGCTGGTTTGTCCTCAGGCACAGCTTCAGTTACAGGCTCTGACAACGGCCTCTGGCCTCAATTTTTACCCACTTCTTGACTTTGCCTTGAGGACCCGCAGGAACAGCCTCACAGCTGACCCCAGCACAAGGCAGGCAGAAAAAGAAGTTTTCTTTTAACAGTTCCAAGAAAAACTCTGGGCTCTCATTGGCCTGGCTTGAGTCACATGCCCACCCCTGGACCAATCACTGAAGCCAAAGAAAGGGTTGCTAGGACTAGCCACGCCTGTGCCTATGATTCAAGCTTTGGGTAAAAATCCAAGAGAATGAAATTCTTGACCAAAAGGATGCCTGGACTTCTGATTCTGGGAATTGTCACCTGTAATATTCCAGTTTCCCAGTCCAAACTCTTACCCTGAACTCCTGGGGGACATAGGAACAACTAGATTCCAAGGCACACATGCCATAAGACACCCAAATAAAAATAATATGACATAAAAATATAAACAATTGGGCCCTTGGAACATCACAGAGATGCCCATACTCCACCTGTCAGGAGGGGCGGGGTGTGGGCATCTCCTTGTTGTCAGGTGAGAGATGGGTGCTCCAGACTGACCTCACTGCCCACTGGCCCTCCAGTTGGGGTGAGCACACTGGACATGGCTTGGCTGGGCTTGAGCCAGGAGCCCACCTGGACCCTGAGCAGGCTGCTGGCTCTCCTCAGGACTTAACATGAGCTTGACCGCATTCACCCTGTGTGCTACCACTTTCCTCCCTTATGGGGAGGTTAGCACGTCTGGCCTCATGCCTGAACCATGTGGATATTGGATGCAGATTCCTTCCATAGAGGATTCATGCTCCTTCAATTTCCTTCTTTGGAGAGCAGAGAATCTCACTGTGAGGGCTCTGTGGCCTCTGGCCATGAATCTCTCTGAGCCTCGTTTTAATCATCTGTAAAATGGGGAATAATGTTCATTTCATATGGTTGTTACAGAGAATACTTAAGTTTGTGTGAGTAAAACCCTTGAAAAGGAGAAGGGGCCAGTAAATGACTGTTGGGGGCTTTGGAATTGGCAGGACTTGGGCTTGAACCTGACCCCTCCACTTCCCTGCCACTCGGTCTTAAGTGAGTCACTTCCCTCCGAGCCTCCGTTTCTCCTTGCATAGAACGAGGACCCCCAATCTCCACAATGCTGTTTTGTGTGTGCTGTTATTCATGGATGGTGGTGCTTTTTAAAGAGGGCATGTGCTTTTCTATTCAGCACACCTTCCCTTTTCTAAAATAGCACCTCTGTTTCCTCCAGGACCACCACTTCCCTGAGCATGTGCTCTTGGTGAGGACATGGGTCAGGGTGCTGGGTCCCCCACTGACCAAAGGCTGAGTGCCAAGCTAAGCCACCAGACCTTTGCCCCTGGGATTCTGACTTATTTTGTCAAATGTATCTTAATAATACTCATACAAAAGTCCAAAGTAACCTTCAAAGATTTTTATGTTTTAAAACTTAAAAAATATAAATCTGTTATATCAGTTAAACCCATAGCTACACATAAAAATTATACAGGGGGATTATGAACTCATCTATACCCATATCCATTTTTCTCAATCTTATTAGACTAGTCACACAACTATTAACCATGCAAAAGTTCAGGAACTATTATTCTTTATTTAATCTTCTAAAGTTACTGCATAAAATGTTTAAAAATAATACAAACCATATTAAACCTGAAAAGGCAAATTCAGTTGCTCTTTGGGAATTTGAACTTGGAACAGACCAACACGGACAGATAAAAGTTGGTGTGCTAAGTAAATAAATTCATAACCTCTGCTCCCTGGAGCCCTGAGCTGGCCTCATTCTTGTGCTTTCCAAGATCTGGGTGTCCAACTTTCCCTTCTCTTCTTTGAGCTTGGCCAAGAAGTTCCTCTTTGCTTATGTTGGCCAGAGTTGGGGTTCTTTCTTTCTTTTTCTTTTTTATTTTTTTTTTGTGTGTATTTTATTGATTATGTTGTTACAGTTGTCCCAATTTCTTTTCCCTTTGCTCCCCTCCGTCCAGTACCCTTCTTCCCTCCAGCAAGCCCACCCCCCTTAGTTCATGTCCATGGGTCGTGCATATAAGTTTTTTGGCTTCACCCTTTCCTATACTATTCTTAACATCCCCCTGTCTATTTTCTACCTATCAATTATGCTTCTTAATCCCTGTACCATTTCTCCCCCTTCCCCCCTCCCAGCTGATAACACTCCAAATGATCCCTATACCTGTGATTCTATTCCTATTCTGGTTTGCTTAGCTTTTTTTTTTATTTTTTAGATTCTGTTGTTGATAGTTCTGAGATTATTGTCATTTTAACGTTCACAGTTTTGCTCTTTTTCTTAAATAAGTCCCTTTAACATTTCATATAATAAGGGCTTTGTGATGACGAACTTCTTTAGCTTTAACTTGTCTGTGAAGCACTTTATCTGCCCTTCCATTCTAAATGATAGCTTTTCTGGGTGGAGTAATCTTGGTTGCAGGTCTTTGCTTTTCATCACATGAAAGACTTCTTGCCAGTCCCTTCTCGCATGCAAAGTTTCTTTTGAGAAATCAGCTGATAGTCTTATGGGAACTCCTTTGTAGGTAACTGTCTGCTTTTCTCTTGCTGCTTTTAAGATTCTCTATCTTTCACCTTTGGCATTTTAATTTTGATGTGTCTTGGTGTGGTCCTCTTTGGGTCTAGCTTGTTTGGGACTCTCTGTGCTTCCTAGACTTGTATGTCTATTTCCTTTGCCAAATTTGGGGAGTTCTCCTTCATTACTTTTCCACATAAGTTTTCAATTTCTTGTTCTTCCTCTTCTCCTTCTGGCACCCCTAAGATTTAGATGTTGGCATGTTTAAAGTTGTCCCAGAGGTTTCTAAGCCCCTCCTAATTTTTTTAAATTCTTGTTTCCTCATTCTGTAATGATTGACTGTTTCTTTCTTTCTTAAGTTCCAAATTATTGATTTGAACCCTGGTTTCCTTCCCTTCACCATTGGTTTTGTGTGGATTTTCCTTCATTTGATTTAGCGTAGTCCTCACTTCTTCCCTATGTGTTTGCCATACTTAAGCATATCTGTCAAGTGTGTGATCATCTTTATCACCAGTGTTTTGAACTCTGCATCTGTTAGGTTGCCTATCTCCTCATCTGTTATGTTGGCTATCTCCTAGTCGCTTAGTTCTGTCACTGGAACTTTGATCCATTCCCTCTTTTGGGCCATACCTCTCTGTCTCCTCATCTTGACAGGCTCCTATGTTTGCCTCTGCATCTTAGGTAGAGCTGTCGCACCAGTTACATTGTAAGAGGCAGAGCCTCAGGTATTTGTCAGTACAGGGCAACCCATTTCACCATGTTGTGGCACTGTATGTGGGGGAGGGGTCTGAGAGGAAACAATGCCACTTGCTCAGCACTTGCCCCTTACCAGGCACTTCTCCCACTTTTATATGGGACTGGCGCCTCTCCAGCTGTTGCCCTAGTTGTGGTTTCCAGAGTGGGAGGTTCTGTGGACATTCTAGAACTATGGGGGCCCTTTAAACAAGTGGACTCTGCTGAGAGACTGGAAGTTTCTTCCTCCACCACAGTCCCCCACTGATTTGCACAGTCAGAAGCAATGAGACTTTATTTTCCCCGGCACTGGGACCATGAGCTTGCAGTCTGGTCTGGTGCTGGAAGTGCTCTCCAGGTGTCCATCCTACTTTTTAAAATGTGTGACTGTGTGTTCTACTGGCTGGCCGCTGCCACTGCTGCCACCACCACACCGTGTCCTCTCTGCCCTGGCTCCGCCCTTCCTACCTGTCTGGATGAGTATTTCTTCTTTATATTTTTGTTTTCTGGACTTCCATGCAGCTTGACTTTCTGGAACTTCTGGTTGTCTCTAGTTTTGAGGTAGTTATATTCCTTCTTAGTTGTGGAGGGAGACCTATGCCTCCATCTTGGCCGGAAGTCCTCCAGAGTTGGGATTCTTGTCCCTTGCATTTGAGGAGTCCTATCTGAGAAGTGTTCCTGAGGATTACTGTGAAGACTGACCAAGAACCATGAGCCAGGTTGTGCGTGAAGTGCTTAGCTGGGCCTGCAGTGGGAAAAAGGGCTCTCTGTCCCCTGCTGCAGCCACCCAGTTACTCAGAGGTGAAGCAGGGGAGGCTGGGCCTCGCTTGGCACCCAGTCCTCCCCGAGGGCTCCCAGAAGGCTAGCACACACAGTTCAGGGTGCCCTCATGGAGTTCACTTCCCTGCCTGGGCAACAGGTAAGTGAACGATATAACTAGCATGTGGAAGGAGGTGGGCTAGGGTCTGGCCCAGAAAGGATGGGGGCTGGGGACTGTGCCAGGGCCCCCAGGTTCCTTGATTCTCTAGCACTCCCAGGACTCAGCATGTAGTCAGAGGCATGGCTCAGATTTATGATAGAGAGAGGATCCAAGGAAAATCTGCAAAGGGAAAATGTGTACATGGCGATGTCTGGTTGAGACCAGGCGCCAGCTGCCAGTTCCCTCTCTGATGGAGTCACAGGGACACGCTGACCCCCCCAGTAATGAGTTGTCACAACATGCATGAAGTATTGTTCACCAGGGATGCCTATAAGAGACTTGGTGCCCAAGGTTTTCACTAGCGGTCGGTCACATGGGCAGCTCTGCCTGGCATGTTACAAACGTTCTCCACGTCCAGAAAGAAAACAGATGTTCGACATAAACAAGGCTTACAGTGATACCAAAAGGGGCTGAAAAACACCAGCTGGGATGGAGCAGCCAATCCCAACAAGTTTCATAGGAGTAGCCATCCCAAACTCCTGAGCATCCTGGAGAGGATTTAATGAGCTGGTTCATATAAAGCCCGTCCAGAGCACCGGGACCTGGTAAAGGGGCAGCGGCTTCTGGGGTCTCTCTCCCACCTCCCTGAATACCTGCCCCACAGCCCTCTGCCATCATCATCCCAGAGAGCCTCCAAGTGGCCCCTGCTCCACCCCCGTCCTCTGCCCCACCTCTTCCTCATAGTAGCTGAGTGTTTATTGATTGATTGATTGATTGATTGATTGGGTGTTCATTTAAAACATTAGCCACGTTGCCCTGACTGGTGTGGCTCAGTTGGTTGGACATCATCCAGCAAAGCGAAGGTTGCCGGTTCGATGCCCAGTCAGGACACATGCCCGGGTTGCAGGTTTGATCCCTAGTCGGGGCACATGTGAGAGGGAACTGATCGAAGATGTTTCTCTTTCACATTGATGTTTCTCTCCCTCTCTTTCTCCCTTCCTTCCCCTCTCTCTAAAAATAAATAAATATTTACAAACAAAAATTTTAAACATCAGCCAGGTCAGTGTCTGCTGGTGGCCAGTCTCACTCTGAGTAAGAACCAGCGGGCAGCCAGGCTCTCGACACCTTGGAGTCAGCAACATCTCCTTCCTTCTCCTTTTAAGCCTCCCCCCCGCCACCGTGCCTCCCCTCCACCCTGCTCTGTTAGTCTCCTTGGATGTGCAATATATTTGTGTTCTTATTAGCTTAGTGTTTCGTTCTCCCCAGTCCCTGGAATGTAAACCACGAAGGAAGGGAATTAACTTTGTTCATAGTTTTGTCCCCCATAAAACTACATGTATATAGATAATTGGCATTATAATTTTTAAAATAAGCATCACTCCCCTGTCCCCACAGAGAGCTTTCATGCATTCTTCCTGCTCTTGTCCCCAACTTTGTACTTAAGTAAAGCTCTCATCCCCTTCTGTGCTAAGCCCGTGACCTCACTCTTAGGCTGTGACCCAGGGAGAGGAAGGCCTCAAATCTCAGTTCAGGCTCACCTGACCCCTCAGTGGTGTCATCAAATTCCACCTGGAAGAGGTAGCCAGTGTTCCAGACGTGGAGGCAGGCTGCAGCATCGTAGGAAGCCTGGAGAGGCTGCAGCCCAGGGTCGTAGACACTGTCCCTCCAGCGGATGTTGATGGGGGACTGCTGGGAACCCCCTGGCGTGGAGGCTGTGCCCTTCCAAAGGGGGTGCACTGTGGACAGAGAGAAGGAAGAGAAGGAGACCCGGATGATGCGCCTGCCTCTCTGAGCCTCAGAGGAAGATGGCAGAGATCCCAGAAGACCCAACCCAGCATGGAGCCTAGAGACCACCAGACAGTAAGCTGCTTACACTGCCTACCTGTGTGGGCACCCTGCACCATGCCCTCTCTGAACACTTCCCAGACACTGATTTTTCTGTGCTGCATTGAGTTGGATTTGATATGTGGCCACTGTCATGGTGTAGTCCCAGCACGTCAATGCCCCCTCGTTCTAGGCCAGACCTGGGAAGCAGGTGGGTGAGGCAGAGTTCAGAGTAGCTTGGAACTTCTTCCTGACCCAACACACTCGCCTGCATGATACAGCAGATACTTCAAGGTCTCCCCAAAGAAGGAGGTGAAAGTATTCCGGCAACAAGAAAATTTAACAGAATGCCCCCCTCCCCTTTTTCTCAAGGTCCCTATTGTTCTGGGCTGCCACCCAGACCCAGTAGGGGTTTCTCTGTTCTTTGTGGACCCCAGCCTTTCTGCCAATGGCCGGCTACCCAAGGTCTGAAATTCTACCTTAGGTTCGTGTGTCTTGCCTTCCCTAGGAAAGTGGACATGTTACCGAAGGAAATCCTATATATACAAATATTTTAAAAATAATTGATATCTTGATTTGAGAGTGAGCTGATGAGGGCCACAGAGTTGGGACCTGGAGGGTGACCTAGTAAAGAGGCGCTGCCTTGCACATGTGGGAGGTGCCCAGCTGAGCTCATCATGGGCAAGTCACCCAGCCACGTGAAAGTCCCAGTGTTCACTCAATCACAGAAGTGGAGCTTGCAATGGCAGAGCAGAGCCTTGGCAGTCATCTTACCTGATCCTGGGGTGCAGTCTAGGGGCCTGCCAAGGCCAGGCAGGTAATGTAAATGAGGCAGCTGACTCTCACCCTGGTGCTGGAAGGCAGTAGGGAGAGGTGGGGACAACAAATGCTGATTTGTTGCAAGATCTTTAGACTTTTCAAGAGAAGATAAAAATGCAGGTTTTCATGCAACATCTCCCCATGTTTATGTGTTGGCAATTAATTTTGTGTTAAAGTTTTTAATGTTATGGATGGAGAAAGATACATGTATGACCTAATAACCCAGATCTCCCTACTCACTACTTGAGTTGTCCCTGTTGCCCCTCCTCCTCCAGCTTCAGTTACCTCATCTGTACTTGGCAGGTTGGCCAAGACTAGATGGGAGAGCTCCTGCTCCTGCCTCACAGCCTTGCAGAGGCACTTTCATCCTGCAGAGACCCCCACCCAGTGCCCTAAAGCAATGACTCTGTGCTCTGGGACAGAGCGGCCTGAAGCGCCCTGCAGGCACATCCATGAGCTCCCACCTCTCCTTTTCAGGAGGGATGACGATGGCAGCAGACTCAGAGCCGGATAACTGGCCTAGACCTTTGTCTGGTGTCCTTTGTTCAGTCTCCTTCTGCTTTAATCCAGATCTTTACCAGGAGTGCCTGGTCTTCCATTGCCTGTCCTCTCCCCAAACCCATCTGGGCTGCACAGGCCACGACTGTGTCTGAAGGGAAGCAGCACTTAGACAGTGCAGCCCTCACAAACAGCCTTCGCACAGTTCCTTCCTGAGGGAAAACGGGGGATTAACACAGCTGCGCAACCCTTATCATAGACAGAGCACAGGATTCGCCAAGTGCCACAGAGGCAGCCCTCCCTAACGGGGGACTCGGTTGGTCTCCTGGCGAGGAGATGCAAGTGCGGAAGAGTGGGAATATTGAGGTTACACCTATGAAACTTCTTGAAGGGTGAAGGGGCTGCCGACCGCAGAACATCTGCATTGAACACTGTCCCTGTCACCAAATAAGAGGGTGCTGCCCGTTGTGTCTGCAAAGGGCTGATGTCACCAAATCCCAAAAAGGTTTTCAATGTTTGCTCAGGTTGACCCTGTAACTCCAGGCCAAAGCTGGTGTCAGCAAAGTAAGTCTTGTAACTAAAGCAGCTTTCTGATAGGAAGTAATAAAGGTAAAGTGTTAGATGCTTTTTCCATCCTTCAGTAAATATTCGTAGCGCTCCTCCTATGGCACTGGCATTGACCCAAGTGCAGTGAAGGATGAGAGACACACTAAACAGGTGCAGATGCCTGTGCCCCCTCTCCCCGCCCCTCCCACCCCCAGCTTGGAGCCCAGCCCAGCAGGGGGGAGCCAAACCCAAGAATGCCTGCAGACAAATGAGCAAGAAATACCTATTAAAATGTTTGAGAGCACACAGCGGCGTGCTGCTGAAAGTTTAATAACCGGCTTAGCAGAGGATTAAGAAGCTCTGATGTGGAATGTTTGTTGATCACCACCATGAATACTCTCACTGTGGTCAGTTTCAAGCTACTAACGTGCAAGTCACTGATCACAGCTTCAGAAGAGATGCCCACTCGTAATAAAAGGCAGCTTCCGCACACGCAGAAACATGGCCAGAGAACACGATTGACATGGTTCCTAAAATTATTTTTGAACACTTTTTTAACTCTGACTTTTCTCTCTGGGCCAAACCACCACTGATTCTCAACCATTTTTAGTAATAAACTTTGTTTTATTTCCCAAAATGAAATGTTTTGCCGAATCCCAATAAACAAAACATTGAAGAGAGGCACGAAGTTCCAGTCTTCCCTGCTCGGCAGAATAAACCCCATTTATTGTGGACTGCCGAGGTAACAGCGCCCTGGGGTTCCCTGGCCAGCAGTTTGAGCACTGAAGCATAAACCAATTTAGGCACTCGATGCAAAGTGACTTCGTTACTCTTTCCTGTAGAAGTGCACAAAGATGTAGCAGAATATAGTTTGTAGAGTTAAAAATTGAACCCCGCCTAATGTTCCCCAACAGGGTTAAGTAAAGGGACATGCATATGATGGCCTGTGGTGATAATAACAACGCCGGAGAGTTCTCATGAGGTGCCAGGCGCTGGTCTAAGCCTTTCCACCTGTCGCCTCATCTCATGCTTCCAGCGGTGCTTTGTGATAAGTCCTCTTATCACCCACCTTTTACAGGTGAGGAAACTAAGGCTCTGTAAGGTTAAGAAACTTGCCGAGGGGCAGAGAGCCACAAAATGGTGGGGCCGAGATCCCATCCAAGCGGCCTGATGCTCTTAATGGTTGTACTAAGCACTAAGAGGGGACAGTTGCTGAGAGACAATTGTGGGGATGTCTACCATTAGGTAAAGAAAGAAAACGACACATCAGCATGTACCATGTAATACCATTTTTATGTTTTGAAGTCCTGTGCATGTGTGGACAGGTTTCTGTGTGCGTGGCGTAGGGAAAGCGTGAGATGGCTGCACTGCAAACCACTCATAGCAGTTGCCTCTGGGAACTGGGGTGGGAGGGTATTTTCATGTGAGCACATGGCTTCTGTTTGGTTTTAAGTTTATAGGCAGGTCTGGGTGGGGCCTGAGTTTCCCCATTTCTAGCGAGCTCCCAGGTAGTGCTGTGGCTGCTTGTCTGGGGACCCCACTCTGGGTGTATGGTAACTGGGAGGACCAGGCTTACGGTTGGGACAAGGCTTCCATCCCAGCCCTTTCTGGGCGGGGGAACTGATGCGCATTCTGGTGACCCTGGTTTCTACCTCTGTACCAGATCTGGGAAAACTGAGGTTTCCTGCTCTTGGAGACCTACAGCAGCTCCCGAATATTGCAGTCCTCTTAAAGCTTGAGCCTGAGCTTACCCCAGGGCACGTGGTCCACCCCAGGCTGCTCGCCCTTACCTGCACAGGCCTGAGTTCTGGCCTAACAGGAACCCCGGGGGAGCCTGAAGTGCTTCTGTAAATTGCCCTGTGATTTTGAGACAGCGATTTCAGCATTGTGTGCAGGTGCGGACCAACAGGTTAATTAGAAAGGGCTGATAATGCTCACTGAGAGCCTGGGGAGTGCCAGGCCTTCCGCCACATCATTCCATCTTTATGCTGCCCTGTGCGACAGCCATCCCATTTTATAGATGAGGAAGGTGAGGTTCGGGGAAGTGAAGCAGTGCCTAGCTCTCACTGTAGACAAATGTAACTATGCCCACCTCCCGGAGCAACTGGCTCTGAAGCCCATGGTCTTGCAACTACCCAATCCTGGGGAGTATGGAGTATTTACATCAGAAGCCAACTTATTAGCCTTCAACAAAGGCCGTTTGACAGAGGGAGAATCTGAAACCCAGGAAAAAGAAAGAATGAGTCCAAATTCAGAGCATTAACTAGGCCGATGCCAGAACGAGGCTGACATGGGCAGTGTGTTGACAGAGCTGGTTGGTGGTCTGCTTATTGCCATGTTTGCTGAGAACATTCTCTGCTGGAGGGATTCTGGAGCTCTAATAACTGGCTCATTTGGTCCTTCTGGGCTGGATGTTTCATAATAACAGCTTGTCTCGGGGGAGGGGCACTGTGTGCCTGTCTTGTTCCAAGCTTCTTGTCCTCCCAACCAACCCCTGAGTCTGAGGTTAAAGGACCTGCCCAAGGCCACCCCCAGGAAAAGAGAGCAGAAATCGGAACCCAAGTATTCTGGCTCTAGACTCTCTTCTATTTTGAAAGACACCATAACATTAGACAAACATCAAATTGCATTTGAAGAAACTTGAGAATTCTAAGAAGTTTTACTTACAAGAATTATTCCTGTTTTTCTGTGCACAGGAAACTTGGGAGCAGGGCCGCTCAGGCCTTAGCAGATTATATCGAGGAGTCTCCCATTCCTGCTTGACTAAGACGGAGAAAACTGAGGCCTTCAGGGGGTTCCTGCCCAACATCGGGGTCCTTAGCATCTTGGGTCTGTCCCCACGCAGCCCAGTAGAGAGGGTGAGCTTTCCTACTACCCTCACGTTGATCAGGACAATAGTGGAGTTGACTGGACCCACCTGTTATTGTAAAAACTCACCCAAACCACGAGCCCTGATAGTTAAATTTTAACCATGCCCGCCCCAGCTCCTAGGATGACACTTGGTTTGGCTTAGGGGTAGGTGCACTGGGACAAGTGGCCTTCACCGTGGCCAGGTCCCTGGAGTCACTATGCTTGATCTGGTAAACAGCAGGGTGTGAGAGCCGGGGAGGAGGGCCTGCTGTGAGTCCAGGGGAGCCGGAGAGGGCACACAGGGGAGGGTGAAGTCCCTCCTCTTGGTGTTGACATCTAGTTTGGAATGGAGCAGCTCTCCGGCCTCGGGCTGCTCCAGACCAGGCACAAAGCCATGCTGTGTGTATGTATGTGCAGGAACAAGAGGCTCTCAAGTGCAGGGGTGGGAATCAGTCAAAGTTGCAGGGTGGGTGGGCAGGTGAGCCGGTGACCTCTCTGCCTAGGATCCTGGAAAAGCAGCCAGTCCCCACTGCCCATCAAACAGACATGATTTGGTACAAATTTGTCCTGCCTCAAGTAAGCTGTCCTGGTTGGCTTAGACACTCCCAGGTTGTGGAACGCCTTTCACACACAAAAACTGTCCACATTGGGACAGGAAATCAGATGGTCCCCTCATCACACAACTTGTAATATTTGCATGTGCCAGGTAACCAACAAACCTACTTTGGACTTCACAGCATTTTATTCCAGACACTTTTTACCTGTGACATTGAGACTACAGGGTTGGAGAAGTTTGTACTTTCTTCGGTGGTGAGGTTCAACTAATAGGCTTTGTGGGGAGGAGGGATATCACAACTTATCACAGAACCCTAGGATCCTAGATCTGAAAAACCCCACAGAACAGGGGTTCTGAACCTTGAGTCCACTTGCGGTTTCCCAGGAATCCAAGAATTCCATTCGTTATGTGCACAATTGGCCTGTAGCTTTCATCCTATTCTCTGATGGACACCAAAATTCGATTGCCTTTGTTGCAGTCAACAATAACAACAATAGAACAACTCTGGAATATATATGCTTTTCTTCCCATGGCGTCACTTTAGAGATGTACCTACCCTTGGGTAGCTTCATTTATTCATTCATTCATTCACTTCTTCCTCTGTTTCGTCATCTGTAAAGTGGGGAAATAACACCGTTGCACTGCTGTGAGGGTTTAATGTGATATGAGTAAAGTGCTTAGAATGGAACTACTACTATTACTACGTGCCAAGTGCAGGCTTCCCCTAGCATGAGCAAGCCAGTCAGCTGACATTCGCAGGTCCCCTTCGCTCTTAAGGGCATGTCCTCTGCCACCCCGGGCTGCCCTGACCATCCCTGTGGGGCTGGTGTCCCGATCTTCTGCAGCCACATGGCAGGGCTCTGCTTCACTCAGAAAATACTATCAGCCCATCTCGTCCTACACATCCCTCACAGCTGACTCCGAATCGTTTCAATCGCTGTTAACGATAGAAACTGAAATCTTTTGCCACTAAAAATATATAAAAGCCATACCCTGTACAAGCAGTTCAAAGGTGAAAAGTTTGTCTTTCCCAGAGTGAACTACTAATTTGCAGTTTCTTGTGGCTCTTTCTAGAAATTTCTATGCTATGTAAGTTTATACAGACATATCCTGCTTAACTCCAGAGATACATTCTGAGAAACGGGTCCTTAAGTAATTTCGTCATGGTGCGAACATCGTGGTGCACTCACACAAACTGAGATGGTCCAGCCTGCTGCTGTAAAGGTGCATGCTCTCCTTTTATCCTACAGGTAGCCCCGTGGGTGTGTTTACAGCAGCAACACCACACCATAAATACTGAGGAACTGTAGTGTGAGCCCTGACAGTTGGCTTTTCTTTTTTGTAATCAGTGTCTGAATTAAGCTTTGATTGCCACTTAAAGCCTGCTATCTCAAATTAATACATTGATCGGTTGCCTCCCGTACAGGTCCTGACTGGGGATTGAACCTGCAACCTTTTGGTATATGGGCTGAATCTCGAACCAACTGAGCCACCTGGCCAGAGCTCTTGCTCTTATATTTTTAAATTCACCAATAAAGAGTGAGTCCATGAAACTCTAGGCCACCACCCTGGACCCCAGTAAAAGCAGAACTGCAGGCTCATGCTCTCTCTCCACCAGTGACCTGGCTGTCTGCCCCCTGGTGTGACTTGTATGCTCCAGGATATGTAAGTAATGAACTTTTTTCCCTTCCAAGTTTCCTAGTAGTTATTGCTGAAGGACATCTTGCTATCGTAACAAGAACTACCAGGGTCAATCCAGTTGTCACATTAGTTTAGAAAGAGGAGATGTCTGAGAGAAAGTGACACTCAGAGCGAATATGACATTGCTTCAGTCAAATGATTCCTATTTCTATATCCTGAAGTGCACTTTCAAAGTTTTCATTTTTGTGAATCCTTAAGTTTCTTTTATTTATTTACTTAAACATTTTTTATTTATTAATTTTTGAGAAAGAGAGGAATGGAAAGAGAGAGGGAAACATTGATTTGTTGGTCCACTTATTTATGCATTCATTGGCCAATTCTTGTATGTGCACTGACCAGAAATCAAACCCACAACTTTGGCGTATTGGGATGATGCTCTAACCAACTGAGCTACCCAGCCAGGGCCCATGAGTTCCTTTTATTAAGCTAGTTGATTTTTTGCTCTGTATTCCAAAGGGTCCTAACTTTGCAGATATTTTAGTTATTACTAGCTTACAGAGGAAGGGGCCCAAGCTGAGAGCACAAGCGTGGTCTAAGTTCTCCCTTAGCTAGAAGGTGGCAAGTGGCACAGGCGGGGCTAAAGTTACGTGGCTTTGAGTTCATCATCTCTTTGAGCCCTAGCACATGGCTGTTAGTTGCTTCCACAGGCATACACATAAGGTGCACAATCAGTGCATATTGTACTGTGGGGAAATGGCTAATCTTCTATTCTAAATTCTTACCTGGTGCAAGGAGGTTTTTAGTTGGAATATAAAGTATGTGTGGAAATCTATGTCCCAGTTATCCATTGCTGCCTAACAAACCACCCCAAAACCCAATGACTGGAAACAACAATCATTTATTGAGCTCACACATCTGTAATATGGGCAGGACTCAGTGGAGACAACCCACCTCAACTCCAGGAGGCATCGGCTGAGATGGCTCATCTGGGGCTGGAGGGTCCGCTTCCAAGATGGTGCCCTGACATCGCTGGCGAAGTGCTGCTGGTTGGCTGTCGGTTCCTCACCATGTGGGCCTCTCTGAATCAGGAAGTCAACATTTGTTCACCCCAAAACAATGAAGAATGTCATTTAGGAAGTCAGGCAGTTTCTTCAATAAGTTAAACCCAGAGTAACCATGTGACTTGGCAATTTTATTTCTAGGCATATACCCCAAGAGAAATGAAAACATATATCCACACAAACACTTGTACACACACATTCATAGCAGCTTTATTCACAATAACCAAAGGGTAGAAATAACCCAAATGTCTATCAATGGGTAAATTAAAGTGGTATATCACAAAATGTAGTTATTCAGCCATAAAAAAGAATTAAGTTACAGTAATCAAGACCATATGGTATTGGTTAAAGAATAAACAGATCAACAGGAGAGAATAGACCCACATTAATACAGTCAACTGATGTTTGACAGAGGAACAAAGGTAATACAATGGAGAAAAAATAGGCAACTAATGGTGCCGGAACAACTGGGCATCCGCCTGCAAAAGAAATGAATCCTGGGAGATCCAAGATGGCAGAGGAGTAAGTGGAAGCTACACTCACTTCCTCCCAGGACCAGTCTGGACTTGCAACTTAATTGTGGAGAAATCATCTGGAATAACCAACTGAACACTAGCTGGAGAGAAGTCTTATAAGCACAGAGAGACCAAAAAGGCCACTCCATCACAACGTGACTGGCAGGAAGTGAGGAGACGCGAAAGAGCTGGCTGGGCTCCCACGGGTGGCAGCTGAAGGGACTGAGAAACAGTTCAGCAGCCAGGGGTTCCTTCTGAGAAGGGCAGGGTCTAAACCCCCAGCTGGGCTTCCCAGCCTACAGCAACAGAGTGGAAAGTAAAATAGCATCCAGCTGTGAAAAGCGAAAAGCCACAGGGCTTTTTGCTGACCTGAAAGAAATGGCTGGAGAAAAAGAGCTCTTAAGTGGATCACGTACAAAATATTTTGGCATCCATTTACCCTGGGATCAATCAGAGGGAGGGCAGAGAGGACTAGAGACACTTGGGGAGAATTTGGGGTGGTGGCTCTGAGGAGAGAACTGGGGGAGCTGCCGACTGGGTCCCAGTGCTGACTCATTTCCCGTGCTGCAGGCAGGCCATTCCCCTCCAAGCGGCGTCAGCCTGAGGGGAAGCAAAAGCCCTGTCCACAGGAATTAATCTGTCCCACCCTCGTTGCTTAAGCCTGACGGCTGATCACAGATTGAATAGATTAACAACTAAAGGAGACAGACAAAGTCAGTAGACCTCTGGCCGTCTCCAACAAGCTGCCTAGGCCCAGACTGGTACATGATCTGATGCCACCAGGGGCAGATCCAGGAAGTGTAGATCAATCTAAGAAATAGCAACAAACAAGAAGAGTCACAAAAATGGGGAGACTGGGAAACAACCCCCCATCGAAAGGAAAGGAGGGATCCCCAGAAAGAATGCTAAATGAAACAAAGGAAAGCAAACTATCAGACATGGCATTCAAAACATTGAATTATAGAGAAGCTCAATAAGATCAGCGAGCTCAAAGAAAACTACAAAGAACTCCAGGGAAACTACAAGGAACTTACTGAGAATTATACCAGCATGAAAAAGGACATAGAAGCTATCAATACGAGCCAGGAGGAAATGAAGAATACAATTTCTGAATTGAAGAACACAGTAGAAGGAATAAAAAGCAGGTTAGAGGAAGCAGAAGATTGGATCAGTGAGCTGGAGGACAACGTAGAAAAAAAACCCAGACAGTGCATCAAAATAAAGGACTGAAAAAGAATGAAGAGATTTTAAGAGAGCTGCAGGACAACACAAAATTTAATAATATATGCATCATAGCAATACCAGAAGGAGAAGAAGAAGAGCAAGGGATAGAAAACCTGTTTGGAAAATTAATGACAGAAAACTTCCCTAACTTGATGAAAGAAAAAGTCACACAAGTCCAGGAAGCACAGAAGGTCCCGATGAAGATGAACCCCAACAAGCCCACTTCAAGACACATCATAATTAAAATGGCAACGTTGAAAGACAAAGAGAGAATCCTAAAAGCAGCAAGAGAGAAACAGCTAATAACATACAAGGGAGCTCCAATAAGGCTAGCATCAGATTTCTCAACAGAAACACTACAAGCCAGAAGGGAATGGCAAAAAATATTCCAAGCAATGTAAAACAAAGGCCTACAACCAAGAATACTCTACCCAGCAAGGCTCTCATTCAAAATGGAAGGTGAAATAAGGAGTTTCCCAGACAAAAGAAGGCTAAAAGAATACATCTCCACCAAACCAGCATTGCAAGAGATGCTAAAGGGTCTGCTTTAAGAAGATGAAGAAACAGACAGACAAAGAGGAACACGAGTACAAAGGGGCAAAATGACAATAAATAAGTACCTATCAATAATTACATTAAATGTAAATGGATTAAATGCTCCAGTTAAAAGGCATAGGGTAGCTGAATGTATAAGAAGACATGACACACATATATACTATCTACAAGAGACACACCTTAGAACAAAAGATCTACACAGACTGAAAGTGAAGGGGTGGAAAAAAATATTTCAAGCAAATGGACATAAAAAACAAAGCTGGGGTAGCAATACTTATATCAGACAAAACAGATTTCACAGCAAAGGCCATAAAAAGAGACAAAGAAGGACGTTTCATAATACTTAAAGGAAAAATCCATCAAGAAGATATAACCCTTGTAAACATATATGCACCCACCATAGGAGCACCCAAATATGTAAGGAAAATTTTGAAAGACTTCAGGAAGGATATAGAGAGCAACACACTCATAGTAGGGGACTTTAACACCCCGTTGTCAACAATGGACAGATCTTCAAAGCAAAGAAACACCAAGGATATTGAGGCATTGAACAACACTCTAGATCAAATGGACTTAGTTGATATATATAGAACTTTTTACCCCAAAGAAGCAAAATATACAGTCTTTTCAAGTGCACATGCAATATTTTCAAAGATAGACCATATGGTAGGACACAAAACAAGCCTCAACAAATGCAAGAAAGCTGAAATTATATCAAGCATCTTCTCAGATCATAATGGCTTGAAACTGGAAATCAACCTCAAGGAAAAAACTCAAAAACATTCCAACTCATAGAGAATGAATAACATGCTATTAAATAATGAACGGGTTAACAATGACACCAAGGAAGAAATCAAAAAGTTTCTGGAAACAAATGATAATGAACACACAACAACCCAAAACCTATGGGACACAGCGAAAGCAGCCCTGAGTGGAATGTTCCTAGCAATACAGGCCTACCTAAAAAGGATAGAAGAATCTCTAAAAAAAATCTAACCCTACATCTATAAGAACTAGAGGAACAACAACAAACAAAGCCCAGTGCAAATAGAAGGAAGGAAATCATCAAATCAGAGCAGAATTAAATGACATAGAGACTAAACAAACAATTCAAAAGATCAATAAAACCAAGAGCTGGTTCTTTGAAAAGATAAACAAAATTGACAAGCCTTTAACCAGGCTCATCAAGAAAAAAAGAGAGAGGACTCAAGTAAATATAATCAGAAATGAAAAAGGAGAAATCACAACCGATACCACAGAAATACAAAGGATTGTAAGAAATTATTACAAACAACTGTATCACAAGAAATTTGACAACCTAGATGAAATGGACAAACTTCTGGAAACATATAATCTTCCAAAACTGAATCAAGAAGAAGCAGAAAGACTGAACAGACCAATAACAACTAGTGAAATTGAAGCAGTAATCAAAAAACTCCCAGCACACTAAAGCCCTGGACCGGATGGTTTCACAGGTGAATTTTACAAAATATTTAGGCAAGAACTAACTCCTATCCTTCTCAGACTATTCCAAAAAATCCAAGAAGAGGGAAGACTCCCAAACTCTTTCTATGAAGCCAGTATTACCTTAATTCCAAAACCAGATCAAGACACAACAAAGAAAGAAAACTACAGGCCAATATTGCTGATGGACACAGATGCTAAAATTCTCAACAAAATATTGGCAAACTGGATCCAGCAATACATTAGAAAGATCATACACCAAGATCCAGTGGGATTCATCCCAGGGATGCAAGAATGGTTTAATATTCGCAAAGCAGTAAACATAATACACCACATAAACAAAATGAAAGACAAAAACCACATGATCATATCAATAAATGCAGAAAAAGTATTTGATAAAGTACAACACCCATTTATGATGAAAACATTCAGCATGATAAAAACCATATACAAGAAACCTGAAGCCAACATCATACTCAATGGGCAAAAACTGAAAGCATTTGCCCCTGAGGTCAGGAACAAGACAAGGATGTCCACTCTCCCCACTCCTATTCAACATAGTCTTGGAAGTTCTAGCCACAACAATCAGACAAGAAAAAGAAATAAAATGCATCCAAATTGGAAAAAAGGAAGTAAAACTGTCATTATTTGCAGATGACATGATAGTGTACACAGAAAACCCTACAGACTCCATAAAAAAACTACCCGACCTAATAAGTGAATTTGGCAAAACAATGGGTACAAAGTCAATATTCAGAAATCAAAGGCATTTCTGTACACCAACAATAAAGTATCAGAGAGAGAAACTAGAAAAAAATTTCATTTACTCTAGCAACAAGAAAAATAAAGTACCTAGGAATAAACTTAACCAAGGAGGTAAAAGACCTGTACTCAGAAATCTACATAACACTGAAGAAAGAAATTAAGGAAGATACAAATAAATGGAAGCATATATCATGCTCATGGATGGGAAGAATCAACAACATTAACATGTCCATACTACCCAAAGCAATTTATAGATTCAATGCAATTCCTATTAAAATACCAATGACATATTTCACAGACCTAGAACAAATACTTCAAAAATTTATATGGAACCAAAAAAGTCCCCGCATAGCCACAGCAATCTTGAGACAGAAGAACACAGTAGGAGAAATCACAATACCTGATACCAAACTATACTACAAGGCCACGGTAATCAAAACAGTCTGGTACTGGCATAAGAACAGACACATAGATCAATGGAACAGAATATAGAGAGCCCATAAATAAACCCAGGTTTATATGGTCAACTAATATGTGACAAAGGGGGAAGGAACATAAAATGGAGTGAAAAGACCTCTTCAACAAATGGTGTTTGCAGAACTGGACAGGGACATGCAAAAAAAGTGAAAGTAGACCACCAACTTACACCATACACCAGAATAAACTCAAGATGAATCAAAGTCTTAAATCTAAGCCATGACACCATAAAAGTCCTAGAAGAAAACATAGGCAGGAAAATTTCAGATATCCCACGTAGCAATATTTTTACTAATATATCTCCTAAGACAAGGGAAATAAAGGAAAGAATAAACAAATGGGACTACATTGAACTAAAGAGTTTCTGCTCAGCAAAAGAAAACATCAGCAAGATGAAAAGGGAACCAACCATATGGGAAAACATATTTGCCAATGATACCTCAGACAAGGGATTGATCTCCAAAATATATAAAGAACTTATGCAACTCAATACCAAGAAGACAAAAAACCCAATTAAGAAATGGGCAAAGGACCTGAACAAACACTTCTCCAAAGAGGACATACAGAGGGTCCAAAGCCGTATGAAAAAATGCTCAACATCACTGGCCATCAGAGATGCAAATAAAAACCACAATGAGATCCCACCTCACACCAGTCAGAATGGCCATCATCAACAAATCAACAAAAAACAAGTGCTGGTGAGGATGTGGAGAAATGAGAACCCTACTGCACTGTTGGTGGGAATGCAGACTGGTGCAGCCACTATGGAAAACAGTATGGAATTTCCTCAAAAAACTAAAAATGGAACCGCCTTTTGAACCAGGAATTCATTGCTAGGATTATATCTGAAGAATTCTGAAACACCAACTCAAAAGAACCTATGCACCCTTGTGTTCATAGCAGCGCTAGTTACAATAGCCAAATGCTGGAAACAACCTAAGTGCCCATCTGTAGATGAGTGGATCAAAAAACTGTGGTACATTTACACAATGGAGTGCTATGTAGTGGAAAGAAAGAAGGAACTTCTACCATTTGCAACAACATGGATGGAACTAGAGAGAATTATGCTTAGTGAAATAAGCCAGGCAATGAAAGAAAAATACCTTATGCTATCACCTATTACAGGAGACTAATGAACAACACAAACGAGCAAAATTGAACCAGAGGGCATAAGCCTATGATTTCATTACCTGAGTGATTGTCTAATACAACAAGGATGCCAGCCTCTTAAACCAAGCACGCCATTGTCCAGGGACAGCCATCTGACCTGGCATCTGCAAGATCCTTCCCCATGTGGGAAGGCCACCCCCCTGCTACACCCCAACTCTTATTAGAGATTTCTGGACCCAAGGGTAGGTAGGACGATGACCATGTCCAGCTTGAAGCAGCTAGTGGAGCATGAGACCTTTGCCCATTGTCCTTTATAAGATTATAAAGGGTCTTAAGTCTGAGAGGGGGGAATTGTTATTTTTTATTGTTATAAAAATAAATAAGTTAATTAAAGAAATAATATAGGAAAAGGTGAAGCCAAGGTACTTATCTGCATGACCCATGGACATGAACTAAGGGGGGTGGGATTGCTGGGGGAAGGGGGATACTGGGCAGAAGGGAGCAAGAGGAAAAAAGTTGGAACTATTGTGACAACATAATGAATAAAATATCCTTAAAAAAAAGAAATGAATCCAGATACAGACCTTATACCCTTTACAAAATATAATTCAAAACGGATCACAAACGTCAATGGAAAACACAAAACTATAAAACTCCTGGAAGATAACATAGGAAAAAACCTACATGATCTTGGGTTTGACAATTACTCTTCAGATATAACACCAAAGGCATGATCCATGAAAATAATCATAGATAAGGTGGACTTCAATAAAATTAAAAACTTGTGCTCTGTGAAAGACATTGTCAAGACAAGACACGCCACAGACTGAGAGAAAATATTAGCAAAAGTTACAGAGAATGTGAAACACCAAGAGTGAACCTTAACGTAAAGCTACTGACCTTGGGTGGTGATGATGACCTATCAATGCAAGTTCACCAGCTGCAACAAATGCACCACTCTAGTGAGGGATATTGATAATGCAGTAGGTCATGGGTGTATGGGAAATCTCTGTACCTTCCTGTTCAACTTTACTGTGGAGCAAACACGGCTCTAAAAAATAAATTGTATTGATTTTAAAAAAGTGAGTGCTGATACACACTACAACATGGATGAACCTTGGAAACATTACCCTGAGTGAAAGAAGCCAGTCACAAAAGGCCATGTATTGTGTGATGTCACTTATATGAAATACCCAGAATAGGCCAATATGTAGCGATAGAAAGTAGATGAGTGGTCGCCAGGGGTTGGGAGGACGGAGCAAGGAAGGAAGGGGAGTGATGATAAAGGGCATAGGGTTTCCTTAGTGGTGATGGTTGCATGGCATTGTGAATGTAATTAACGCCACTGAACTGTATACTTTAAAATGGTTAAAATAGTCAAATTTATGTTATGTGTATTTAAATACAATAAAGGAAAAAGAGAGAAAAAACAGTCAGGCAGGTTTGGCAGTGTATAGATAGACCAGTGGGTTGGGTTATTACATGATTGAGGCAAAGGTGCAGAAATTGGAACCTAGGGAGCAATCAGTCATGGTAGCTACTATTTCTTTTTATTGGTAGTAATAATATTGTGTAAGTCATTTGTATAGATACAATTTTTTTTTACAAAAAGTATCAGGGTGTCTCCTTTGTGCCAAATGCTGTGGGCAAGGTTTTCCACAGTTAGTTTCAAAATTTAGAAACAACTCTGTGAGGTGTGTTTCACTGTTTCATTTTACAGAAGAGGACATTGAGGCCAGGAATACTGTTACTGGTCCAGAGCCAAATGAGGTAATAAGAGTTGGTAGTGGAACCCATGTGAATGAATCTAGACTCAAAGGCACACTACTCACAGGTAACTTTCATGAGGTCTTACTTCCCCATTTACAGGGAGGAAACTAAGGCGCAGGAGTATAGGTAGTTTTCCCAGTTTCACAGGGCATCATATCCATGCAACAGTGTTTGAACAGGGTCCTTATTACTCTTAAACAATTTTTAAAAAGCACTTATTTTCTAGCTTTATAGAGGTATAACTGACAAATAAAATGATGATTTAATACACCTCATATATGTATATATTTTGAAAGGATTATCACAATCAGATGAATTAACACCTCCATCACCTGCAGTGAGAATATTTGAGATCTTACTAAATTTCAAGTATACTATACAGCAGTGATTTTCAACCTTTTTCATCTCATGGCACACATAAACTAATTCTGCGGCACCCCCCAAAATATATTTTTTTCCAATCTGACATGAAATAGGTATAATTTTGACTGACTTACAAAAAATAATAATAGTGATTATCTACCCTTTTTGCTCCAAAGTGATTTTTTTAAAAATCACGTGCCTATACTTGTATATAAGGATTTCTGAAACCACGAATAAACCAATCAGGTGCAACTTTATTGTGCAATGTGACCTATATAAATACATTTATGATCCAAGACAGAACATTCATACTGGATGGCTCTTGTTGTGTTGGCTGTTGTCATTTTTTTTTTATTTGACAATTTAGGGGAAAAGAGTTCAGTGCCCCTGACTAAATAGTTTGGTACTGCATGTTTTAAAAACTCTTGCAGCACACCAATAGAAATGGCTGCTATACAGTATTATGAGCTATAGTCACTGTACTGTACATTAAATCTGCAGAACTTAACTCCTCTTATACCTGAAAGTTTGTATCCTTGGACCAGTATCTCTTGTTTCCCCCACCACGTAGCCTGAGGCTACCACTGTTCTCTCTGTTTCTACAAGTTTGAGTTTTTTAGATTCCACATGTGAGATTATGCAGTATTTGTCTTTGCGTGTCTGGCATAATGTCCTCTCGGTCCATCCACGTTGTTGCAAATGGCAGGATTTCCTTCCTTCTAGTGGCTGAATAATATTCCATTATATATGCATATATATAGTCACACATTCTTTGTGTTCATTCATTTGGTGGACACTTAGGTTGTTCCCCTGTCCTGGCAATTGTGAATAATGCTGCAGTAAACATGGGGGAGCAGATATCTCTTCAATATGCTGATTTCTTCCCTTTGAATAAATACCCAGAAGTGGGATTGCTGGATCATATAATTCTATTTTTAATTTTTTTGAGGAATCTGCCTACTGTTTCCCATAATGGCATTCCCACCAACAGTGGCAAGGGTTCCTTTTTCTCTGTTCTCACTAGAACTTGTTATCTTCTGTCTTTTTGATAATAGCCATTTTAACAGGTGTGAGGAGATAACTCACAGTGATTTTGATTGGCACTTCCCTGATGGTTAGTGGCATTGAGCACTTTTTCATATATCTAGATGCCTCCTTTGGAAAAATGTCTATTCAGGTCCCCTGCCAATTTTAAAATCAGGTTTTGTTATTTCATTATTTTGTTTTTTGTTTTCTGCTGAGTTGCATAAATTCCTTATATTTTTTTGGATATTAACCAATGATCAGATATATGGCTGTGGAGACTTCCAGGAACAATGCTTCTTTGTTATTGATCCAGCCAAGGAGGCGTCTTCTGTATTCCTCCCCCTCTCCCTTCTCCCACCCAGGACACCTTTTTCCACTCAGGGAACTGTGCTTCGGACCATCCAATTTTACATGTCTGTAGGCTCATCTGGCATCCCAGTTGCCTCTTCTCCCTCACTCTTTCCTCAATATCAGTCATTCCTACTGATTTCACCCCTTGGAATCTCTTGATTCTGTCCCTTTCTCTGCATCCAAAATTAGGATCTCTCTAGTTCAGGTCTCCATCATCTCTTGCCTGGAACCCTGCCACAGATTCTCCAGTGCTCTCCCCAAATCCACCGAGGACCCTTTCCTCCCCACCCTTAATTTATTTTCCAACACTCCAGCCATAGTGACTTTTGAAAACACAAATGTGATCATAGTCATCCTTGCCCCAAACCTTGTAAAGGCTTCCCATTATTTTTAGGATCAAGAAAAAACTTGCCTCTTGGCACAGCCTGTATCCTAACTTCCTTTACTGCCACATCTCACAACCTTCTTCCTCAAAGTTCTAGCCCTGAAAGGGCTGTGTGACCTTGGGTGTGTTGCTTAATCTCTCTGAACTTTATGCTCTTCATAAAGAAGAGGGGTTAAAATAAGATGTGTGTGGCTCAAGACATGGTAACTCAACACATGATAATAAGATCATTCCCTGAGTCAGATCCTCTGCTAAGCCCTTTACAAACCCTACTTCATTGATTCCTCCGCAGAGCCTCATGAGCTGTGAGTATGAAGCCTCAGCAGCTCACCAGAGAAGAGCTTGAATATAAAGCCCAGGTCAGGCCTCTTATAAACAGGTGTGCTCAGTTTTTAGAGATTTTTCTGGGCAACTAAGGGCTTCACGAATAATTCACTTTTCTCTCTCCTAGTGACGTCTTCAGGAACAGAACAATTCTGAAGGAGTACAGGTTTTGCTAGGGCGGGCATTACCTGGTTTTGAAGGTGACAATGAGATCTTTGCAAACACCCAGTGCACGTACATCTAAGGGGTCCCCAATATCTGGTGCCATCCAGGCCAGAGTGTACCTCCCTCTTTTCCTATAAAGTCCCCACCAATGTGACTTCAGCCTAATTAACGTCAGAAACTTCTACTGGATGCTTATATACTGTAAACTGATTGGCTAGGAGAAGGGTCCTCTGTGGTCAGGAAGTGACCTTTCATTGGTAGACAGCTATCTTTCCCAACTTAAAGCTATTTAAAAACATTTTTTTTAACCAGCTAGATGTGAATATTAACACTATTTGAGCTTGCTGGGCAGCAAAATGAAAAATAAATCTGAAACACTGAAAACAAAAGAGAATTCAACGACTCCATCATAGCACAATTACAATTTTGATTGATTTAATTTCTGACCATGACTTAGTCATTAGTACTTGGAGCCAAGCAGTGTTCAAGGCCTGGACTGGAAGGAGAGGCAAACCCGCACCTGGAAGGGAGCTACAGGTGAGGACTTTGTGATACTTTGAAATACTATAGGAAACATCACCCTACATTTATCTGCTTTTCTATCAAATGTAGAATGTTAATAATTCTTACAGAGTTAAGTGTTTGTATTTGGCTGTGACTGAGGCAGAGGGATAGAAGGCACGGTTCTCTAGAACTTTCCCCCTGCACCCCATCTCAGGATTTTTGTGGTTAGTGTTTGGAACCCTCCCACCCCCCAGGTGAGTGGACTCGGGTGTTTGGGATTCTAAATCTGGCTTTTGTCTCTTTCCAGCCATGTGAACGTGCTGAGCAAGTTTTCCAATCTCTGTGGACTTCTCATTTCTACTTAGGATTTATCTCACTTCCATATCGGTATCTTTTCCAGGGGACCTTCTGTGGTTCTTCTTTGGAACTTTTTAAAGACATTTATCCTGGAAAGGAACCCAGTGACCAGCCTCAGCAAAACCCCTCAGTGTTAATTCTGGAAGAAACTTTAACTCAAAAAGGTTGCTCAAGGTTGCACAGCTGCTTGCTGCCCTAAATCAGGTTTATATTGTTGGCAAAAGGAAACCGAGCAGGAAACTCATGGTAAAGTTATTTTCTTTTCCAAATGAAAATAGTTCCATCATCTTGTGTTTGGATGATCAAAGGAATTCTTGTTCAATGTAAACAACTCAAAATAGAGGTGATTATAAAGAAGAAAAATGAAAAGTAATGGTGATGCCAGTGAGCAGGAATAACATTCCTGGGAATTGTCCATAATTTGGGATTTTTTCCTACGAGTACCAATAAACATGCAGTTATACTCTATAAATATATTATACCTACATTCATACTATATATAGCTTCTAGTTACACTGGCATATATTATATGATACGTAACCCAACATATTAATTACATGTAAAAATATATCACATATAATTAATAGATTTTTACCACGCGCGTGCACTAATGTATTCATAACACTAGGAACCCTTTAGCACCACCTATTTTGCGGGGAATCCCGCCAGAGCGGAAACGGTAGCATGCTCCGGGCGCAGCCACCACGAGCACATGGACTACAAGTCCCAGCAACCAACGGCACGGGCCGGGCGACCAGAGTATGAAGAGACTACCAGTACCGGCAGGCACAGTGCAGACGCCGGGACTACGAGTCCTAGAATGCATCGCTCGCGACTCGCGCAGGGACCTCCGGGATATGTAGTCGTTGGTGGGATTAATTCCTAGTCGTTCAATCTCAAACGAAATGCAAATTCCTCCAACAGCCCACCCACGCGACTTCTCACGGCTAGCGAGAAACCCGGACGCACTCTGGGGAAGTAAGAGCTCTTCGGGGTCCAAACTGTGGCGCGGGAGCAGGACGCGTGCGCACGCTCGGCTGTCATCGGCGCTGGCCACAGTGCTAGATGCCTGGGACGATAGGCCCCACCCTCGCTCCCGGAGCTCCCTGTCCGGGGAGTTTGCGCAGACGGTGTTGGACGGAGGGCCGCGGGAAGCAACTCGTAGCGCCTGCGCAGATCGGCGGCTTCTCTCGCGAGGACCGGCGCCATTATCGCAGCTCCCCGACAAACACCACGAGAATTCCGCAGCCCACACGGTAATTGCAGCTCCCGCAGCCGGTCGCGTCTCCACCTCCCCCTTCCCGCGGGGCGAGAGCGAGAGCGAGATCTCCCCTCCTCCCTCCTCCTTTCGCCCTCCTCCGGCCGCGGTGCCCGCGCTCGTCACCCCTACCCGGGACGCCCTGCCTGGCCCGCCAACGGCCTGCTGCCTCCGTCCGGTTGCCCCTTCAGCGCCCCCAGGTCCCGCCGCCCCCCTTTATCCTTGCGGGCACTCCTCCTACCTCTGCCGTTCCCCTCAGCTTTGTCAGCCCCTCCCGACGCCCCCACGGCCTCGGCGCCCCCGGGCATCGCCGCCCCCCTCTGCCTTGCCGGCACCACCCTTAACCCCGCCGCTCCCTTCAGCCCCTCCGGGCGCTCCCTCCACCCTGTCAGGCCCCCGGTTTCTGCGGCCTCCCAGTCCCCGCGCTCTCCCGTGGGAGCGCGGCGCTGTCTCCCTCACCCCCCAGCATTTTGATACTGGGGGTGGCCGGGTCGGAGGGCCGAGCGCAGGCTCGTTTGCTTCTCATTGGAGACTCTTGCTTCCTTTTAATTAACTTTATTTTGCACTTGCAATCTCCTCCGCCCCCGCGCGGTGCGCCTGGTAGGGCGGTCCGGGTGACAGGTCCGGCCTCCGGGACCCTGCCGGCTGCCTTTAAACGAGGGGAGCCGCCCTGCGAGAGTTGCTCCCCGATGTCCCGAAGGCCGCCCTGCAGGCAGGCAGCTTGCAGCTGCAGGAGGGGGCAGGCCGGGTCTCGCTGGGAAATGAGAAACTGAAAAGTCACCGAAAGGACCCTGCGGAGCGGTGGTTCCTTCGTCAGTCCGACTTCCGACTCGGCTGGCATCCCGAGCCACCGGAGGGAAGGGAGCCCCTAGAGCCAGGAACACAAACAGCATTCTCTGAATTTGCTTGTGGTTTCACAAAGGGAAATAGGGGCTTAGGGTGCCGGGTTAGGAATAGGCAGCTTTAGACTTCGGAGAGGATCGGATCCAGTTATCCAGACCTTGATGAATGAGGATTTTGGGGTCCCCACCTCTATTTTTTTTTTTCTATTTCTGTGGTTTAAGCCTTTAGAAATGGGACCCATGGCTGAAAAAGTCGATGACATTCTACCTCCACAGTGTGGGCGAATAGGATACGCTGCCTTTAATAAGAGGACTGATTTATTTCTGATGAGATGGTCGGGATTGTCTTGATATTGGAGAAATAAATATTGCTCGAAGAACTGCTAACAAGAGTGACTTCCAAGGATGGAGGGTTTGCCTGCCCGGACCAGGGAGGGCCCAGGGTAGAGTCTGGCCGTGGGATGGCTCTCTATTGGAAGGTACCTGTTCTGCCCAAAGGCTCTCCAGGAAATGTACTCCAAGGCCTGCCTGGGTCGGTAAAGCTAGCGCACGGCTAACCCAGTTGATGAGAGGAGACAGTCCTTTCTAAGGGTAGAGTTATAACTGGAAGTTGGGGAAACAGAAATAACCTGGGGCAGTTGAGTGGTTCTCAGCGAGGGAAACCTTACATCAGGAAGTCTGTGATTGGAGGGATCATTGAACATTCAGCTTTTAGGACAACCCTGGGCACCAATATCCAGTGGGAGAAGGAAGGACCAAAACGACCTGTACAATTAATTCTGTGTATTCAGCTCTGTTCCCCCTTTGTCTCGCAGTTAAAGTAATATGTCCTTGTCATGTATTTTGCCATCATTGGCTCTACTTTTTAAAGAAGCAGCTGCCATGTACGCGTCATGTGTTGTGTCTGGGGCCACTATTCATTGACAGTGTTTCCCATCACAGTGACCCAATGAGAGAAAGACTGCCCTGTTTTATGGATGAGGTGACCAAGACTCGCACAGAGCCAAGGTTGGAATGTCCTTAAAAAATTAAACATAGAGATATTTAATATTTTAAAGTAATTACACAGTGAAATGTCAGTGAAAAACTTACAATGAGAAGCAACAGTTACCCTCCTCAGAGACTGTCTTTTTGTTGTTTTTTTTCAAGAAGTTCTTCATAACTCTAAATAATATTATTTTTTTAAAGATTAAAAAAAAATTTATGTTTGGTGAGAGGGGAAGGGAGGGGAAACAGAGGGAGAGAAACATCAGTATGTGGTTTCCTCTCACGTGCCCCCAACTGGGGACCTGGCCCACAACCTAGGCATGTGCCCTGCCTGGGAATTGAACCTGTGACCCTTTGGTTGCAGGTAAGTGCTCAGTCCACTGAGCCACACCAGCCACAGCTAAACTGGTATGAATTGCATACATTTCTGACTTTGTAAAGAACAGTGTGATTTAGTTCTTCGTATCATATCCCACCTCTTCTGTCCTCTGAATTCACTATGTTCAGTTAACTCAAATTGTTTATAACTATGCAAATATTGTTTGCTTCTCAGCCAAGTAATGCATTTCCCTTCTAATACAGTTGTTTGTTTCTTCTGTTATTTGTAATGGCCTTTCTTTTTCTTTGCATTTTTGGCTTCCATTGATTTCTTACATTGTTTAAAATTCTCAAGGGTAAGTGTCAAACGCTCTTCTCCAGTCCTCTGTCCTCTTTCTCATCTGGGTTGATTACTCCATGCCTGATAGTTTCCTTTGTTGTACATCTGGGGTTGTTCAGGACTCCATGTTTTAATCCTGGCTTTCTTTGCTTCAATGGGAACCTTTGGCGAAGTAGCCTTACTCCTTTTGGGTAACTTTTTAGGATCCTCTTTAGTTTTAGGACATTTCCAGAGTGCCAGAGGATGTGCTCTTTGATCCTGGGGCCTTGTCCCGCCTTGGGAAAGTTTCTTGTATCATTTATTTGAGAATTTCTTCCACTCTTCTCTCTTTTCCAAGTTTCTGTTAGTTTGATAGTGGACATCTTGACCCCCCTGAATCTCTTTGTTTTTATCTTCTTCCTGTGTCATTTTATTCTTATTTGAGGGAGAAGGCTTCAATTTATCTTCCAACCCTATTTTAAATTTATTTCCATAATTGAAATGTTAATTTCTAAGAGTATATTTATTCTGTCCCTTTTTCATAGTAGCTTATTGTTTTTTAATGCATTATCTCCTTGATACTAAGGATACTAATAAGGGTTTATTCAGTTCTTTTTTTGTTCTCTGATTTCTTGTTTCACGTAGTGTTAGTGTTGTCGTCCTTTTAAAAACTGGCTTCTTTGTATGGCAAGTACTCCTCAATTATTGGTAATTGTTGTTGTCTAAAGCAAGAGGAAGCTGATAAATCCCAGTCTGTGGGGCTGGTTTTGAAATTTGTGGATTTTCCTGTGGGTGATTGGGAACTTGTTACTATGCTTGGAGCTTGAATGCCAGATGGCAGGTTTTCTCTGGGCCTTTCAGCTTAAGGAAGACCTACCCCTTCATTAGGGGCTGTCCCACTAGGCCTAGGGGCCCCCTTGTATAGCTGTTGTGTACCAGGACTGTTTTCTGGGTGTGGGCACAGCCCCTGCTCCCCTCACTCTGCTGAGGGATCCTGGGTTTTGGGTCCTGGCATGCTTCAGGCTTAGAGCCCTCCTTTGGTTGTACCCACTCTTGTGTGCTTGACATTGCTATGCCCTTTGCCCTCATTAGGTCCTCTTAGCCTGCCAGAAATTTGCAAAATCTCTTATCTGTCATCTTCTTTTCTTTCTTGGGGGTTTATTATATGCTGTTAAAAATCATTTTAATGGGATGAGCAGAGATCACATGTGTACTGGCCAGTCCCTCACTATGAGCAGGAAGTCCAGAACCTGTTCTCATCACTGTGCTCCTCTCTCCTGCCTCCCAGTGGCCTAGGTGATGATGCCCACCACCAGTGGGACCTGGGGCTAGTCATGATCCCCATGCTGCTTCCATGTTACAAGTGTGGGTGGATGGTGTGCGTTCCTTGTGGAGGTTTTCCTGGCTCTGCAGCCTTAGAGGGTGCTCGGCTGAGCTGGGGAAGGCCAACCATAGACGGGTCTTACAGCAAGGATTGTGATTTCAGATTCTTCAGTTGGCTTCTCATTGTTTCGGTGTACTAGAAGAGCATTTCAGTGTGCCAAAGTTTAAGGAATGCCTCTAGTTAAGGGGTGATTACTGTACTTGAAGTGTAATCTTGATGCATTTTAGTTTATTGTCCTTAGAAAATTGTGCACTAGAAAATGCCAAGGCCTTGCTAGTGAAGTGGACCACAGGCCAGCAATGTCATCAGCACTGGGCATTTTAGAGAAATAATGCAGACTCTCAGGCCCTTTCTAGCCGTGTGGAATCAGAATCTGCAGCTTTGTCGAATTAACTTTGAAGTAGTTTTAGACTTAAAAAAGAGTTGCAAACGTTGTTTAGAGAGCTTCTCTACTCCTGTCACCTACTTCCCCTAATGCTGACATCTTAACATAATCAGATATCCTTATGGAAACCAGAAAATTAATATCGGCACAGTATATTAACTAAATTATAGACCTTATTGAATTTCATCAGTTTTCCACTAATACCCTTTTTTCTGTTTCAGGGTTTAATCCAGGATCCCACTCTTTCATTCATTTGTCATTTCCCCTTAAGTCTCCTCCAATTTGTGATATTTATACATAGCCCCAAAGTATCTCTCCCAATATGTTTATAAGTTGCAAAGGGAAAAATAGTAACTTCACAGTGAAAAACCTGGCAGAGACCACCTTAACATCACCAGTAATGAGACATAATGATATCATGTGGCCTGGTATGATGCACTGAGTCAAATGCATACCCTTAGTCTAATCATGAGAAAACTCAGATTGAGCGACATTCACCAAAATAATGACAGGTGCTTTTGCTGGTATTTTTGTCCTTGTTTTTATTTTGTTTAACAGAAATTTATTTTCTCATAGTTCCTGGAGACTGGAAATCTGATACCAAAATGTCAGCAGGTTTGGTTCCTTCTGAGGCCTTTCTCCTTGGTTTGCAGTGTAGTGAGCACTGAGTATATGCCAAGCACTGTCCTAAGTGCTCCGCCGCTGCAAATTCATTTATTCTTTCCTTTTTTTTTTTTTTCTTAAGATTTTATTTTATTTTTAGAGAGAGGGGAAGGGAGGGAGAAAGAGAGGGAGAAAAACATCAATTTGTGATTGCCTTTTGCGCGCCCCAATAGGGGACCTGGCCTGCCACCCAGACATGAATTCCGACTGGGAATCGAACTGGTGACCCTTTGGTGTACAGGTGGGCAGTCAGTCCACTGAGCCACAGTAGCCAGGGCTCATTTATTCTTTACAGCAACCCTGTGAGGTAGATGCTATTATTTGATAGGTGAAGATACAGGCATAGGAAGTTGATGTGACTTGCAACTACTTAATGGCGCTGCTTTTCAAAGCTGGAGTATGGCTTCAGGGTTGTCATGCTTATCCAACTGCATTGTACTAGCTCTCCCCTACTTAACGCTTCCTGGGTGCCTGAGTTAAGCACTTTACAGACATTATGGTGTGTGACCCTCACAGAAACAGTGAGGTTGCTACCATTTTATAGATTTGGAAACTAAGAGACTCATATCTCTTGGGAAGCAGACAGCTTATATACATATACTTTATTAAATATGTACAAAATAATAGCAAAGTTACTCCCACAATCAAAATGTGGAGAACCAAAGAAATGACATGAATATATTTTCCAAATCTACTTAAGGTAGCATTCAGTCAGTTAATGAATTTTCTGAGGTTCGAAGTAATTTATTACTGGGTAAACTTGTGGAGAAGCGATTTGTGTCATACTAGTTTTCCCTAGAAGTTAAAGAGAAACAATTCAGTTGGGCTACTAGTAGTCTCAGTTTTGTGAACTGATCTTTGTTTTCTAAAACAGAAGCAATGCTGTGAATAATTCACTAAAAGTCTTTATTTTTATTTTGTTAAAGAGAAGGCAGTCCCAGAGATTTTTGAGAAAGCTGATTTTCATGCTGAGAATATACCCTGAATTCTTGGGGCATCACCTGGTTGGTGTAATTGTTAGTATCTATTGAAGTAAACCCTTACAAAGGCTGTCAGAAAATGCATAAAAGGCAAAGAGGAATGATTTCTAGCATATCCACACTCCTTTCTCTTCCACTGAGGTTTAAAGTTGACTGTGAATGCTCCTTCAAGAAATAAACTTCAGGTTTTGATATAATTGGACATAATTATAAACTTAATAGACTTTCTCTGATTCCTTTTGGTATTCCCCCTTACCAAACAGTAGCCTGGGGATCTTTTTCTGATCTACTGTTTTAAATTAAATTCATTTGCTTTTTTCCCAGATTGATTTTCAGGATAAAGAAAATAGTTCTTTTTCTTAAAAACTTACACCTTTCCGAAATATTTTTCTTTTTATTATTGTGAAGCAGCAATTCAAACCCCCTTTAATCCTACCACATTAGTATGTTATAATCTGAGAATACTTTTGAGTGTTTTAATCTTAAAAATACATTTTTATAACATAATTTGTCTACATATGTATATAACTTCCAGTGACTTTCACTTAAAAATATGACATTATTTTCTGTAGTTCTCATGATAACCTGTAATGGGTGTATAATATTTCTTTGAGTGGATGTATCATTACTTGCTTAGCTATTCTTTTATTGTTGGTTATTTAGGTTATTTTTTTATTCTCTACATGGAATGTGGCCATGAATAGAAGTATCCAGTCTTGAAAGACTGGGACTCAGAATTTGCATTTAAAAAGTTGCCAGGTGTTGTATATTCACTTTGATGCTGAAGAAATACTTCCTGTGCTAGATGGTCGCCAAGGAAATAAGAGATAATGAACTACAAGTCTTGTTTTGTGGATTGGTAAATAGGTGTGTTAGGCACAGGTTCCAGTTGAATTTGCATTAATGGTTTATTGATAACACCTGCTATAGCTTATTAACCTTAATTTTTTCTTATTAACCTTAATTTTTCCTTATGATCTTCATCTATACCAGCGGTTCTCAACCTGTGGGTCGTGACTCCTTTGTGGGGTTGAACGATCCTTTCACAGGTGTTGCCTAAGGCCATTGGAAAACACATATAATTACATATTGTTTTTGTGATTAATCACTATGCTTTAGTTATGGTTGGGGGTCACCACAACATGAGGAACTGGATTAAAGGGTCACGGCATTAGGAAGGTTGAGAACCACTGATCTATACTGTATGTACCCTGAAATCATGAGCTATATACAATTGAATGTATTACATGACAGAGCAAGACTGACTTTAAAATGCTCATGTAACTTTATCACTTTAATTAACTTTAAATCTGGAAAGAATAAACATTTTCTCATTTTGAAGAAAACACTTCTGGGGAGCAGGGATTGAGATACATATTAAGGGTTTCAATGACAGTGTCTTAGATAAAAGCTTTAAAAGTCTTCCCTGTACCAAAGGTAAATAAAGATCATTATTGTGTTCTCTGACTTCACATATGTGGTGGTAATAAAAACAAATCACATAATGAATTGCTTATCAGAAGTGCTCTGAACCATTCTGAAATGTTCATTTTTGGGGCTGTGAGGAATTTTAGAGACTGTGAGAGCAAATCTTGAGTGGAATCACATGGTTGCAATTTGCTCTTAAAAACTATTCTTGTTTTCTGTTCATGGACAGTACCTGGAGCTCATGTACCCCATCACAGAAGAGGAGAATCTTAGCAGTCATCTCTGTCTTTGCAAATCGTTTTTTTTTTTTCTTTTTTAATTGTATGTTTTTCATTACCATTTACCCCCAACCCCCACCCCAGCAGATAGTTTTAAAAATACTTAACTCTTGGGTTTCCCACTTTTTGTCTTGTGCAGGTTGTGAAACCATTTAAAAATGAGAGCTTCAGCTACTCGTCTCATTTTATGCCTCTGCCTTGCCATTGGCTTTCTGTCTGCTGTCCAGGGCTGTGCTCAGCTTGTCCTCTTGGAAGAGAGGGTGTCTGTCCTCAGTCCTAGAAGGCAAGGAGCAGGAGGAATGCCCTTGACCCCTTCTTCCCCCAGAGCAGTGGTGAGGTTGGGCAACCACATCATAGTTCCCCAAAGTAAGTCTCTTAAGAGGGAGTAGAGCTTGATGTCAGCACCTGGAGCCTCCCACTGTTTGAAATCTGTGGATGTTCTTGAATTAAAATATGATGGAACCATTAGCTTCTTAAGCCACAAGCAGATAGTTTGCCCAAAGTCACATGAATTGGTTTCTATTTTCAATTAACTTCTCTTCATCTTTCACATTTACCGATTTGATTAAATGTTTTAGACCGTCTACCTCCGTGGTTTGCTTTGTCTCCTTAAGGGGCCTCACTGCAGGGGTGGTGGGGGGTGGGGGATGGTGGTTGTGTGAGTGACTGGCTGCTCCAGACAAAACCCAGGAAGTGATTGCTTACAAGGCACAATCATGAAAGAATAAAACTTGTCAGAAAAGGCCAGAGAAGGTGAAGACAGGAGAACAGGTTTTTTAGTTAAATCACTGAAAAACTTGATAAGTGGAATTGAATGTGTGTAAATCGACTCTCATTACTTACTCCTAAGTTGTTCTGTATTAGCATTTTAAAGAATCGAGCATGAATAGGGCACCGGAAGTGAAAGTTGGGCAGGAGGGCCCAGGTAGGAGTGGAGGCCTGGCTGTTCCCTCCAGAGTGCGGTCAGGACGGGGCCTGCACTGAGCCAGTCGGGCTGGGGCCTCTGTGACTGGGCAAGGGCCCTGTGCTGACAAACCTCTTAGTAATAAAGATTGACATTGTGTGCTTCAAAAGGTGCTGCTTGTGGTCTCTTGTGATTTTTCCTTTTTCCTCAAGGTGGAAAATCATCAAAGCAAAGCTTAACCTTTCTGAACTAGAAGTGGGTTTGGATAAATTGGCAGTGAAAACGTGTGCTGCTGGCACTTCCTTGTTTGGATGAACTACATGTCCCCTGAATGGCCAGGGGCAAAGGCATCTCAATCTTACTAGATGGAGCAGGGAAAGACTCAGGCTACAGTTCCTCCTGTCACCACGAAGTGCATCCCTGCAAATCATTTGGTAGGTGGATGGCCAGGTTGGGACCTTCTGCTGCCAAGCCTTCCTCCTGGGAACTCTCATCAGTGGGAACCAGGGATGGGCCTTGGGAGGAAAGGGGTATGTCAGGCTGCGTTTTATGCCCAGAACACTTGTCTGAAGATGCCACACCGCACTTGTGTTTAGGCTGACTGACAAAGAAGGCTGGGTGTCCTGTTAACCATTTAAAAGTTGCAGCTGTTGGGGGCAAACACAATTTTCAATTAATTGGCCTTCTGGTTTTGAAATTAAACATTTTAAGATTTTCAGGATTCAGCTAATTTCACATTTTTGGGGAAAGGAGGGGTTAATATTGTTATTTTAAATTTCTGTAAGTTTGTATAATTTGAATTTGTATAAAATGCAATCGTATATGTTAAGGAGGAGGAAGGAAGCTCAAGGGTGTACAATAAGACGAAAATAAATGCATACTGCTTGGGGTTCCCTCCACATGTAGCTGTTAATAAAAAATCCAGTTTGACTAACTTCATGGGTTCTGGAATCATTCAAGAGCTCAGTGAGCCTGCTGTGCCTCATTGGGATGTCTCTGAATCCACTGTAACCTGAATCAGAAATCACTCTTTACGGCTAACAGAGGTGGAGCAGCAAGAGCCAATCCAGATCTGGAGGTAATCGAACAATCCTGTATTAGCAGAGGCATCTCTCAGATGGTCAAGATTACTATTCTTCAATAACAGTCTCTAATTTCTTTATCCGTCAGCTTCAAGAGGCAGTTTCAAGATTCTCTAGATGCTGCCGGCATCATTAAACACTAGGGCAGAGGTCAACAACCTTTTTTTTTGAAGGGCCAGATAAATATTTTTGGCTCTGAGGGGCGGGGTGGGTGTCTGTCACAGCAGCTCAGCTCTGCCCTTGGATGGTGGAAGCCTGCATGAACATGGCTGTTTTTCAATAAAACTTGCCTACAAAATCTGGCAGCTGGCCAGATTTGGCCCTGGCTTTTGTATTTGAATCCCCAAGCTCTAGACTAAAAGTACTAATACAAGTTGGAGAAAGAAATCATGGTTAGGAGTTCAGTCACAGTAAGATGATGGTAAGGCACACTTCACCTGGTGCCAGGCACTGCTCAAAGTGCTGTCATTTAAGGGATTACTCTCCAAGGCTCTTCCATCATCCATGCTCTTCACTGTTGACTTGAAGAGCTTGCGGCAATCTGGAGGGATTCACTGAACCATCTCAGTGATCTGATGAAGGTACTGAGGGTGTAGGTCAGAAACTTAGTTTATTTTGAGAAAATCTACTTGGAAAGAAAATGTCAGTGGCAGCCTCTCATAAGTATAATTAGCATTGGCAAAGTTACTGTCAAGTGAAAATGTTTTTATCTGCCTTTTAAAAAATTTTATTTTTAGAAAAAGTCTCAGCATCTTTATAGGAATGGGTTTTTTTTTTTCCAGGTTGTAAGTTGCAAGAATAGTACAGAGAATTATGGCATAGTCTTCTAGATTCGCAGATGTTAATGTTTTATATTTGCTTTATCCTCATTCCTCTGTACAGCTATGTGTGTGTGTGTGTGTTTCTGAACAGTCTAAAATATATCTCCTTTAAATAAGTTTTTTTTTTTTTAATCCTCATCTGAGGGCCTTTTTTAAAAAAATTGCTTTTAGAGAGGAAGGGAGAAAGAGAAACATCGATGCAAGAGAGAATTGGTTGCCTCCCATACACGCTTGGACCAGGGATCAGTACCTGGAGCAGGGGTCGCATCTGTGCCTGGACTGGGGATCAAACCTGCAGCCTGGGTATGTGCCCTGACCGGGAATCGAACTTGCAACCTTTTGGGTATAGGACGATGTTCCAACAAACTGAGTCACACCGGCCAGGGCTAAGCATCTCTGTTAAAAACAAGGATGTTCTCTTATATAACCACAGTATAATTATCAAAATTAGGAATTGATCAGTGATGTAGCTCTATTATCTAAGCAATAGATCTAATTAAAATTTTACTAATTATCCCCAAAATGTCCTTTATAGTGAAGAAGAGGGGACTCCTTTATGAACTTTGATGTATATATTTTTTCCCAAGAATATTTGGCTCCCATGGTGATACTGTTGCGGATGTGTGCCAGGGCCGTGTGTGCGTGAGTCAGCCAGTGTCTGCCACATGACCTTAGCTAGCTTCCCTATACTTCTCTCCATTTTCTGTTTTAGATCATGTTAACTAGTTCTCCTTGGTTATTCACTCTGCCTCTGAGGGTTTGTGCTTGCTTGACATCGGTTTTGGAATAGTTTCTGCCTCTGCCACCTGCTGTTGTTACTTTTTTTTGTTACTTGTTCTAATGACTGCTCAAGGTGCAAGTTGATTGTCTTTTAGTTACGAGTTAATTATCTTTTGCTTTTATGTTGCTAGTTAGCATTATAAATCCCCTTAACATTTTGGCACATGCTTGGTTTCTGTAAAATTGTGAGCTGGACAAAGGCGATTAGGACATTTACCCCTGGACTGCTGACCACCTCCCTCCCCAAACTTTGCAGTATGAGGAAATAAACAGGAAGAGCAGATGGGTGGTAAGAAGATTTCAGTTTATGGAGGGAGCTGAGAGATGGATGGATGCACAGGCCGAAACTCCAGGGAAGGGAAATGAGACCACGTGGTGATGGCTAACTTGTAGGCTTAGCTAACCAGACACAAAATGAGTTACTGTGGGAGCATTCTCTACTTCCTCTCCACCCCACCCCACTTTTTCACTGCTCTCTGGTCTCATGTTCTCTTAATAAATATTCATGATGTATGTTTCAGATAAGGGGAGCATTTAGGGATGGGCCTATCTCTGTAAAATGGGGACACACCAACATCAAAGGGTGTGAAGATTAAATGAGATAATGTTTAATGTAGTGCTTAGGATTCAATAAACGGTAGCTCCTATAATTGTTACTAACATCAACTTTACCTGCTAGGTCCTGTGTCTTTTTATGCTTGTCAGCCTCAAATGCTGCTGATTTAATTGGTAGAAGTTTGCAGATAGTCTGAATTTTGTTTCTGATAAACTTAGATCACAGAATTTTAGAAATTTAGAATTGGACAGGAGCTTAGAGGTGTTTTAAATTAGTACAAGTTGCTAATTAAAACTTGGCTGTGGTTGTAAAATATGCAGTTGTTACAAGTGCAGGAACCATGATAACCTTGTGCTTATACTGTGAGGAACCCACCAGTATCACACGTAGACCCGTACTCTGAGGGTGGAGAACCCTGCAGCCCATTCCCAGCAGCTATTCTTGATAGTCAGTAGGTTTAAGACACCATCCTATTCTCTCCAGGGAAGTGACTTTTTTTCTTGTTCTTCAGTTGTAAATTGTGACCACTATACAGTGTTGTAATTTTGGTGTATTATTTATTAGTGATAAATTTTGAACATTTTAAATTCTATCAGATGATCTTAGATAATTTTCAATGTCAAGTATGAGTTTTTATTATCTTAGGGCCAATATTTCTTATATGAACAAATATCAGTGGGAAAATGACTTTAAAATTTCACCTCTAATTAAGTATGAGTATAATGTGAGCTATAGTTGGATTTAGGTATATAATCATCAAAATCAATATAACGTATTACTGAAACATAACTTTCTTCTATAGGGGTGCAAAAGTTGACCTATGTCATCTTAATTCATTTTCACATCTCTGTATGTTTTTCATTTTAACTGTAAAATATGTAGGTACAAGTGCAGTGAAAAGTGTAGGAGAGACCATCAACTGTGGTCTCCAAATACTGTATTTAATGTTTTCTTTTGATTTTTTTTTTTTTTTTTTAATGAGGAGGTGATTAGAACCAAGACTCTTGCTGTCCTTGCAGCTGAAGGATTGAAGAACTGTCAGGGACTCAAAGCATGATCTTCAGGATTATCTGTACTTGTAGAACCATTTGAACCTGAAGGTCATTACTTTATTCGCTAAACAAGTGTTTGTGGATGGGTCCTGCATGCCCATCATGGTGTTGTAGTAGTGGTGATCCAAGGCATAGAGCGATTGTTTTTAACTTAAAGTGAGACTTTCAGCCACTAGAGGAGCCATTACAGCCCCAAAGTGGCCATAGACAGCATGCAGACAGCTGGCTGTGGCTGCTTTCCAATAAAATTTTATTTGTGGACAGTGAAATTTGAGTTTCATAGAATTTGACATCTTGAAATACTGCTCTTTTGATTTGGCTCTTGGGTTGTACAAAAACAGGTGGAGGGCCATATTTGGCCCGTGGGGTCATAATTTGCCCACCATTGCCTTAGAATGCATTTGTTGCATGAGTGAATAAGATTTTATATAGGTGGATGGGGGGATCCAGACTGGGAAAGGCTTGAAACCTGGATGGAGGAGTTTAGATGTGATGCCATCAGTAGAGGAGGGTAATGGAACTTGCTGAGCTGGGCTCTGGGAGGATGAGCCCTCTTTGGAAAATTCACTCTGGAACTTAGAGGATGGATGAGGGGGCATTGGCTTCCTGCGTCAGCCATGTGTGGGTTTGGGAAGGACAAAGGGTTCACTCAGCCTGCCAGATCAGTGGACTCAACTTTAGAGTGAGTCCCAGAAAGATGACACCTGCATATCAGGGGGACTAGAGAAGAGGCCAGTTCACAGATGATGAGGCACTCAGCAGACTAGGTGCAGTGGGAGAGAGGAAGAGGAAATCAGTTTGGAATAAATAAGCATGGAGAAACCATATCGGCTGGTGATGCTTGGATATTTAAGGATAACAGAGCAGAGAGAGTTAAAAAACAAACACACAGAGTCTGTACAGGGACACGTAATAAAAATGAAACTAGACCACCAATTTATACCATATACCAGAATAAGCTCAAGATGGATAAGAAGACTTCAATGTAAGCTGTGACACCATAAAAGTCCTAGGAGAAAACAGGCAGGAAAATTTCAGATATCTTACATAGCAATATTTTTGCTGATATACCTCCTAAGGCATGGGAAATAAAGGATAAACAAATGAAGCTACATCAAACAAAAAAGTTTCTGCTCAGCTAAAGAAAACATCAAGATGGAAAGGGAACCAACTGTTTTTGCCAGTGTTACTTTGGACAAGGGTTTGATCTCCAAAATATATACGAAGTTATATGACTCAACACCAGGAAGACAGACAATCCAATTAAAAAATGGGCAAAAGGACCTGAATAGACACTTCTCCAAGAAGGACATAGGGCCCATCGGCATATGAAAGGATGCTCAACATCACTAGCCATCAGAGAGATGCAAATAAAAACCATAGTGAGATACCACCTCACACTGGTCAGAATGACCATTATTAACAAATCAATAAGTGCTGGCGAGGATGCGGAGAAAAGGGAACCCTAGTTCACTGTTGGTGGGAATGCAGACTGGTGCAACCACTGTGCAAAACAGTATGGAATTTCCTCAAAAAACTGAAAATGGAACTGCCTTTGACCCAGCGATTCCACAGCTAGGATTATATCCAAAGAATCCTGAAACACCAGAAGAATCTATGCACCCCTATGTTCATAGCAGCGCTACCTACAATAGCCAAGTGCTGGGAACAACCTAAGTGCCCGTCTGTAGATGAGTGGATCAAAATCTGTGGTACATTCACACAATGGGATACTATGCAGCAGAGAAGGAACTCCTACCGTTTGTGACAATGTGAATGGAACTCGAGAGAATTAAGCTTAGCAAAATAAGCCAGGCAACGAAAGACAAATACCATATGATATCACCTAATACAGGAAACTAATGAACAACACAAAGAAATAAGCAAAATTGAACTGGAGACATGGAAACGAAACAAACTGACAGTGACCAGAGGGGAGGCGGGAGAGGGAGAAGTGGGGAAATAAAGGGAAGGGTCTAGTCAAGGAACTAGTGTGGATGGCCCATGGACTTGGACAGCAGGGTGGGGACTGACTGTGGGAGAGGGGTGAGGTGCTTGGGGAAGGGGAGAGCAATGGGGAAAAATGGGGCAACTGTAATAGGACAACAATAAAAAAAAAATGAAAGAAATAAAAATTCAATTGCTTTCTCAAAAACAAACAAATAAATAAATAAATAACCCAGAAGAGTCTGCAGGGTTCTTTCTTGGAGGAGTTGGGATATAGTGGTATCTCCTTGAGCAATATTTTTGTGGAAAAAGAGCTGATAGGGACATGAGAATACTTCAACTTTGGAAATGTTAGAGTGGATTTTATTGTGTGTTGTCGAAGGGGCATAGAGTGGTTTGAAATACTGGACTAGGGAAAGTATTGGTGAGAGTTCAAGGTGGCAGACAGGGGATTTGGAGGATCCTATAATCAGATAGTTCCCTTCATTGTGTTGCTCTGTTTCCTGGAAGCCCCAAAGGGGCCTTATTGGTTAGTCACTGCATTGTAGTTGGAGTGGCCCAGCTGATATGGAGCCAGGTGGATGAACATGCTCTGCAAGGGACAGAGCCTTCAGAGGAGGGCAGAAATCTCAGGTGGACCTTGGAGCAAGGCTGCAGGAGAGGGAGGAAGACATGGATGGGTGGTCTGAGTGAAGAAGGAAAAGATATACTGATACCATAAGGCAGCCAGGAATTGTTGATGGGACTCTTGTCTGGTCCCTTGGAGAAAAGCTCCAGACTGATAGTGAGTTTGGAAACCAGATTTTTAGTTTGGGATTCAGAGGGGAGTGGGAAGAGACAATGTTTGTGGACAGGATCGGGCTCCAGAACATGCTGTTGCAGTTTGGCACAGGAGAGAGATGATGATGGGAGCTGGTGGCAGGCAAAGTAGATTGGAGAGTTTTATTATTATTATTATTATTATTTTTTAATTTACTTATTTTAAAACCTTTTCTTTTGTAATAATTTGAGATTTACAGATAATAGAGATAGTACAGGTTGTTCTTGTGTGTCCCACACCCAGTTTCTCCCCGTTAACAACATGCATTACTATAATGTGGGACAGTGTTTGCCAACATGGGGCTTTTGACCTAGCATGAGCATGCTTTACTAAATAGGTGATTTTGTACCAGCTTCTCCTAACTTTAATCTAGAGAAAAGTTGCTAGAAGAGTGCAACAAATATACAGGTGTATATCCTTCATCTAGATTCACAAAGCGTTCATGTTTGGCACATTGCTTTGTGTGGCTTCTTTCCCTGAATTTGAAAGTAAGTTGCAGAGATCACCTTATTTCACCCCTAAATGCTTGACCACTCATGTCTGAAAGCAAGGACATTCTTTTTCATAACTACACCTAAAAAAAATGAACAACAATTTAATGTCACTTAAGATACCATCCATATTTAAATTTCCCCTGAAATCCTTTTGTGACTGAACCCCACCCCGTCCCTAGGACCTCCCTGCATCTGGCAGGTCTCCTTAGTCTCGGTTAATCAAGAGAAGAGCTCTGCTAGTTTGTTTTGTGCTGTGGACTTTTCATGAGTCTTGGCCAGTAGACCTGCACCTCTGACCCCTCCATTCCTGCCCTGTGCCCTCCTGACTCCCTCTGATCTCCCCAAGTTCTCAGCAGCCTTCCTTGATATTCCAGGGCTAGGGGTGCTGTCTCAGTCTGTGTTCCCCTAGCGCTGTTTTTAGCCTTGGCCAGACAGTAGATCCTAAGTGTCACTTATTTGACTTACTACGTTAGCACACATCTTAAGGGCAGGGTTACACTCTCCTCCCTTGAGGCATCTGCTTAGGTATATGTATGTACAGTATGTGCCCAATGACACTTTTTGAATAATGTATAATAAATGCAATAACATCACTTAATATTAATTGTGTAAAAGAATTCAGAGATTCATTAAAGTTTCTCTTGGAACTAAGAAATAAGGTTAAGGTGTTATAGACTACAGTCAATTGTACATTATTAGACTTCATCTTTGGCAGAGGTAGTATTTTATTTGATCAAAATAAATACTTGTAAGTAATTTAGTGACTATAAGGGAAGAATTAAAATATGGGTGTTATATATGTCAAAACCAAAATTTCTGTTGCAAGATATATGCAGGCTTCCACAGTATATTTACATTTATCTTCAACAGTTGGTAAACCAAGTAAAAGTTGCTTTTAAATGCATTTATGGTTTATATTTTATAGTAGAATGTATCTGGAATTCACATTAATGCATATGTGGTTTTTATGGTTTCTTTCTAGAGATGTACCTGAAAGCAGTGGTTGTCAAAGTGTGGTCCACAGAACCTCAGGGGTGTCCTTGAGACCTTCCTGGGGAGTCTATGAGGTCCAAGCAGTTTTCATAGTGATCATAAGGGGTCACTGCCTTTTTTTGCATGTTTGTTGACATTTGCATTAATGGTGCAGAGTCAATGGTGGTAAAACTGCTGCTGCCTTAGCATAATTGAGGCGGAGGCCTCAAGCTGCAGTTGTACCATTGTATTATTTACTGCCATGCAATTACAAAAAATCTTTTTCACGTAAGAATGTCCTTGATGAAGCAGGGAGCATCGTTCATTTTATTAAATCTCAACCTGAGTACACCTCTTTTAAATATTCTTTGTGACAAGGTAGGATGTATGTAGAAAGCACTTGTCCTCTGTTTTGGAGTTAGAGGCTTCCCTCGAGGACAAGTCCTTCTGCAATTATTTGAGTTGCTAGCTGAACTAGCCACTTTCTTTCATGGACCACCAGAAAAGATTAATTGACAAACTATCAATATTTTCTAAATGAACAAAATTAGCTTGCCACTTTAAGGAAAGCACTAACATTATTGCCAGTGATAAAATTTGAGCTTTTAAGTGAAATTGAACTTTCAGAAAGTTTGTATCAGCTGCTGTGAACTTGATAGCATCCTAATACTTAAAGACTTTCTGATGAGATCAGTGCTCATATTAATGGATGTGATGTTTTTGATAATGTATAACAAATAACATTTGGAAGATCTGCGTAACTCATGAATCAATATTTTCCAGATGATAAATGCATCATGTTTTGAAATCACACCTGCATTAAGGTCCATTTAACGGGCAAGACAGACCAATGGATTTTAAAGTAACGAAGTACAGAGTTCACCAATATGGTTTTAAAGTTCCACATTGCAACAAGCATTTGGGGAAGAATAAAACATGTTGAGTTTGGTATTGTATTAAAGAATATCTACAATTACCTGAAGGCTATTAAAATATATACTCTTCCCTTTCCCAGCAGCACCTCTTTGTGAGGCTGGGATTTCTTTATATGCATCAACCAGAACAATCTAGTGCAACAGATTGAAAGCCGACGCAGATATGAGAATCCAGTTGTTTCTCATTAAGTCTGACATTAAAGAGGTTTGTAAAAATGCCAAACTATGTCCCTCTTCTTAAGATTTTTCTGCTTTTGTTGTTTTGGAAACTATAGTTATTTTTCATAAAAAAAAAGTTTTGTATGTTAATATATAATGTGTTGGTTGAATAAAGAAATATTCAAATATTTTCTGTTGATAACTTGATAGATATACCTATTCTAGCACAGGATTTTGGGGCCTCACTAATTTTAAGAAGATAAAGGGGGTCCTCGGACCAGTGAGTCTGTGGATTAGGACAGTGGGTGCTGTGGAATCAGCTTAAATCCAGCTTCTTCTCTTTCCTGCATTTGTGGTTTATATTTGGGGAGGTTTATATATTTTGGAAAGCATGAATAAAAGTGGCAAATTTAATCAAATATATTAATTGTTAAGGAGGAAGGACCAGCCCTCTGAGGCTAATTTGACTTTCTTTTCCTGATGTTTTTTTTTGTGTGTGTGTGGGGGGGGCATCTTAAAGAAGAAACAGTATGGCCTGAATTTTACTAAGTGAAAACCATAAGAAGTGTTTCTTGCTTTATCTTAATTTCCTAGTTTATCTAGTACCTGAACATTTAGTCATATTTCTCTTTCTTCCCCATTTCATTCTTTGCATATTCCCCCTTCCCATCCATATCTCAGTTTAATAAAAATTGGTTTCTTTGCTTCATACTAGTTTTTAATTAATTGTTTTATTACTACACTTATATTTACAAGGATTTGACTAAATGGGATGATTTTTAGTTTCTTGGAGGTTTCCTTGTTTGTGTGGATTTAGCTTTTTAACTAGGTACTAATTAGCCACTTCCTTAAATGGAAATGGAAATTACTGTTTGGATTTTTATGGCATTGTGGACTTGACATTTGGGGTGGGTGGGGTGGGGAATGGAATGTCAAGTCTACAATACCATATACCCATACAAGCACAAGGTTCTGGGGCCTCATTAATTTTAAGGATCCAGGGAGGTGAATCCTGGTGTAGGACCTTGTGACAGTGGTCTTTCCCCATCACTCCTGTCCTGTCGCAAGCATCTTTTCTGCCTAATTGCTCTCTAAGACTTGTATTTAGGATCACCTCCCTCTTGTACATGTTTGTGGATACTTCTAACCCTCAGAGTAATATTTTTGTCACCTATAAAGTGTAGTTAGGCTCTGGCCAGATAGCTCAGCTGGTCAGAGCATCATCCTGATACACTAAGATTGTGGGTTCCGTCCCCAGTTAGGGTGCATACAAGGAGCAACCAGTGAATGCGTAAAAAGGTGGAACAACAAATTGATATATATATTTTTCTCTTATCTCCCTTTCTCTCTCTTTAAAATCAATAATAAAAGATATATAAAGGATATGCCAAGTCTTTTAACCATGATCTGTGGACTGCGTCTCTTTAGTCGTTCTGTATGTAGCTGATGGCTGGCAAATAATTCTAATAGAGCACGTCACTGCCCTGGGAGGTTATACACCTGGCTGCATTGTTCTGCCTCTTGTAGAAATCATCTGGTCCAAATCAGATTCAGCAGTGGGGCTTCACTCAAGGGTTGGTATAAGAACTAGCTCTACAAAGACTGCTCTAAAAAACTGCTGGGTAGAAACATCCCATATATTGTGGTGACATATAATGAGATGACCCATACGATGCCATTCCCACAGTGACTGAGAATATCCCAGTGTCTATACAAGGCAACTTTGTTTGTTTAGTTTTTCTTGCTGCCATTTTCATGTAATGAGAGCTGATAGTCTACAGTGTTTTCTTTTTTAACTTCTACCACTGAAGCTAAGTTGATTGCTCAATGACTGGAGCCTTTCTTTTATTCCTGTCTTAATGGCTTTGTGGTTTTATAATATGGGTGTCCAAGTTTAAAGTTTATTTAAAAATTAAAAGTGAGTTTGCAGTTCTGTCTTTTAGCTGATGAACAACAATGTCTGTTGCTGACAGCTGATGAGTTTGTATTTTCACTGTTAACAACTGGAAGTGTCATTCACATGAAGTTTACAGTCATAAACTAAATTGGTTCGTGATTTAGTTGTGGTGTATTTCTAATGAAACCAGAACATAGACACAGGGAACTTTGAAGACTCTAGTCCATGGTTTTTATGTAGAAATGCTGACTTGTGTAGTTCTGCATTGCTGTGTAACTCTACAGTGGGTTCTGCCTCCAGATTCATCACATGTGTTGAATTCATTGAGGGCCAGCATGTGCCAACCCTAGGCTAGGCAGTAAACAAAATTAAAATTCCTGCCCTGATGGAGCTGATCTAGTAGAGGAAGCAGATTTAGACAAATGAACGTTTAGCACATGTAGTAAGTTAGGTGGTAAGTGCTTTTCCATAAAGCAGGAGAGGGGAGCAGGGAGGTGGGTGCTGGTGGTGGGTGTAATTAAATGGATTAATTCCACGTCGCGGAAGAGGCAGTAGGTGGCAGAGGGGCAGGTGGGTGCCAAGAATGTAAGGGCCCTGAGCCGGTGTGTCCTTGCTGGGCTGGGGAGGTCTCCTGGGATGGGACAAGCGAGGAGCAGCAAGGAGAACTGAGGGGCCCTGTGAGAGGTGCCTGTTGGTGCACAGCCGGCTCCCAAGCGCCAGGAAGGCCGTCCTGAGTAAGCAGGACACCTCTGGTGGGCTCTGAACAGATGAGGGACAGAGTGACATGAGTTCTGACATGATCTGGGGAGCTTTTTAACCAGGGATTGGGAATAATTACAGGGTAAAGGCAGAGCAGAGAGGCCCCTGCAAAGGCCAGCGTATGACTTCAGATGTGTGCAGAATGCGTATCATGAGAGAATTTGCCTGCAGATAGGACATGAGAGAAAAACTAAGGACTGAAGGTTTTTTTTCTAAGCAACTGGGTGGTACCATAAATTGAGATGGAAAGTCTGGGAGGAGCAGGTTAGTTGTGGGGTGGGTATCGAGTTCAATTTGGCATGTTACAGTTGGGACTAGACACCCAGGGGAGCTGTCCAGCAGGCTGTTTGCTTCGTGGATCTGGAGTTCACTTGTGAGTCTGAGTTGAAGGGTGAATCCGCACCATCAGCACATAAACGGTATTTCAGGGTGATTGAAGAGTGGTCCAGCACCAGGCCCTGGGCCCTGTGTGTCAGGAAGATGATGCAAACCTTCCAACAACCTCTGTAAGACAAGGCCGGGAGAGTGGGGCCAGGCCAGGAAGGTAGGTAGGGAGGGAGGCCGGCTATGGAGGAGGTGGGAGTAAGCCCTGGGCAGGTGTTGCGGTGGGCAGGGCAGCCTGCGTGGGGGCAGTTTGGTGGGTGGAAAAGCCGGAGTCTGATCAGGCTGGCTCTAGAGAGAATGAGAGGGGAGGAAGTAGAGACAGCATGTACAGGCAACACTGGGGGATTCTGCTCTGAAGGGGAGCAGGGGAGTGGAGAGGGAGGGCAGGTGGGGGCAGCAGCAGTGCAGCGTGTATTGGGAATAACCTGGGAGGCTGACTGTGAGGGACTGAGAACTGCTGAAGTGTGGGGGCCTGTAGCTGTGGACGGGAGCAAGGCCAGGTGGTGCCCATAGCAGCCACAGGTGGGGAGGCCAAGTTCAAGGGAACTGATGGGGAAGAGGAAGCAAGGTCACCAGCTCACTGAGGGAAGGAGGACCTGGGATTTGGAAGAGGAGAAAGTGCCACAGTGGTCCAGGGGAGTGGAAGTCTTCACAGAGCAGGGAAGGGCTATTTGTGCCCGCAGCCTCGGGCACACCTGCACAAGTGATCATGGCTGTGTGTTACTATGTTAGAAGAACAATTTTGCAGGTGATATAGAAGTATATGGGCTTGTAGAAAACTCAACAATCCAGAAGGATCAAGAATGAAATTTACCTCATGTTGTCTATAATCCTTCCCTCATGGGTAACCTTAAATTCAGTATCATTTCAGACCATCTGGCGTGCGTGTAGGCACACGTGGACATGTGACTGCATATACATGCAACTTTTAGAAAACAGAATAGGGATCATATACATACTGCCTTGCAATTTTCCTTTTATATTCTTTTCTGTTAGCGTTATATTCTGGAGACCTTTCCATTGTGGTTCATGGAATTAAACCAGGCTCACTCACATTAACATCTGCAGTGTTTTACAGTAGGGTGTGCCTTCATTTACTAACCCCCTAAGATCAAGCACTGAGGTTGCTGATTTGGTTAGTAGGCTCCTTTTGCAATCGGACCCTAGAAGATGCTCTCAGCTACTCAAGAGGTGAGGACTCAGGATTTTATAGTGAGTTTGGAGTATTTTCGTAGGCTACTTGCAGAACTTTTAGAAACCAGGAAAAAGCTCGAAGCCCTTGAAAACTTTCCACTAGACCTTCATGAGAGACATGTATTTAATATGGAAGCTGTGGATCCAGGGAGATCATGAATGGGCTTCAGGGTGGCTGCATGTGACAGATTCCAGACTACGTTGTTTTAGGGCAGAGTTCTAACTAGTCATTGCCATTAAAGACATTATTGAACATTAATCTCAGCCCAGTTATTTTATTATATTAAGACTGGACTGTCTCCAGGACTTCTGAGAAATGGCAAATTTAATTTGCCAACATGGCAACCGCATGTATTGCTCTTTTCCAGTTTTCTTGGGCTTATTGCCCTAGTTTTTTCTATTCAAACCTTCACTGTTAGCAGAATTTTAAATGACTCTTTATCCTGCCACCAAATCATTTTGAGTAAACAACTTGAATAACGTATGGTGTCCTCATTTGGAAGAGGTTAGGATTCAGGATTTTGTGGTGAGTTTGGAGTATTAAGCCACTTGCAGAGCTTTCAGAAACCAGGAGAAGGCTTGAACGGGGCCCTTGAAAACTTTTCACTAGACCTTTATGAGAGACAGGTATTTAATCTGGAAGCTGTAGATCCAGGGCTATCATGAATGGGCTTCACTTAATCTAAGTGACAAAGCCTGCATGTGACAGACTATAAATTATGTTATTTTAAAGCAGGTGGTTGGTTATTTTCTTAAGAGGAACTCTAGGGCAGGTAGTCCAGGACATGTAGCAGCTCCATAGGTATGAGGACCCCAGGCTACTTCTTTCTTGTTCTTTGCTCTGTCATTCTAGCTCCTGTCCCATCCTCATCCCTGGAGTCCAGCAGCAAGAGGACAAGGAGGAGGGCAGTGGCTATGTGCCAGCTTTCCTTTGATGAGGTGTCCTGGAGATGCCATGCACCATGGCTGAGCTCATGTCCCATTAGCTCACACTCGGTCAGGTAGCCACAGTGTGCAGTAGGCAAGGTGGGGAGCCTTCCTCTGGTGGCCACGTGGCCCTATAAACTAGGGCTCTTACACTGGTATTTGTGAAGCCTGTGAAACGTGGCAGAATTTTGTCTGTGTGTGCTCTTTTCTAAGGAAAGCAGTCTGTGACTCTAAAATGTTTTAAATCTATCAAGTCAAAGATCACTTGAATGCTATTATCTAACTGAGGACTACTGCCTTCATTATAAAGTTCATTGTATTCCTTTAAGTGATCTTTAATGCTTTGTTTTTTAGTTTGGAAAAAATAAGACTGAATTTATGGCATGAGTAGTAGTTTTGATCTTCAAACTGACCACCAGTTAATCTGTACATAGAGGTCATCTTCAAAAGATACAGATTTAGCACAACACCCTATTTCCTTATCCTGACAGGTTCTCCTGGAGCAGTTGCTGAGGATGAAGGTTGAAGAAATTCCCAGTGTTCAGCACAGGCACCAGGTTCAGAGAATATTACTGGATATAACTGAGGTTGGAATTGAGAATTTCCCCCCAACAGTTTATGCCTAAATATTTAGTTGTCTGACTATCTTAAAAGTGTATTTTAATTTTGAAAAGGTAATAAGTGCACTTAATAAAAAAAAGTATAAAAAGGTGAAAAGTAATTTTTTTTTTACGCTTTATGTTCCAGGGATATTCTGTGTGTATCTAGCATATTTCTTTAAAAAAGCATGTTGTGCCCATCTTGCCTTATTTATATTCATGTAGTATTGCATCTTGGGAGTTGTCCTTAGAGATATTTGCCTCCTTTTACAGTTGTTTGGAATTCCACTCTTTGGCGGTGCCATAGATTTTTGTTGTTGGTACACATTTAGGTTGCATCCATTCTTTTGCTGCTTATAAAAGCATTGCCTTAGTTAGTTAGTTTGTTGGTTTCTTTCTTTCCTTTTTTCCCCTCCTTCCCTCCTTCCTTCCTTCCTTCCTTCCATCCATCTTTGAATCTGTGTGCTGGAAGGATTCCTGAATGAGGAAAGGCACGGTCAGGGCTGTGGCCAAGTAGCACTGTGATAGCTGTATTGCCTGTTGCTCTGCAGGATTAGACTCCCACCAAAGGCACAGGAGAACTAGCTCGCCTCTTTCCTGATACTATTCCAGGACAGTGTACCGCACCGAGTGGGTGGTGCTGTGGTTTTCTTCTTTGGAGTCTCCGTGTCATACACATGTTGGATCTTCTTTGTCACTAGGCTGCTTTTTCTTGAACTCTTTTCATTTCTTTTTTACTCTTAAAATTCTTCTCCTTTTTTCATTGTTTTTCTGAAGTCATCATTTATTGTGTTTACTTGCTCTTGGATTCCTTCTAGTTTTCATTTCCAAAATTATTTTTCCTTTGTTTCTAATCTTTTCTGAGTTCTATCACTTCATTTGGAGTGTTTCTCATGATGGTTTATGGTTAATAATGTAATGTTTCCTTCATGCATTTTAACTCGTTTTGAAATATTTGATAGGATTTTCATTTCTTTTGGGGACATGTCTTTCTAGCATGCTTTCACTGTCTGTGTTATTTTACTCTTTATTCTCTTTTAAAGTATATTGTCTTTGCATGAATTAGACCTCAATATTTTCTGTTGTTCATTTATATGTAGAATTAATGTTCCTGAATATTTAGAAGGGAGGTTTGATTTAGAATAATTTTTCTAATTTCAGTGTTCTAGAGCTCTATTTTCTGTGTTTTTAAGAAAGTTTTAAAAAATATAGCAGCTCATTTTCAGAACTCTCTTGGCTTTGTTTTTCTCTTCCACCTTTAATTAGACTTCCATTTCCTCTGTCACTGTTTTCCCTGTTCTGTATATTTTGTATTCTGTTCCCAGTCACGTCTTTTTAGTGTGTTTGGCCTAAAGGGAGCTTTGAATTATTAATTTTGAGAGTTCATGGGATCCAGAATGTTCTAGGCCTTCCAGACTTGACTGCAGACCTCTTGCATTTGTCTGCTGTGGGACTGTGCTCACTTTCTGCTTTCAGGGGCTGTTCTCAGGTTGACACACTGCTTCTCTCTGCTTCCTGCTTCAGACGTGCTTCTATCGGGATGATCTTGTAGCTGTCAGTGATGTGTCACTGCTTACTTGTATTTTGGGGTTTGTTAGGAACACCTTATCACATTCAGTTCTGTTACAGACAGTGACCTGAATCTTGGTTTTGCTATCCTAGTTGCTCCATGTGTTTTTATGGGAGGACTTGGGGAAATTAAAAATCTTTGTTACTGACGTTTTTCCATGGTTGGACTGTTAAAGAAGTCAGTCAAAGTTGTTCTGAGGTCCTTTGTTTCCCATCCAGATTGTTATCAGTCTCTTCTTTGTTACCGACAGTTGATGTTTTCTCAGTCAGTCTTGTGTGAAGTGTGTAAACTGGGAATAAAAACACCTTTGCCATTTTAATGATTGTACCTTTGATCATATGTTTATGTAAAAAAGTTGCATTTACTCTATAAGGGAAGATTTAAAAGAAGAGATTAGTTCCTCCTACAAATTGTTTTTTCTGGGAAATTCTGGAGCTGCTAATATCTAAGCTGTGGAATTTAAATTTGGACAAAAGAGAAAAGGAACCACATTATTTACAGGGTTTAAGAACATGTGTGAAACTTGTGAATTTAATTTAATGCCTGTTGGAATTTACCATTAAAAGGAGCTCTCAGGAGATTCTGACTTGGAGCTAGATGATCTGAAAATATTAAGTCAGCCCCCCTGCCCCACAGGAGTTGTGACAGAGGGACCGTAGTACTTACTCATAAAAGGAGCTTTGCTGTAGAGTTGAGCTCTTGTTTTCTGCCCTCAGGGAGCACGTTGTTTAGATGGGAAAATAATTTCTTTTATAAATATTTATTTATAAATAAATAATATAAAGTATAACATGATAAAGAATATTACGGTGACATTGATTCCTGACGTCCTCAGGACATTCTGTTTTCAAGTACTAAATTTAGATCCCTGGTTGATAGATCATATTGGGAATGACATGGTCTCATTTTTGTTTTGGAAAATAAGGTCTCTCTAGGCCTAATCAGTGTTTCAGGAGCAGGAAGAAAGTTAACTGACTGTTCCAGACACAGTGCTAGGCTCAGGGATGACAGCGCACACCAGAGGTGGCCCAGCCCCGGAAGGTGCAGCGCGGATGGGATGGCGGTGCTGCTCCAGGGCACAGCAGTGGGGCTGCGGTTCAGGTTCGTGCTGGAAGCCCAGGGGAAGCAAAACAGCGGCGCTCAGAAGCATGGGGCTAGCCTTGGCCGAAGGAGCCGTTTGGGAGTGAGAGGTGTGTTACTGGTGGAGACAGTGATGCGATGGTTTTCTAGGGTGTGGTGTGTGCAGCAGGAGCCGAGACCCCATGGGGAGCAGGTAGAGGAGAGGACGTGTTCTGTGGGCAATAGGGGACCACTGGAGACTTCTGGCTTGGGGATGACATGTTCAAGCCATTTTAGGAAGGTTACTCTGGAGGTGGTGTGAGGAATGAATTGATAAAGTGAGAGGCTCTTAGGTAGGGGCTAGCCTAGTGGTTAAGGACAGAGAAAATGAACAATTTGGGGGCTGCTTCTCAATTCTCAAAGAACACTAACCTATTGGTGGTTTGGGGCAAGAAGAGCCCTATGTTAAGAAATACCTGATGTCCTTCTGAGTATACATGGTTAGCAGTTTTCATTTCATAGGTCGCGATTGTTAATCTTCCTCTCCTGCTGTTGTGTTTGTTTTTTAGGTGACAGAATCCTAGTCCGGCGTGAGTTCTCTTCTTTCTCGTTGACTGGCCCTTCTCCTCTGGTTCTGGATGATGTCAGAACAGGATTTGGCGGATGTGGTGCAGATTGCAGTAGAAGACCTAAGTCCCCATCACCCAGGTACAGAGTGTGGGAGAGTAAATGGACTTTATTCTCTCTGTTCTTTTAACATCCAAAAGCTCTTCCAGAAATTTTCTTTAATCTTTTAAAGAAAGCAAGAGAAAGAGTGATACATGCTGTGTATGAAAGATCCACTCCCAGACTGACAGCCCTTCAGCACCTTGTCCACTTTTCCCTCTTTGGAAATGGGCACAAGCGCGTACAGTCTTTGGTTCCCTCTTCCTACTCCCACCCATAGGGGCTTCTGTGACAGCTTTCTTCCTCACAATTGCCCCCTTTTAAAATTCACTGTTGTAAGGGGTCATGGGAATCTTACTGTGTTGGTATGTACAGATTGATTGCATTTTTTTTTTTAGTGATATTCCATTTATAGGTACCCCTTGTTTCTTGAACTTTCCCCTTGTGGAAGGCGTTTCATTTTTTGCACTGTTTTTCTTTCATATAAACCCCTGCAGTAAAGATGCCTGCACATATATCTTGGCAAATATTTTTTATTATAAGTTCCCAAAAGTAGAATTGCTTTGTATATTCACAATTTTGATAAGACACTGACAGGTTTCCCAGACGTTTTTCTCTAAGTTACTCTTCCGTCAGCTGAGTGGGAAGAACTTTTTTCCTCTACTTTTGCGAAGGCTGGTGGTTTTTCTCAATGATGTTAAAGGTGTACATCTACCTTGAAACCTTAACTGAATGTTTTAAGAAGACTCTAAATTTCAGGAACTTCAGCTACAAAAAAATCTTTGTCTACTCTTTTACTTTATAAAAAGATTTCTTCGTATGTTTCCACCTATTTTCTTCTGCCTTGAAGTTTTACATGTTTTATATTTCTGTTAAGTTTGAAGTCACAAGTGCACATAATGAAGTCAATGAATGTCTGTTGCCTGTTTTTTCTTTCTAGAATAGTAGAATTGACATGCTGAATTATTTTTTCCATAGAGAAGAGAATTTTCAGAAATTTTATAAGAAAGCATGATGTCTGTCTTGTATGATCTATTTAATATGTTAATTGAAAAAACCTCATTTGGAAATTAGGTATGATACAGAAGGGGAGAGTAATATAGATAATTTTGGAATTAAATGAGCAGTCATAAAGAAATGAAAGCATTCTTTCAGTAATATTCATAGTTAGTTTCTCCCTTATTTTGCTTCTGATTAATTTTTTTTCAAATGGGATTAAAAAAAATTGTCACCATTAAAGGTCTGAATTTTAAACAGATTCTTCTTGGATTTGAGGCTCATCTCCATCAGCTTGTTCAGCTTTGGCACCTGTCTTTTCCCCAGTAGCTTTTCCAGAATTGCTGCCTTCACCATGAAGCTCTGTTAGTTTTTCCAATTCATACTTGGGCTTGTTCACCATTTTGACTTTTCTAACAAAGACATCATAGAACAGATAGATATTGGAAGCCTTTTCTATGCCTTTTCCAGTGCTATTCTGGAATCAATTTATTGACCACTTCTTTCAAGTAATTTGCTCTTCTTAGGCCATGATTTCCAGAATCTTCTTTTGGATTTGGCAAACCTGTTGATGCTGAGCACAGGTCTCTCGAATATGATGTGTTTTTTGGTAAAACCACAGAATAGATGAAGCAAATAATGATTAGTAGTTTTGACATGAACATGAGCTTCAATCATGGTTTACCATTTCTTTTAAAAAAGATTTTGTTTATTTATTTTTAGAGAGGGGGAAGGGAGGGAGAAAGAGGGAGAGAAACATTAATGTGTGGTTGCCTCTTGTGCACCCCCAACTGGGAACCTGGCCCACAACCCAGGCATGTGCCCTGACTGGGAATTGAACTGGTGACCCTTTGGTTTGCAGGCTGGCGCTCAATCCACTGAGCCACACCAGCCAGGGGGTCTGCCATTTTTTGACCATGGAGCACATTTTGTTATGGGTGAGATCCATGCCATGAAAATTAGTCAGGCAGTTTTGCCCTGAACATCCTCAGTAATTAGCTTGAATTTTTCTGAATGCAACTTTATCATTCTGCAGATCAGCTAGGCTCACTTCAATAACGAGACCCTTGTCCTGGCTCACTTGGTTGGAGCATTGTCCTGTAAACCAAAAGGTCGCAGGTTTGATTCCTGGTCAGGGCACATGCTTGGGTTGTGGGTTTGGTCCTTGGTTGGGGTGCATAAGAGGCAACTGATCCATGTTCTTCTCTCATATCCATGTTTCTCTCCCTCTCTCCCTCCCTTGTCCTCTCTAAAATCAATAAGCATGTTCTCAGCTGAAGATTAAAAAACAACAACAACACAGCCCTTGAGACTATCAGATGTGATTTTGGTTCCTTTGAGTTCCCATGACTAGTGTTTTTCCAGCGTTTCTTATATTGAATCCAGTTGGTGCTTTCACATCACACCGATCTTTTTTTAGAAAATCACTTTCTTCTTGGCTCCCTTTTTGCCACCATTTGTAAGGTGCTTGTTCTTGCCCACTGCCATGGTGCTGCTCGGAGAGCCAGAAGCTGATTCTGATTTTTTAATAATGAGCACTATCACCTGTGAACTGGCAAAATCAAGAGCCTTATCAGATCATTGAACAAAGTTGGGGATATGAGTGTAGCTATTCAACTACAATTTTCTCTGTAAAAACTAACCAGTTTGTTTAGAGCTAGAACATGTAGCCTTGACCTCATTAGCACCACACCTTAGATTCCATTGACCTTAAAAAAGAAGCAGCACTATCACTGTAGAGAGCAATTTAAAAAATATCCGTGTTTATATTTTGGCAGATGAACAACAATTTCTTTAGAAAGCACACTGCAATGTTATAAAAGAAAAATGTTCCTGTTACATAAACTTTAAACATTTTTAGAACTATAAAATGCTTTTTTTTTTTTTAACTTTTAAAGATTTTATTTATTTTTGGAGAGAGGGGAAGGGAGGGAGAAAGAGAGAGAGAGAGAAACATTGATTTAAGAGAAACATCATCATTTGGTTGCTTCCCGCACGCGCCCCATCTGGGGAGCAGCCTGTAACCCATGCATGTGCCCTGACCGCAAATCAAACCTGCAGCCTTTCCCTTTGCAGGCTGATGCTCAACCAATGAAGCCATGCTGGTCAGGGCTAGAACTATTAAAATTTGGATAGCTAACTTCCTACATAAATTTCCTCTCTGTAGATTATAGTCCAAAGAAGGATTAGATAAATCATTTCTAATGTTTTGTTTCATCTCTGTTCCTTAAATAACTGGGAACTGTATATAGCTTATTGACTGTTTAATGAAAACCTGTGTGCAGGGCTCTCTGAGGCTTTCATAGGCAGAAAGCCTGCAAGTTCTGACCCCAAAGAACTCTCAGCACACCTGGCGAATACCCTGGTGCATTACACATGTTTGCATTCAGAGTGTGTTTAAGATTGAGATTATTTTTCCCTCATCTCTAAAATATGACCTTTGTGAAATTTAAAAATATAGTTAAGCAAGTAGAAGAAAAATTTTTTTTCCATAATCATAGCAATAGAACTGCTTTTAAATTGTTGGCATGTGTGTCCTTCGAGTTTGTTTTGATTTCCACTTAAAACAAAAATGTTTAGGTTCTGGTTTTGCATGTACTCAACATAGAGTTGTGCTTACTTTACCTGTCTGCATGTGCTTTCATCTGACCTATCTTTCCAGTTCATTGTGATGGCTGTAAAATGAATATTGAGTTCTTTAGTCTAATTTTAAAAGCAATATATGCAGAATTATAAAAAGTAATGCAGTGAAGGACAAAGAAGAAAAGAAACTTGCAGTCCTGCAGCCCATGAGAAATTATTGCTGAACGCTGGTACCTGTGCTTCTGTTGTCTGCCACGGACACATCTCCTTTTACATGTCTGCTTCACTGCCCTTTGCTTCCAGCTTGAGATGCTTCACGTTGCCAAGGAGCATGGAGTCTTCTTTTCTGTAGTTACAGGAACCAGCTGTGTGGCCCTGGACAAGTCACTTAACTTCTCTGGTGCAAACATGTGTAATGCACCACGGTATTCGCCAGGTGTGCTGCGAGTTCTTTTGGGTCAGAAATTGCAGGCTTTCTGCATATGAGGGCCTCAGAGAGCCCTGCACACAGGGCTCTCTATTAAGCAAATTAAAAGGATTAGCATAATTATTGCCAGGGTTACTCTCTGTCCTCCCTGTCCTGGTATAATTACCAGTTCTCTATGGAGGTAAATAGGCTGTGACTAAAGTTCTAAGAACCTGTGTTTTGCTAACTGCAAACACTTTGTAGACATGGATTTCTTCATTTTTTACTTAATTAAATGAGCATTCATTCCCGTCTATTTCTGTGGAGGTGGGTAGGGCATTTTCTGCACACAGAACCCACAGTGTCTGACGCAAAGATCTCACTTCCTTAGGCAGGCAGGATGCCCCTTGTTGTTGTTGGTTCTTGGCTGGTTTCTGCAGGGGAGCTTTGTGTGATTACCTTCAGGAGATCGTTTTATTACTCTTGCCGAGGAACCATGAAAGGCTTGTGTAGAGCCATAGGCCTCTGCAGTATCTCGACACATAAGAGTTTGGAGATGAATCATCTTGTACCAACAGGTTTAAAGGCATTGACACCTTAAAAAAAATCAAGATATTATTTGGAACCTCAATATATACAGCCTGTTGAGGTGGAGGTGCTTTGACTGGGATGGGGCCTGGGCCACAGTGACCTGTGCACTTGGCTTCCCCTGTGCCTGCCGCCAACCCTCCCTCAGCAGATGAAAAATCGAAGGCCAGCAGGATGAGCTGTGTCCACAAATGTGGACGGCCTTGGGTGAGGGGCTGGAGGGCCTCTGCGTTTGGGGGGAGTCACTGTGCCACTGCTGGTGTCACAGCGTGAGCAGGTGCTAGTTCCATCATCTGCATGGGCCTGGGTGGAAGGAGGTGGATAGATTTCCCTGAGGGGTGGGGGTTGGACAGTTGTCGGTACAGGGCGGATTGGAGCGGGAGGAGTTCGGACGTGGTCGGGCAGTGCCGTTCCAGTGAGGCGGCGGCGTCTGTCCACGGCAAGTTCATCCTGCTTGGTGGTAGCGTGGGGTGCGTGTGGAAGGAGGGTTGATGACGTGCTGAAGTGTGCATGCACCTTACTTTATCCTCCACACTTTATCCTCCACACTTTATCCTCCACGGGTAGACACTCTCCCACAAGTGCTACAATGGGTGTGCTTCTGTGTGCATATGCAAATATACACAATATTATAATATACATGTTCTATATGTATATTTATATATTGTCATTTACTGACTCATTTCTGTAAAACAGATTCACAAACTGACATTATTGTTAAAAAGTGAGTTAAAGCCATTAACCAGGAGGACTGTCTACTTTACATTGCTAAGTGAAGGTGAAAGATGCAGACAGATCTATTGATATAAGATGGCCTTGGTCCTCCGGTATATATGTAGTATGTCTGTGTCCCTGTGTGAACTTGTAGAAAGAGGTGAGGAAAAATACATCAGGCAGTTAACATTGGTGATTTCAGGCAAGGGGATGAGAAGGAAAAATACTGTAGCAAAATGGAGAAGTACTCATGGAACCATGTTCAACAAAAAACGCTGAGTACAAAATTCTGTCATTGCTAATATGCAGATGTTTAGTGATTGACTAGCTCTAGGGCAAGCAGTCAGGAACAGAGAAACAGTTTGCAGAAATGATGTGATTATGGACAGTTTTGGCCTTTGATTTTGTGGCTATCTTTAATATTGTTTTGTAGCTAATTTTTGATGAAAGGAAGGCAGTTGGGGCCATATAGTGGCAGGCCTTGAATGTGAGCTGAGTTGCTTATCTGTGGCGAAGCCATGAAGATAAGCTGAAAATTGCTGAAGAGGAGGTATCGATTTCAGTGGCACTGTGGAATAGCTTTCTGTGTAACTTAGTATGTTAAGTTTGGGACTCTTTTGATGTTCATCACCTAAGAAAATGTAATAACTAGAGAGGTTTTGAATTTGAAACGAGGTAGCCAACAGACAAGACTTTAATGTGTGAAAATATCATTATTATTCATTTGGTTTTATTATGCTGAAATTCAAACAGGGTAGCTTAGTAGAACATTGAATGAGAAATGTGTAGTTTTGGTGTGAGGATCAACTCAGCGGCACATTAGGGAAATTATCCTGTAGCTCAGTGTTTCTTGAGATTAAGGAGAGACCCTGAGAATTTTAAGTTAAAACTATAAAAAAGTAAAACATGAAACAGGTTGTACCATTTCTCATTTAACCTTAAGGTGTCAGAATGGTTTACTATCTTAATGTTAAAACATTCTGTAAAACTTTTATATTAAAGTTTAAGTCTTTTGTTTCTGCCTTTGGTTTTCAGTTGTACTGGAGAATCATGTAGTGACAGATGAAGATGAACCAGCTTTAAAGCGCCAACGATTAGAGATCAATTGCCAGGACCCTTCAATAAAGGTAAAAACACTAATATTTTATTATCAATATCTTCGTTTCCTAGGGCTGCCATTACAAATTGTCAAAAACTGGGGAGCCTAAAACAACAGCCTTGGAGACCAGAAGTCTGAACTCAAGGTGTGGGCGGGGCTGTGCATTCTCTAGAGGCTCTAGCGGGGGATCTTTCCTGCCTCTTCAGGGACTAGTGGCTCCAGATGTTCCTTGACTTGTGGCCACATCACTCCAGTCTCTGCCTTCATCCTCACATGGCCTTCTTCCTATGTGTCAGTGTCTGTTTCCCTTTCTCCTCTCTCTCTCTTTCTTTTTAATCCTCAACTGAGGACATGCTTAATGATTTTGGAGAGATGGGAAGGGAGGAAGAGAGGAAGAGAAACATTGATGTGAGAGAGAAACATCAACTGGTTGCCTCTTGTACACGCCCTGACTGGGGATGGAACCTGCAGCCTAGACATGTGTCCTGCCTGGGAATCGAACCTGTCACCTTTTGGTTTATGGGAGTCTGATGCTCCAACCAAGTGAGCCACACTGGACGGGGCACTTTCTCTTCTCTTATAAGGACATTGTTACTGATTTTGGTCATTCTAATCCAGGAAGATCTCACCTCTAGATCCTTGACTTAATTACATCTACAGAGACCCTTTTCCAAATAAGGCCCCATTTATATATTCTGGGGGTTAAGATTTAGATGTATCGTTTTTGGGAGTCACTGTTCAACCCTCTACATAATATATAAAGCCATTTTTCCCCTCAAAGATGATGAAAAATCAAAGTATTTAGATTGAGATTTCTGCCAAGTGAGGCGTTTTCTTATAGAACTGTAGGCCTGTTGTGGACATAAGGAAAGAACAATTTGTGTGGCTAATATTTCCCACCAGTGCTGAAGTACTTCTGTACTACCGTTTAAGCCACCTGAATTTTAAAGTTTACTAGATGTGGTCTTGGAAACCACTGAGTCAGTCAGTCATTGATTTTGGATTTGGGGGTTTACTTTTTTGTTTTAGTGTTTACAGAATCACAGAGATAAATATCAGCACATGTGAAATGTTTAAGAAAGCAATGCAAATGAAAACCATAGTATAGGAAGTAAAGGAAAAAAACAAAAAGAAAAAAAAAGGAGAGAAGAAAACCATAGTAGCTTTTCATGTAATCCCTCTATTTATATGGGGTGTCTGTTTAGAAATATTCATGTCCCCTGAAACTTAAGTTTGTTAACGAGGGGAAGTAGTATAAGCTTAAACATGTAGGTGATTTAAAGTATATTCACAGTTAAATTTCTGTTTCAGAATAATGGATCGAAGATGGCTGTGTTAGTAACAATAAATTATCATACTTTAAAATAAAATGCAGTTACAATTTTACCACCAGAGATACATTTATTATAAGAACAAGCAATACAGAAATGTATAAAGTAAAAAATGAAAGTGGCCCAGCCTCAGTCCTAGTTCAGCTATCAATAGGTTAGACTTTGAGGTTGGTTTGAATTACTGCCACGTGTGTGTGTACTGTTTGAAAAAGTTTGCTCACCAAATTTCCAACAACTCTGCAATGAATAGGTGTGAATGTTTATAGTTAAAGTCACTTGTATATAAAAGACTTTTTAAAAAATACTATTCTCTGCTTTTTTTGTGTTATTCATTTGTTTGATAATTGTTTTATTAGTACATAACTGCATTTTGTCCAAACCCCAGGCAGAATTATTTTAAATTTAGAATTAAAATAATAGTTTTACTGTATTTTAAGAATTCAGGAGCCAAATGTTAGATGTCTTCAAATAATAAAGAATAGTGGAGTTGTAAATGACTTTTTGTCAAGAATTCAGCCACCGGTGAGTGGTTCTAATGGTGGCTTACATTAGGGTGAACCATGGTCATTACCTCTTTGTAGACTACGGGTGATGGAATGTCTGCACTGTGTGCGTCTCTGCCTGGCTCCCTGTCACACACTTGCTTCAGTGTCCTGTTCTCTTGAAGGCAGTCAGCGGAGGATGTGTAGTTTGGCTCCTTGCTTTATATAATATGTCAGCATTCATGACGAGTCTCATTGGGGGCGTGATGGCTGGAGACAAAGTGCGCTGTTCGGACAGTGTATGGGTTTGGTTTACCGTATTGCCGCCCCTTATTGCCATATCTACCAGGCAGTTAGACAGATGCATTTACTTTCTTCCACAGCAGTTAAGCTCAGTCTGTTGAAAATGCACTGAATAAGAACATGCATTTTTTTCCTCTCCTGGGCCTTGACGCCAGCTGCATGATGTGATATTGCCCTAATTTTGCTATTTTGTTTCAGACGAGGAGAGCAGGCCCAGCTAATGCTGTAGGTAGATGGCATGTCCTGTCCGTCAGTCGGAGGCCAGCTTTTTACTTGGTGGGGCAGACAAGCTGAGGGAAAGATGAAAGAAAGGGAGATTTATTATTTTCAGCTGTTGACTCTCAAGCCAGCTTTTCTACTAAATTGAGCTATTGGATGCTTTATGAACTTGCTCCTAACTAGCACTCTGAATCCTTCTACCAGCTGGTGAGACCAGCTTAGGATAGGTATTTGCTGCACAGTGGAAGTCTGGCCTGAAAAAAATGCTTCTATCTGTATTCTTGTTGACTCATGGCAGGAATGGCAGTTATGGGAAGTGAAGGGCTTTCCTGTCAGGTGTGTATTTGATCCGTTTCTTGCATCTGGAGTCGTGCATGTCCCTGTTTATTGGAATCAGTTGGAGTTAGTAATTGGGACTTGGTTCAGAAATGGTAATCAAGTGTGAGGCAGCTCTTTATGTCAACCACTAGGTGGCAGACGTGCAGTTCATAACCTTCTTACCAAATTTCAGTATCAGGACAGTGCGGATAAAGTGAATGTGCAGGACCAATGGTTTCCATGCTATTTTGGTGTTGCATGTAAATATGTTTTTATAGTTAGAAAGATGTGACTAGTTTTAAATGTAAGTTTACTGATTAATAGAACATCCTAAAGACTATACATTTTTATTAAATGGACTAAGGATCGAAACTACACATAGAAGTAAAACCATAATTTAAGTAGTCACATTTTAAATACAAGAGGTTGAACTTGTTTACTCAAATGTTTTTGGCTTATAACTAAAGAGCTAAAGTGCAGGGATTGTTTTTATTGGCATAGATACAATTCAAATTAGGAAATAGCCATTTCATGTTCTTGGAACTGTTTCCTTAAGTTCAAGATATCCCTCCTGAAGTTTTTCTTTTTTTCACTTCCAGTCATTCCTGTATTCCATTAACCAGACAATATGCTTACGATTGGATAGCATTGAAGCCAAGCTGCAAGCTCTCGAGGCTACTTGTAAATCATTAGAGGAAAAGCTGGATCTGGTCACAAACAAGCAGCACAGTCCCATCCAAGTCCCCATGGTGGCAGGCTCCCCTCTCGGCGCGACGCAGACATGCAACAAAGTACGATGGTAAGAGCAGACCAGTGGGCTGCAGTCACCTCCTCACCCAGGCTCCCCAGAGCGCTTCCCCGACTGGTACTGCACACGAGGGCATCTGCCCCCGCAGTTTCACGTCCTTCTTTCACTTAGACCCAAGCTCAACGCATGACACCCTGCTGGCCTGGCTGGGAGTCCTTCTCACAAGTTCTTTCTGACATAAACCAGACTGGGTCGTCTTTTCTTTGGAATTAACCCATCCAGTCTTTGAAGACGTACATTTCTCTTACTTCCTTTCTTTAATATTATTATTGTTTTTTCTATCTGATAAACCCTTAGATATTTTCTCCATAGTAGTATTTATAAGTTTTACTTGAGTATATCAAATTTTCCATTCACGTCTGTAGTTTTTATTGTGCTAATTTAAAAAAAAAATTAGGGCCCTATCTTAGTGGGATGTATAGTAGTGTATGTGCTGTTTGAGTGGAAACTTTATGAAGACTCTGGTTAGATTGGAAAGATGTCTCAAAATCTTTGACCTGTTTATATATTTGTTAGTCCACAGCACCCTGTCACCTCTTTGAGCTCCTGAGACAAGCTAACGCTCAGGCTCTGGGCAGCAGTTCCATTCATCCTATTGGCATTTTTATGCTTTCCCACAGCTGACTGCAACAAAGCCATATTTTTGGCAGTGTTAAAATTTGTCTTTGTACTTGACAAGAGCTTGAATTGTTTTTATTGAGACCACCTCTGTTGTGGTTCTCTGGATTGACTGCTGCCTCCTGCCCTGTGTGTCCATGAGGGGCGAGGGCAGTGGGATGCTGGGGGTGGGGTGGGAGGCATCATGGTAGATGCAGAGGAGTGGGAGCCACAGTGAGACAGAAGGACAGTGGCTGGCCTTGCTGCCAGGGTTGCCTGGGTTCCGTCCTGCCCGTGTGCTCTGGAAACAGGAGCGGCATTAGGGGCTTTGTGGACTTTCCAGGGAATGTGGGATTGAGGAGCTCCTGGTTGGGATGCTCACAAACATGCCTCAGTGTCAAGGTGGTCACCTGTCCTGGCTTGTCTGGGACAGCTGTGTGATGATGCCTGCTGGGTGGGCATAATTAATAGTGTCTCCTTTAACTTTCAAAAATATCCTGGTGTGTTTGAAACACCACACACCCTTAAACCTGATTTCCAGCTGGCCGTCAAGGACTCTGGGGATCTCCTTCCCCCGAGGGGAACCAGGCGCAGTCCCTGGTGTTGCTGTGAGACGGGGTCTTTTGCCTCGGTTTCTGTTTTGTCCTAACAGACCACCCACGTGTTTGCCCCCAGCAAACATTTGTTGAACATGCCCTCTGTGCAGGCAGTGAGTCTCACACCTGTCAGACCCAGTGCCATTTTTTTTTTAAGAATAATTTTTTTGTAATTCTCTCTTATTGTAAAACGCAATGTTTAGAAAAGATAATTTATAATTAAAATATGAATATAATGCCTTTAGTGTAATGGGAGGAGAAAGAGAAGGACAGCAGTGCATAATAAAGTAACATGTGTTTCGCTGTGAAAGCAGTTGGGTGAGATACACGAGGAGGCAGTAAACAGGTCAAATGCCCAGACCTCCCGTGTCGAGTCCTGGTGACTCGCACTATTTGGGCCGGAATATTATACAAGGAGCAAGTTTGCTGAAGTTTCAAATAAAGCAAAGTATAATTTTTTTTCTAGATTTGAACAGTAGTTGAATTCCTGGAAAATTCAAGTTTTACAACTATCTAAAAATATTTTGTATATAAATGTAGACTAGAGTAAGATTCTGGGATAAGAGTTAGAAGCAGGTGTTTTTACTCATGTGAATGTCTGGGACATTTGAACTTTGTGCAGGAAGATTTTTTTTTGTTGTTGTTAGTTGAGCCTGATTCATGCATTGAAGGATGTCTTAACCTTCTTGGCCTATACCCACTAAATCTCAGTGGTATCCCTTAATTCTGATAATCAGATATGTCCCATTGGATTTCAACACACACCCGCCCCTCCATTGCTCTAAGTGATAAGACAAGAATGAATGACATGCTTCCTGTCCGTTAATAAGAAGCTTGCATGTTCTAAGAATGATCTTCCTTGGTCGGATATCACTTCTTTAGCTGTATTTGCAAGAGGTAATCTTTGTGAAATGAGTCAGGGGAAGTGTTGACAAAATCTGTCTATTCATATTCTGCCTTCGATTATATGTGATGGTTCCATCAGGGTCAGGTGGTCGAGGGCGAGTGCCCAGGGACTGAAGAGCTATTGCAGCTGCGATTTGGACCTCCACAGTGACTTGTTTTGGGGGTTCCTTGCATGTCAGGAGGGATGTTTTGGGAGAACAGGCCTCTGCCCATCATTAGTTACTCTGGTTTGAAACCTCTGGGATATCCTGGACCAAGTCAGATAGTTGTGTTGATTTCCAATTTCCAGTTTCATCAGCTTTAAAAAGACCAGAAAAAGGTGACTTCGGCTAGCTCTGGGGCCCATTAGTTTCCCTCTGTTCTCATGGTAAAACTGCCCACGCTCACTTGTGCAGGTGTGTGGGAGAGAGGTGGGCACCAACTCTGTTGAAGTTGTCCCTGCTGAATGGTGTGCCAGGTTACTTTGGATTTTGAGTTGTTTGACAACAGAGCTGCTTGGGTAAAGGCCTTTCCAGGCTGCAGGGGCCACCATCTCTCTGGCTTTCTGCAGCATTATAGCCATTGTGGGGCTGGTGGGAAGAAACATTAGCAACTTTCCTGGTCAGAAATTTCACCATGCTTCCCTCTGTGGGGGAAAAGATTTTATTATTTAGAGGCTTGCCGTGGTTTTCTCTGTGTGGTAAAGTCAAGTTTTCTAATACTAATTCAGGTGTATAATCTAGTTAGGTTTTCTAGTTTTAAAGAATTGTATTGTTGTGATAAAATTAACCTATTATAGAATACACTTATTGTATATTGGAACAAGGTCTATTAATATTGTTACTACAACCATTATTAATAAAAGTTAATGTAAGATTAATCATTAGAAGGAAAAATTATTCCTCCATTTTCTCATAGGCATAGTTTTGAATAGGATGTATGTGAATGATTTTTAAAGAAGATACTACATCTGGCATTTCTTTCTGGGTAAGTTCTGGAAATAAAAAAATTGCCAACAATTGAAAGCTGTTATAAAAATTTTGGTGAGAATTAAAGGATAAGAATTTAACCCCAGTATATTAATGAAAAAAAAATATTTAAATTAGAAAGTACTAATGTGCAAACACATATAAATAAATGAGAATTGTATGCTTTAAATGTGGGTAGTGGAATTTAGAAAGGAAAAATCTCCAAAAACAGTTAAAAATTGGTTAACATTCTGAGTAATAAGGTACTTCTATTACAAATTATGTATTTTGGGCCTCAGATATTTAAAGTAAAGATTAGAACTAAATAAGTCCTAGATTATTTTATATCCCAATAGTATGCTTTTCGAAATTTCTTAAGAGTCCTTAGGCTCACTTGAATTTGTTGGGAAGTCTGAGTGTAACCTCACAGCCTAAATGCTGACACGGTAAAGGTCTTTTCAGTTATAATGAGGCCTCTGGATAGTGGGTGACAGGCTGTTTGCTGAAATGCCACGCTCCCTTCCCTTTGGAGAGGCTGCACATGGCCTAGAGCCAGCCCCACCTGCAAGGGGTGGGTGCAGCCTCTCAGCTGTGGGGCCCACCTTTGAATCCCTCTGCATACCAGAATCCACTCACCTGTTGGTTATTTCTAATTAAAACTGTCCTGGAATAGATTGTGCTATCAGCTCTGAGTGGACTGCTGCCAACCTCAACTGGAATTTTGGATCTTGATTTTCAGATTCCACACCTGAATGAGATTCTCTAAATAAATTCAAGAAAGAAAGAAAGCAAATCTTTTTCTTTGATGCTAAAGCTTAATCATTGTAGTAAAAATGTGAGGTTACTTGGATGGGGTCTCACCCAGCAATGGTGTTCTACTTGGATAGAAAAATGGACTTGAATTCTTTTAGGTAGGTGCTTTTTTCTTCCTTGCAAGTGTGCCCATAATTTGCATTAGGCTTATTGTAATTCCAGGAGTAGCAGCTTGAGGTTTTAACTCTAAAGCTGTTTGGCATTGGTACGGGGGAGGTCTGTAGGGAGGAGGCGAGGCTCATCCTTTACATGCCCAGCTGGGACTGCAGGGATCAAGGGTAGGGACAGGGACATTTATACTAGAGAACAGTGTGAAAACCCCCTTTTTGCACTTTTTTGAGTTCCGACATAGAGTCATTTGAAGAAAGTGTGGTAGTAGGACACCATAAGTAGGACACAGCTAAGCCTGGTGTTGGCCTGATGTGGAATGCCAGCGTGACTGCATGGACACAGTCCACGGCCATGGATGAAACAGCTGCTTGCCAAGTGGAATCTTGCAGAAACAGACTATTCGATAAGTCAGATAGCAACTCAAAACCCAGATGTTTTGGTTTTGTTTTCATTAACTGAACATACTTGACTAGGAAAATGTTTGTTTCTTATTTTTCAAAGCAATAGATTTCTAGTTTGTTATTTTTATTTTTATTTTTGTATGCACAAGTGGTTTGTTTTTATTGGGATGAGATGTACATAACAGATTTTTATTTTTTTGAATAGGAAATTTTTTTTTTTAAAGATTTTATTTATTTCAGAGAGAGGGGAAGAAAGGGAGAAAGGGAGAGAAACATCGATGTATGAGAGATACATTGATTAGTTCCTTCTCACATGCCACCAACTAGGGGACCTTGCCCTCAACCCAGGCATGTGCCCTGACTGGGAATCGAACTGGTGACCTTTGGGTCACAGGCAGGCACTCAGTCCGCTGAGTCACACCAGCCAGGGCCAGACTTTTATTTTTAAAAGCTTAAACATTTTTTTTACAGCTTTAGTGTGTTTCTATGATTTTAAAATGATTGTAATAAATTAGAGGCTTCTTTATAATCCTCTAAAAAGAAAAAAGTGATTTCTTTTAAAGTTTTTCTTACAGAGAGAGGTATCTGTAAGAACAGAGTCACTCAGATGACCACTAAGACGCAGTGAGCTGAGAAGCAGAGGTTTATTGGGGAGATCAGCAAGCGGGTAAAACTACCACGGGTGGTCAGGGCTCCGCCTTTCTAGGGGGGAAGGGGGTTGCTTTTATAGGGGGAGAGTGAAGAGGGGAATTTTCTTGTGAGCCTTGTCAGCTGTTCGGCCTTCTGGCAGCTGCGATTGTGACAGACCGATCAAAACAGGTTTCAGCTTGATACATCCTGTCATCTCACAGACAGCTGCAGGCAGACTATGGGGCCATGGGGTCTCCAGGTCTGGGGATGTCAGTATCATGTAAGACATACGGAAGGGCAAAATTCTTTTCCCTCTAAACTGATTATCGATCCACAGAAAATTGAAATATTTGATCAAGAAATTATTTAAATTCCCTTTAGTATGCTGGTTGATGGTTCTCTGTTTTGCTTCCTAGAGGGTCTTTTGTTTTAAATGTTGATGGATATTTGTGGAAAGACTGTTATGGTCTTTTGACTGTTATGGTCGTGGCTCCTGGGTAGAGAGAGGTCTAAGGTTGTTTGGATTGTGATGGAATGGTTTGGTTTCAGCCATGAAGGACTTGTTTAATACTTTCCTGATCAAATTTTGAATTTTTGATGTTTCCATTTAATTTTGTACACATATGATTTCTATTCTTGACTGGTCTGTACTACCGCACACACCTGCAGACTTTTGCTGATTTTGTTGTGATTTCCTGTACATGTCATGGCTGAGTACTAATCAAAGAATACATGTAATTTACACAAACAATTTAGGGAATCATTAACATAATCTGATGACTCAAATACAGTCTAATAAAACAGATGATAAATAAACATAGTCAAACATTTTAATAGATTGTGCATGTTTTCATAATTTGTTGTACTTAAGGTTTTAGAATAACTCATACCTCAGTGACTGGGATTGAGTTGGATCTGTAGACTAATTTGGAGAGAATTGCTCTCTTCACACCATGGAGTGTTCTGGTACATGAACATGGGTCACCCTCTCTCATTATGTAGGTCTTTAATTTTTGTCAGCAGTGTTGTGTAGTTTTTAGTGTACAAATTTTATACATATTTTGTTAAATTTATCTCTAAGTACTTTGTATTTGTAGATGCTGTCATAAATGGTATTGTATTTTAAATTTCACTGTCAAGTTGTTGATTGGTAGTGTATAGAAATAAAATAGATTTTTCTGTACTGACCATTATCCTGTATCATTGCTAAATTCACTCATTTTAGGAGCTTTTCTGTAGGGATTTAAAAAATGTGTGTGGTCATGTTGTTTTTAAATAACAAGTTTTATTTCCTATCAAGTTTCTATATCATTTCTTACTTTGCTGCACTGGCTAGCATCTCCATTACAGTGTATTTTTAAAAAATATTTTGCCCTAGATCTGATCTTTGAGTAAAAGCATCTCATCTTTCACCATTAAATGTGATGTTAGTTGTTAATTTTTCATAGATGCTCTTTGTCAGGTCGAAGAAGTTCCCTTCTATTTCTGATTTCATGAAAGTTCTATTATTATTTTTTGTGGTAGTTTATCATGAGCAGGTTTTGAATTTTCACATGCTTTTAATGTATCTGCTTGAGATGATCTTATGTTTTTTCTTCTTGATTCTCCTGTTAAACTGAATTACACTGATTGATTTTGAATGCTAGATTAACCTTGCATTTTCGTTAAGATAAACCTGACTTGATCATAGTGTATTACCCTTTTTATATATTTTTGGATTGAGTTGCTGATATTTAGTTAAGTGTTTTTGCCTCTATGTTCATGAGGTATATTAATCTGTAGTTTTTGTTGTTGTTGTTGTTGGGGGTGGGGGGGAACACGTCTTTATCTGTTTTATCAGGTTAATGCTAGCCTCAAAAAGTGAGCTGGTAATTGTCCCTTATTGTCTGTTTTCTGAATGTGTTTCTATAGTTTTAGTTTTATTTCTTCTTTAACTATTTGATAGGATTTTCCAGTGAAGCTATTTGTGCTTAGATTTTAGTTAGGAATTCAATTTCTTTAATAAATACAGAATTTTAGTAAATGTAGAACCGCTTGAGTCAATGTTGTTTATAACTCTCAAGGGGTTTCCCCTTTTCATTTAACTTCTAAAATACATTAGCGTAATATTTTTCATAATATCCCTTAAATGCCTACAGGACCACATGACATTTAGGTGCCATGTCTTGATAGTTTTTTTGGCTTTTCTTGTTATGACTTTTTGAGGAGTTCTGGTAGGGAGTTTTATAGAATGTCCTGCAAATGGGATTTGTCTGATGCTTTTCTCATAATAAGACATGGATTGTGGGTTTTTTTGAAGGAAGACCACAGAGGTGAAGTGCCTTTCTGATCGTATCTTATCAAGGGTGTGTGTCATCATGACTGTTGCTGTTGGTGTTGACATGGATCACCGGGCTGAGGAGCGTTTGTCGGGTTTCCCCACTGTGCACTTGCTGTTCGTCCCCCCTCCCCTTCCAGCCCGTGCTCTCTGGAAGTGGGGAGTCATGCTGCATCTCCTGGCAGGTAGAATATCTGTACAACTCTGTTGTGGGAGATTTGTCTTTTCTTCCCCATTTATTAATTTAGTCAATCATTTATAATGGATATTTATTTTATACTTTGAGTTAGAATCCAATACAGATAATCCTCAATTTACAATGGTTCGACTTAGGATTTTTCGACTTTACAATGGTGCAGAAGCGATACGCATTCAGTAGAAACCATACTTAGAATTTTGAATTCTGATATTTTCCTGGGCTAGTGATATGCAATGTGATACTCGTGTGATGCTGGGCAGTGGCAGCAAGCCACTGGTCTCGGTCAGCCATGCAGTCACCAGGGTCCACAACTGATGCACTACAGTGTACCCACTGTGTTAGGAGATTGCCCACTGCAGGCTAATGTGTGTGTTCGGAGCACTTTTAAGGCAGGCTGGGCTAAACTATGATGTTTGGTAAGTTAGGTGTATTAAATGCATTTTTGACTAAATGATGTTTTTGATTTACAATGGGTTTATTGGGATATAATCCTCTCATAAGTTGAAAAACATCTGTACTATTGGTCTGGCCTGAAAGTTCGTTTAGTTATTTTCATAAAATAAAAGATACACTTTAATTTTCACCAATAACTTTATTGACTTGGATATTTTAAGTATTTTGGCTAATCTCCCTCATGGTATAACGTTGATTGCTCTGTTAATATCTTGATTTGATCGCTATCGGCTTCAACTGGTCTACCTGACCATGGAGCATTGTCTAGAAAGAAATTTCTAGCATGAAACTTCATAAACCATTTTTGACACATTTGATCAGTCACAGCATCTTCTCTATACACTTGTCTTTCAGCTGCATTTTTACCTTTCTTGAAATAATAAAGCATAATATGCCAAAAATGTTGCTCATTTTCTTCCATCTTCAATATTTTGATACTTTTTTTAAATGCACACTGGTTTGACAACTGTCACAATACAGTCTAACAAAATTGTCTCAAAAATGAAGTTAAAGATGACCAAGTGCTATTAGAGCCATCTCATGGGAAAAAGAACAAACTTGTTGGCTAACCCAGTACTTTATTTTGTTTCTCAAATTGTTCCAACTTTGGCCATTGGAAGCACTTTCAGGTGGCTCCTGTGGCTTTTTGACACCCCCACCCCCTACCCCAACACTGTGGGATTATTTTTGATCCGAGTACTCCCTTATGTTCTGGCACCATCAGACACTCAGGCTCACTCATCTTGTGTGTTTGCTGCCCTAGTCCTAGAGGAAGCCATTTCTCCTTTTATTGGAAAATGGTATTAGAGTCCAGATCTGGACACCAGGTGTCTCCTGAGTGTTTGAGTGTTTCCCACAGGCTCTATTCCCGTGGCTGTCACATGCAGGTGTCATGCTTTTCTGTGCAGTGATGGGGTGCTGTTCCTACCTGGGAATCAGCCCTGTTGTTCAGGTTTCCCATTTTCATTAGTTTCTTAGTAGTAGTTTCTATAGCTCCCAGGAATTGCATTCCTAACCAGTGTGCTCTTCTCCTGATTTGATCCCATTGGTTTGAATGCACAGAAATGTGTTAATGTGCCCACGTGGCTCCTGTGGGGCGGGGGCAGGTGCAGGTGCCGGTTAGAGCCTGAGCCTTCCAGGGTCTGCTCCACAGGCTTCTCTCTTACGCAGCTGGTTTCTGGAGTTCGTTACATTAGGTGGTCCCCATTTCTTTGGTGCAGTTGGTTATTTTGGGAGGGGTTGATTTATACTATATTTTGCTCATCTTATTAGATACTGGAAAGAAATTTTTAATGATACAGAGTAATTTATTCCTATCCCTAAGAGTATTGTTTTAGATCCTCATTGTTACAACTTTTTAATCTTTAACCTGCAAGCAAAAGAAGTAAACCTTTTAAAACAAACTTTAGTAAGTGTTTCATTTGAATGTTTGGTGTATTGATTAGATAAAACGAACTGTGTGATAAAGAATCCCCAATATTCAGGCATTGACACCATCGAAGCCGGCCCCTGGCAGTGTGGGTGCCTCTGGGCCTCTCAGGGTTCTCCCCTTGCCCGCAGTGCAGCTCTGATGCTGGTGCCCTCCATCCGTGCTCTGTCATTGCTAAGGCCTCAGGGGCCTTGGTCTGGGAAAGGAAAGACTGGAGAAGGTGCATTCTGTTCTTAAAATGCTGGCCTGGGAGAGACACACCTCTGTGCTGTCTACATCCCACCCATGAGCACTTGTCCCAGGGCTGGCTTTGCCCTGGGTGGTGGCTCCCAGGGACAGGACCACACTATGAAAAGCGGGCAGGGGCTTATGGTGGACCCCAGCCCATCTGCCTGTCTTGGGCTTGAGGACCTCAGAGTATCTGACTTCATTGTTTAACTGAGGATTGCTACCCTCACTCTCCCTTTTTCTTTGCCCTTGTTGAATCTCTAAGACTAGTAAACAGTTCTGTCTTTGTAAGTACATTACACCAAACTGAAAAATGTCATCCTTTATTGTGACTCAGTGCTTGTGTGGTATGTAGGAGTGTAATTGTAAAGCCAGTAGGAGAGTATGTACTTAGGGAACAAATACCTGTAGGGTTTTAGAGAAATCTGTCCAACATATTTTCTTATAAATAGAAAAAAGAAATTACTTGAGATTCTTGCTGGCTCCAGCTTTTGTTAATTGAGAGGTTTTCTTTGAGATACTTCACAAGAATTAGAAAATTAAATCATATCGATTTCCTACACTCACTTGACGAATACTTATTTTGAGTTGCAGAAGGATCAGTGGTCAGCAGAATATAACATTATAGGTGGGAGGGAGGCAAACACTTCCTCAAATAATTTGCAGATATTCTGATAGAACTACTCCCACCTAGCCACAAAACACATAATTGGAGGTCACTGTGTGAATAGAAATATCACCTGACTTGACTGCCTCACACAGGTAATGAGTTGGGGACTTATTTGCAAATAATACAGCACTGTGTGAAGTTTTAGTCTTACTTAAGCCTTTAAGGTAAGGTTTGCTCCTAGCTTGGGTTAATACAAATAGCTCAGAATGTGAACTCCCAAGGGTGGGGCATTTCTGGTGTGCCTGGAGTGGGCTTCTCCCTTACTGCCACTCAAGACAGTGCTGGTGATGAAGGGTTCGGAGGATTTGACCTTGGGGCATTTTAAGTTATTTAAACTTGTCTTTGAAAGGTTAGTTTCTGCTAAAATGGAGTGGGCTCTTAGCACTGTATGTGTGAGGTGAGAACATAATTGTGGACATTCTTAATTATTTGATGCAATATTCCCATGTCTCTTCAGCTCTAGACATTTGCTGAGTGAACACCTGTAGACAGTCACTGTCGATGACACATCAGACTTGGCCGTTGGTTTCTTATTTCCTGGATGAGGTTTTTGCTTGGATTAAATGCTTTTGGTGCTCATGGAAGTTTTCCTTGATCTTTGGAAATTGGAAATAAGCTGTGGCTGTGCTGCTTATACAAACATGATTCTCCCAGGGGAGCCCATTCTGCAAGGGAACTTAAGAAGTGTTTGGTTGAACCCCAGTGCACTGAAACTTGGGCGTGACGCCTATACCTCCAGCCATTTCCATAGCAGACTTGTTCATTGATGTTGGCTCATCCCCCTGAGCTTGACACCTGAATCAATGTGGTGTTTTCAGATGGGTGGAGCTGGCTCTAAATATTAAACTATTGGACTCTTCTTGTTCTAAGGGGTTTTCTCTGTTAGTATGCAATAAGAGTGTGTGTGTGTATGTCTGTGCATGTGTGTGTACATTCAGAATCCAGTTTTAAGGCCTTGAAATCTGTATGGCATTTTAGCAGATTCTGTGTTAGAGTTCCTACGAAGTATACTAAGCATACACAGCTCTGACTCCCCTAGTTCTTCAGTAGAGTGCTTGGGTACAGTCTGTGGTCCACCTGAACCTTCTCTGTCTGTCCCAGGGTTGCCTGTGTTCTGTGTTTATTGTTGGGCTCTTTGCAGGTTACTGATCCCCTCTCAAGTGTTAGCTGCTCCTGTCCTGGCCCCCACACCTCCCACTGCTGTTCTTGCCTGTGCTGGACCACTGTACGGGCTCCAGGCTCTCTAGTTCAAACCAAGGGGCTGCTTTGTCCAACTTGTTTGTAGTTTTCATTATGTAATGAAAACTGGCAAACACAAATTTGTGAAAAATAGTTTACATTCTACATTTCCCAAGTCTTTTATTCTGGTGGGGCTTTTTTTGGCATAGATTTGAATAAAGCTCCTAAGTGTACATTCAAATGATAGTTCATTTTTTGTGACTGATGAACAGAGGGGGCAGAAAAGTTGATGTTTTAAAGTAGTAATATAGGTACTTCCAGCAAGGTCACAAAGCCATTTCTTGAAACTGACGAGAAGTTGGCCACTTCCTATAAGTACAACTTGGAAAATGTTTGCCATGACAACTCTGAAAGCTGAAGATTCAAAATGGGTTTAAAAATAAAACAGCTAAGTTGCTTAAACACTGAAAGGGCAAGTTGTAACAGTAACTGAAACAGGGTTATTCCTGCTCTTGACCAGCAAGCGGCTAAGAGTGTGATATGCACTTGGTTTCAAAGCCAGGCCCCGTCACCTATAAATTGTAGGAACTTGGGCCAAGTCTTACCTTTCCTAAGCATTAGTTTCTTTATAGGTAAAATGATAATAAAAGTAGTAAGTTAGGGTTTCTGTGGCTGAGATCATTGTAAACCAAAAGAAAAAAATCAATTTTAGATTGTAATAAGAATAAAAAGCATTTATTTACCCAAAAGGAGCTGCAGCCCAGGAGACACTGATCCAGTTAGCAACCTAAATTATTTCCACTGAGTCAAAAGGGCTGTCTTTTATGTTGTTATTGAATTTACTTGGGTGACATTGGTTAATAAAATGATACAGGTTTCAGGTGTACAGTTCTATAATACGTCACCTGTATATTGTATTGTGTGTTCACCACCCTTCCATTACCATTTATTTTGTTGTTTCTGGTTGATGTGACATTTACTACTCATGATATGTTACAGATAATGCTGCTACTCAATTACTAGAAATTGAGAAAAAAAATCTATATGAAGACTAGACATCATCTGTAGGAACTTTATAGTAAATACTGTCCATTCTATGTCATCTTAACAGCTCTTGAGAGTAACTCTTATTTTATGGTCTCTCCCCGTCTCCTTTATCAAAAAGGCAATTCCCGTGCAGTCTGTTGTCACAATTTCTCCCGTCTCACACCAGCTCATTAAGTATCAGACTTTCCGACGTGGGTGCCCCGCCAGCCCTCTGTGCTGTAGGAAGCAGCGCTCGCTCGTCCACACAAGCAGTAGGGCGTTCTCACTGGAGGGAGAGCTCTTAAATTCTAGTACTGAGTCTGCTACAAGTACTTTGATTTTCTTGGCCCCAGGTTCCTTATTTGAAAAATGGAGATAGTTCATTAATTCTAGAGCTGGAAGTCTGAGGTCATGATGCCCAGCATGGTCTGGTGAGGGCCCTCTTCAGGGTTCACAGTGTCTTTTTCTCTGTGTTCTTACCTGGTGGAGGTGGGGGAGGCAGACTTTTATTTAAAAAATTTCCCACTCAGGCTCTCAGTTAGGTTCGTTTTATGTAAATAAGGTATGCGTGCAGTACTGATTAGACAGGGCAGGTCTCATTCCATTGGTAGAAAGTAAAAGCCAGGGTTCCCCTGCGGTGGCTAACTCAATGGTGTAAACAAACAAGACGTTGCAAGGGAAGCTGAGGGTCCTAGTGTACAGAGTAAGAGAGGAACCCAAATCAGGAAAGGGCTGCTGAGGCTCTAATTGTGTATAAAATTTGGACCCTCAGTTGGCCATGGGAGTCCATTTGCAGCAGATAAATTCCTTCTTAGGGTCCACATCATGCATATAGGTGTTTATAGGATTCCTTGATTCTCCACAACTCTGTGAGGTTTAAAAAATTAATATTAATGTTTGTGTTCACTGTGTCTAATATCGAGCAGGCCTTGTTGTATATGCTGGGCTCACAGCAATAAGACTACAGGATTCTGGGTCGCCCTCAGTTTAGTATCTTCAGGAATTCCAGTGGATGACAGCATCCTAGGCCTTCCTCTGGCATTGCATTCTTAAGTTTCTGTTCTGGCTTATGATTCTTAACTGTTCTTCCAGCGTTCAGCTTAGCAACATGAGACTAAGGAAATCTAGAGGCAACAGCCAGAGGCTTGCACTCAGATATGAGGCTTATACTTGCATTTATGTATTAAACACACAGGCTTGACAGCCTGGCTGCGTACTGGTCACTCACCTTAGCAGTTGTGATGTACAACTGAGCAAAACAGACAAAAACATCCCTGTACTTGGACAGCCACACAACAAACTAAACTGTAATAACCTTACTGTGTAATAGATGAGAAGGTATTGAGTGCTGTGGGGAAACAGTGAACAGAACAGATTTGCGCCTCTCAAATAAGGTTGTGTATAATTTTGTTGTTGTTTTAAACCAGGGGCATCCATCAGAATCACCTTGGAAATTGATTAAAAAATAAAAAGTCCCAGACTGTGTAGGGGTGGGCCCTAGCTTCCCCAGGAAATTCTGGTATTTCAGAAGTAGGGTCTGTAGGCTGTGCTGCTTGAAGATTTGGGCTCAAATCTGACTTTGCCACTTACGAGCTGTGTGGGCCTGGGCAAGTTATTGACCCGTCTGCACAGCGGAGACACTGCAGTGTCCCCTGAGGCTTCCAGAATTAAATAACGCTTTTCACACTGAGCCCCTGGGGTCGTCCTGCTGCTGGGATTGTCCCTGCTGGATCTGTAGGGTCCTGCATTCACAGTCACTATCCACAGGGGTGAATGGTCCTTGTTTCACCCATCATGGGTCACTGGACCAAGCTCTAGGGTGTGTTTTACTTCTGATACTATTGGGTTAGGCCCTGGCTGGTTTGGCTCAGTGGATTGAGCGTCGGCCTGCGAGCTAAGTGTCGCTGGTTCGATCTTCCAGTCAGGGCACATCAGAGAAGGAAAACTCTGACTCCAAAAAACCTCCGCTGCCTTGCGGCATACCTCTTCAGGGGAAAGGCTAAGGGAGTAAACCCCGACAGAAAATCCGGAGCCGGAGTCCCTAAGGCGGTTTGACGTTGTAGTCAACACCGGCAACTCCTGCGGCGCACCTGAAGCCAAGCTGTATTGACTCCGTCTTTCCCTTGGACCCTTCAGCTGCGAAGAGAGGGGGGGTCTGCTGCATGGGCAACAGCAGACCCTCCATATCACCCTGCCCAGGCTCTGTAGCTTCAGCTTCACTGGAGAGGACACTCCAGCGTCATCGCAAGATGTCGATTCAACACGGGAGGAGACAGATACCGTGTCACTCCCGAGTCGGACTGCACAGCCATTCTCGGCGGTGCAGATAGACTCTTAAGAAGCTACACCATCGTCTCTCGAGACGGACGGCTGCCGACGACTATTGGGTTGGCCAAAAAATTTGTTTAGTTCTTCTATACAATAGTTGTCTTTGACTTTATTCAAAACAATTTTTTAGATTGTATTGTGATAGCTGTGATATCAGCCTGCATTAAAAAAAAGAAAAGAAAACTTAAGATTGGTGAATTTTTGTGCATCCATTTTAATATTGAAGATGGAAGAAAATATGTAACATTTTCAGTGTATTATGCTTTATTATTTCAAGAAAGGTAAAAATGCAACTGAAATATAAGAAAAAATTTGTGCAGTGTATGAAGAAGGGGCTGTGACTGATCAAATGTGTCAAAAGTGGTTTTCAAAGTTTCTTTATGCTATTGGCATTTTGGCCAAGTAATTTTTTGCTGTGGGGCTGGCTTCTGCATTGGGAGAGGTTTAGCAACACCCCTGGCCTCTACCCACTAGAAGCCAATAGCAGGAGATAGCTGACATACTCAGAATTTCCAAATCAATAAAGTTATTAGTAAAAATTAAAAATGTGTCTTTGATGGAAAAAACTAAACAGACTTTTTGGCTAACCCAATATATTTAGGCAAGAGTATTCAACTTACATAATTAGCATAATCTTATAATTAAACATACATAATTCAGCTTGTGAATTAGCATAGTCTTAGAATTAAAATGATCAGGACAGCAAAATAACAAAAGAATGAATTGAACACATAAGAAAGTTTTTTAAAAAACAAAATGATTGAGGAATAGATAAATTGATCAATGGGACAAAATAGAGAACCCAGAAATAGACCCACACAAATATGCCCAACTAGTTTTTGACAAAGGTACAAAAAAAAGTTCAGTGGCGGAAGGATAGACTTTTAACAAATGGTGCTGGAACAATTGGGCACCCACAGGCAAAATAAAAGAAATGAACATTGATATCAACCTCACAGCTTGAACAAAAATTCATTTAAAATGGATCACAGATTTAAATACTAAAGGTAAACCTGGAAAACCTTTAGATGCAAACAGGAGAAAATCCCTGGGTGTTAGGCAGGCTTTGTAGACTTGACACCAAAAACATAAAAAGGTAAATTGCACTTGATCAAAATAAGAAACTTATGTTTGTGAAAGACCTGCTAGGAGGATGGAAAGACAGGCTACAGCCTAGGAGAAAATATTTGCAAACCACTTATCTGACAAAGGGCTGGTCTCTAGAATAAAGTACTCTCAAAACTCAACAGTTAAATAAATAGTCCAGTTAGAAAATGGGTAAAAAATGGAACAGATATTTTACCAAAGAGGGGATACAGGAGGACAAATAAGCATATGACTATTTAGATGTTTAATATCATTAGTCCTCAGGAAAATGCAAATTAAGACCACAATGAAATATCACTCCACACCTATCAGATGGCTAAATAAAAAATAGCGACACCACCAAATGCTGACAAGGATGTGGAAAAACTGGCTCTCTCTTCTGTTGTTCATAGGAGTATAAAATGGTACAGCCACCGTGGAACAGAGTTTGGCAGTATTTTGTAAAGCTAAACATGTATTTGCCATATGGCCCACCAATCCCATTCTTAGGCATTTGTCCCAGAGAAATGAAGACTTAGAACCACACAAATATCTGTACACAAATATCCATGGCAGCTTTATTTGTAATAACCACAACCTGCAGACACCCCAGATACCCTCCTGTGAGTGCAGGGTATTCCGTAAACAAACACCTGTGCCGTGAAAAACTGTGCAGCGCCAATCCTGAGTGAACTAGGATAAGTGCTACCACCTAGGTGACCTTGGCAGGCACTATGCTGAATGCAGAAAGCCAGTCTCTAAAGGTCATGTGCGATTCGATGTCTATAACTTTCCCAAAATGTTGGAACTGTAGATTAGAACAGGTTAGTGGTTGGGAGGGGATAGAATGGAGTGGGAGGGTGGGTGTGTCTAAAGGAGCAGCACAAGGCCACTCCTTGGTGGCGATGGAACACCACACGAATCTGCACATGATGTCAGATGCATAGAACCATACTTGACACACATTCATGCATGCAGAAACCAGTAAAATCTGAACAAGGCCTATAGTCTTGCTAGCAGTATTGTTCCAATATCCCTTTCCTAGTATTTTAAAAATAATCTATTTTTTCTTTATTTTTATTGTTGACATTAATACAGATATCCCCATCTCAACCCCCGCACCCATGCACTTCCCCCTCCGCACGCCCCGTGCCCCCGCTTCCCTCTGGCCATCGCCACACTGTTGTCTGTGTCTGTGGGTTATGCATTTGTATTCTTTGGTTAATCCCTTCACCTTCTTTCATCCAGCGCTCCACAACCCCCTGTCATGAGAACTGTCAGTCTGTTCCCTGTGTCCATGCCTCTTTTTGTATTTTGTTCATCAGTTTATTTTGTTCATTAGATTCTAGTCTTTCTCTGACTGGCTTATTTAATTTAGCATAATAACCTCCAGGTCTATCCATGTTGTCACAAAAGGTAAGATTTCCTTCTTTTTTACAGCTAAGTAGTATTCCATTGTGTAAATGTACCACAGCTTTTTTATCCACTCATCTACTGATGGACACCTTGGACTGTTTCCAGATCTTGGCTATTGTAAATAGTGCTGCTTTGAACATAGGTGTGCATGTATTCTTTTGAATTGGTATCTAGGGATTCTTAGGGTATAGTCCCAGAAGTGGAATTGCTGGGTCATAAGACAGTTCCATTTTTATTTTTTTGAGGAACCTCCATACCACTTTCCACAGTGGCTGTACCATTCTGCAGGTGTGAAGTGATACCTCATTATGGTTTTAATTTGCATCTTTTTGGTGATTAGTGATGTGGAACATTTTTTCATATGTCTTTTGGCCACCTGTATGTCCTCTTTGGAGAAGTGTTATTTGGGTCCTTTGCCCATTTTTTAATTGAATTGTTTGTCTTCCTGGTGCTGAGTTGTATAAGTTCTTTATATGAGCTCATATTTTGGAAATTAACCCCTTATCAGATGTATCATTGGTGAATATATTCTTCCATATACTGGGTTACCTTTACATTTTGTTGATGGTTTCTTTTGTTGTGCAGAAGCTTTTTAGTTTGATGGAGTCCCATTTGTTTATTTATCCTTTATTTCTCTTGCCTGAGGGAACATATCAGCAGAAATATTGCTCTGAGAGATGTTTGAGTTTTACTGGTTATGTTTTCTTCTAGGATTTGTATGGTTTTGTGGTTTTTGATATTGTAGTACAGGTTATAGGATGTCACCACTGGGGACACAGGACTTGATATACTCCTTCCTTTGTAACTTCCTGTGGACTTATAATTATTTTAAAATGTGTCATTAGGGTTCAACCAGAGAAGCAGAACCAGTAGGAGATAATGTGTCTGAGAGAGAGAGAGGCAGAAAGAGTAATACGGTACCCCCACGAGGGACTTATCACACAGGATTGGCTTACACAGTAGTGGGGGTAGCCAAGCACATGAAGGCTGTAGGGCAAGTGGATGTGAAGGGGAGGTCGTGGTCAGCTGGCAGGAGCTGATTAGAGTCTCCAAGACCAGAGAAAGCCTAATCCTTCTTTCAAGATTTCATCTGATCACGTCAGGCGCCCCCCTGCATAATCTTTCTTTTGCATAACTTCAGCCAATTAGGACTTATAATTACACCTGCAAAATCCCTTCACAGCAGCATCCAGATTAGTATCTGGGAATATAATTCAGACTAGTCAAGAAACTTAATATTGTGACAATTTTTCCATGTCAATTCTTAGATAACTACTTCATTCTTCTTAAAGTGGATATGGACGTTCCATAATTTTTGACAAACAAAATATTCTTTTGTATAGTTTGAAGTTGACATAAATTGCATTAGTTGAAAGGTTGTAATTTTTGGCATACTGTAATATTGATATTTAAAAACAAAACTGATTCATTGCTCTTTAAATACTTTAATCTAAAACTGTCATTCATTTTAAAAATCCCATGAATCGGCTTTTAACAACCAAATTTTACATTGTTCCTTTGCTTTTTGACCTTTTACTCCTTAATAACAGAGGTACAGATAGAAATTGAAGCTAAGTATTTATTTCCTGCAACAGTAAGTCTCCAAGGGTTAAAGAAGTTTATCACAATGATAAATACACAGTTGAACAAAACAACATAAATGTATTACTTTCATTTATAATGAATTCTTAATAACCCAATATTTCAAATGTATTCTTGAGATGGATGTGGATTTAGTTTTAGTTAATTGCTGAATCCATGACTTATTGCTTAAAATGAGATAGGGTTCAGCATTGGTTTTATTTCTCTTTTTAGTTTTTATAGTTTTAAGTTCTGAGAGACGTTCCCATAAATAAATATGTGGGAGAGGAAAGAGTTCCTTAGGCCATCAAGTTACATGCCAAAAATTGTTGTGGTCTATCATCAAAAATTATTTTTGATGATTTGTGAGCTGAGTATTTCACTAGGTCCTGTCAATTTTGTTGAAAGCAAAGAAGGGCCTGCCAGTGGGTCACTAGAGGCATTGTCGTATTTCAGACTGGCCCTGGTTTTGCACCTCAGGTGTGCATTTCCTGCATGGACAGTGCACCTGAGTATAATCAGAGTGAGTATAATTAGAATGACGGGTAATTTTTTTTTTTAAGCGGAGCAAACAAGTTGACCAGGGGTGCTCTCACAAGGAGAATCATTTTTAGGAAATACCTTCTGGAAGGTGAGTATCTTGAAATTGAGAGGCTGAGAACTGTCCACACCCAGGAACCTCCTGGAAGTCTTGGGGTACCTCTAGAGCTATGTTTATTCCAGCCTGAGGCTGGCTGCCTAATAGTCTTTAGGGGAAAAGGTATAGTTAGTCAAAACAACTTTGCCAAATGAGTATGAATAAATTTTAGTGTGTGTATTTCCTGTGAGACTTCTCAGACCTTTAATGTGCTAATACGCATTAGGGAACTGTTGTCTGCTCAGCAGAACTTCCTTATTTAGTTGCTCATGGAACAAGAGAGAAAGGGAACTGGAGTGGGTGTTTGGGGCAGACCCTGGGAGATGCTAGTGTCCCACAGAATACACTTTGGGAAATACCAAATGCAAGCAAACCTTTTTGACTCTGGGTATTTGAGAAGAATGAAATTATTAGCCCATATGTGACCAAGTCAAAGGTCACCTATGTTACTTGCAAAGTTGTCAGGGTTTGGTGGTTACTTTAGGTGTCACCAAAGAACAAGTAGAATAACTGAAAAAACAAGACCTTTAGTTAGGAGTAGTGGATCATGCTCTTATTTTTGAAGAACACTCCATGTTTCTGCAATTTATGTGGGCAGGAAGCAGTCATTTGTGCCCTGATTTTGGGAGGGGTCTTAACAGCTGTGTGGCTGTGACAATGGGCTAGATTTTCATGGGTGCTGTTGGTTACGTGAATCTTCTCGTGTAAAGGCAGTGCTTCCCCAGAGTTGTGTTTTGGAGAGTGAAATCCAAGAATGAAACTCTTTACAGGTAATGTTGCTGTGTGTTTCGAGTGCTTGTGCTGACCTCCACAACAAAGCAGATTCTGAAATTTCCTGGGGCCATGAGCGCTGAGGGCTAGAAGACCCATGACTGAGAAGTCTCAGGGAGTGTACCTCTTGAGATAGGCTGCTGGCTACAGGTGAACATAAAGTGCTACCTCTAGGAAGGTGCCTGGTGAGAGTTCAGTTTTTTCCTGTGATCATTTTCTCTCAAAACAAAACCCCGAGCCCTTTGGTCATGGTTCCTGCACGTTCCCAGTGCATCCTGGAGGTGGTCAGTGCCGTGTAGCCCGCCCGCAGCCCTCTACTGTGTTTGCCCTTCCGTTCCAGAGCAGCACTAACATTTTGGGTTGATATTGATAAGTATAGTAGTTACAAAAGCCTACATTTTTCATGTAGGAATTAAGTAAAAATATCAAGCTGTTTTTCATTAGAAACTTCATTTATTGTGCATAATTTGTGACATCTTGATTTATTCTGTGTACAGGTTTAAATATCCCTTTCCCGTATTAGCCCATTGTGCAATTGTTTATTCTCTGTCTAGTGTAAATTGTTTATTCCTTTAAATGTGGTTTCTGCTTGGAGCCACCTCCCTTCCTTGGTGCTTATCATTGGGAGCTGACTGTATTGAATTACTCTTGTGCACTCTTACAATGAATGTTGTTGTTTTAAGGTCTTCTTTTTCTTTGTGATTCTTTTGTTCCCTAGCGTCGTCCCCCAGACTACAGTAATACTGAACAATGATCGGCAGAACGCCATTGTAGCCAAGATGGAAGACCCCTTGAGCAACAGGGCACCGGATTCCCTGGAAAATATCATTAGCAAGTCAGTAGCCACAACACCATTCCCACTTTTCACTGCCACTGCCACTGCCACTGTGATGAGTCCCCTTGAGGACAGATCCATGTTCTGAGCTGGGCACAGCAGGCATTTCTGTCGTCACACGGGTTGGGCACAATAGGCACAGCCCACAGCTCTTTGTGGTTGGAAAAGCTGTGTTATGCTGTGGGCCAAGGTCCTGTGGGATGAGCTGGAGAAGAGCGAGAGGTTAAGGGAGAGGTGGCAGTTGGGACTGTTGTGTCCAGTGTAGTGTGTGGTGTCGGGACACTGTGCTGTGTTTTCACAACAGTCGGTCAGGCCTTTTCCCTCTTACCGGCTCACAGCTTACTCACACCTGTCTGTCTGTCCAGCAGCATGTTAGGTCAACAGACATCCTCATGTAAGTTTGCTAAGTGGTGGAGACATCTTGAGGAGGTGGCTTTTTTCTCACACCTTTTTCTTTTGCGACATTTTGAATGTAACCTTCGTAAGAGATGGGAATACATAAAAGGCGTTGTCCCCACCTTGATGTGAGGGTGAAGTGCGCCACAGGTGGCCCTGGGGGCTCAGCTTTTCCTGTAGGTACCCCCAAGAGGGCTCTTTTGCTTTTTGTTTCCTATCCGTGTCTTCTCCAAGCTCTGTTTTGCCTTTGCTCTCTGTTTCCTTTTCAGAGAGCTCCTCCTCCAGCTGTGTCCTCTTTCCTTCGTTGTTGTAGCCCAGTGCTCCGGGCGCCCGGCCGTGCTGCTGAGGGCCCGTGCGGGGTGCGGGGAGACCAGGCAGTCAGAGGCGGAGGAGGTCTGGCTGCTGGAGAGGTCAGATGTGCCTCTGGGACGGCCTGGGGGGAGGTCAGCCGTCAGGTCTGGGCCTTTAGGACAGGCCGCTGTGGAATGAAGGAAATGTAGCGCCCTTCTCCGGGCAGGGCCAGGGTCTGAAACACGTTTTGATGTGTAAATAGGGAAACTGTGCTTTTCTCCTTTTTCTCAGTGTGTAGCAGTCCACACGAAGGGACATTGAAAGGGTTGTTCAAAAGGCAAGTAGCATATCTCTGGATAATCTTTTCTTTTTCTTTTTTGTTTTTTTGAATACTTTTTGGAACTGCACTGTGTCCTATTTTTCTGGCAATATTTCATTGCTCCTTGCAGGACCCCTGGTGGTGGTGAGAATATGCCATTGGAGATACTTGACTGGCTTTTTAAACCCACTTCAGTGGTTTTTGTCAGTGGGAATAACTGGGAGTGATAACTGCATTTTCAAAGGCTGAGCCATCTCTAGAGTGTCTAACAGTATGGATTGGATTGGGTCAATGGAAGAATCTAGCCATAATTCTTCTTAATTTAGTTTTTCCTTTGAAATAGCCTTAAAAGTTCCTCTTCTGCGAATGTCAGCATTTTGTAGGAATATCTCAGAAAACAGCATTTAGGCCTTGAGTCACAGAAAGCTGTGATTTTGCTTCATGATGTAAACACTTTTTTAAACGTGGAAAACGTGATAGAGTTTCTTCCAACTGCAGACCATTTCTGGGCACTAAATTGTATTGATCTTGGTAGAAGGAGCTGCATGGGAAGACTGGCACCGCCCAGGCGCATTAGCCTCTGGCCGGGGAAGGAGAGGAGAGCACGGCAGGGACCCGCGCTGCCCTCACACCGTTGACGCTGTTTTTGTTTCCTGCTCAGTGCGGTTCCCGGGCGTCGGCAGAACACCATTGTGGTGAAGGTGCCAGGGCAAGAGGACAGCCACAACGAGGACGGGGAGAGTGGGTCCGAGGCCAGCGACTCCGTTTCCACCTGTGGACAGTCGGGAAGTCAGAACATAGGGAACAACGTCACCCTCATCACCCTGAACTCAGAAGGTGCGCCCCCAAAGCCTTCCTTTCCCAAATAGCATTAGATACAATTTGCCCCTTTTCTTAGAAAGGTAATGTATGTTTATTGTTTTTAAAAAGTGATAAAATATAAAAATGATAAAGAAAGTGAAAATTACCTGGAAAATTCCATGTCCAGAGCTCTCTGTACATCTTCTGGACTTTTTCTATGTTAACATACACACTGATTTATGATTCTATAACTTGCTTTTTTCCTCTGCATAGTAGAACTGTTTTCATGTTAATACAGATTTACATTATTGTTTTCAGTCATTTTCAAGTATTTAATCAAGTTCTGGAGGCTTTCTAGTGACGGGCAGTTGTAATTTTTATAACTAGTGGCATAACTAGTAGTTATGTCCATGTCTCTGATCTGATGAGGGCGTGATGCAGACTCTCCGGGTGGATTGCACGTTCACGTTGCGTCCATGCCATGGGCTGTGTCACCTCTTCCAATGAGACTTAGAGGGAACTGCATGGCGTGGCCGATAGCCTTTGAGTGAACCCCTTTCACCCACACTGGGGTTTCTGTTCCTCCTTCCTCTTTCCTCCCAAGGTCTGAGGTACACTGTCCCCTGTCCCCTGGTCAGTGCAGCTGGCCTGGTGTGTCCTTCAGAGGATTCTGCCTCCTGTTACCTTTGTCTTGCCTTTGGGAGCTAACTTAATGCTTCCTAAACAGTACTTATTACAACATGGAGAGAAAGGTGAGAACTCAGACAAATTTAGTGTTGTTACTGAGTTCAGAAGTCTATGATTTGTTTAATAGTAAGAACTTGTGAGCTTTTTCTGTTTCTGTGTCTTAAGTAGTTGGTTTTTCCTAAAAACACAAGGTAGATTTTTCTAGAGAACAAAAATTTACCTGTTGGAAAGACTTGTTATCATATCTGAAACATTAAAAACAACGTTTTTCTCTAAATTCCTCTTACATAAATTGCTTGGAGTGGGATGGTAAAGTAAGGGGGAGATAAGAGAATTAGGGGCAACCTTTTTTTAAAAAGTGAGCTCTAATTTACATACCATAAAATTCACTACTTAAAATCATACACTTAAAGTGGTTTTTAATATATGCACAAAGTTATACAACAATTACTGTCTAATTCCAGAACATTGTCATCACTCCGTAAAGAAACCCCGCGGCAGTCACTCCCAGGCCGCCCTCCTCCCAGCCCCTGGCAACCACGAATCTGGTTTCTGTCTCTATGGATTTGTCTATTACGGACGTTTCATCTAAGTAGAATCATATAATATCATCCGTGTTGTAGCAGACATCAGAATATCATTTGTTTTTATAGCTGAATAATATTCGACCATTATGGATAAGTCCACATTTTGTTTATCCATTCATCTGTTGATGGACACTTGGTTGTTTCCACTTTTGACTGTTACGCATAGTGCTGCTGTGAACATTTGTGTACAGTGACTGTTACGCATAGTGCTGCTGTGAACATTTGTGTACAGGTTTTTGTGTGGCTGCATGTTTTAATTTTTCTTGGGCTAATTGACACCCAGTCAACCCAAGAAATTGAAGTGAAATTGCTTGGTCAGGGCAACTAGCTTTTTTACATATTAAATTTGAGGGAAAGAGAGATACTTTTGATTTATCCTCATGGGTATTGGTTTAAATCACATTTGCAACATACTGTATTTTTCACACTATAAGACACACCTGACCATAAAACACACCTAGGTTAAGAGGAGGAAAACAAAAAAAAATATTCTGAACCAAATGGTGTACTGAAATATTTAATAAAATATAACAATAATATTTCAACCATGTAAAGTGAACAGCAGTCAATAGCGGTATTAAGAACCATCATTACTGTCATTAACAAATGAGGAGAGACTTTAAGGTTCAAGTACTCTTCTAGTTTTCTAGGAACCCCAAGAACTCATCATTGCTAGTGTCAGAATTTATGAAGCTCAGTTGCTAACAATCACTGATACACTTTCTTCTCTATCTTCATATATGATACTATCTTCAGTTCCATCTAAGGCATTGCTTAATGCCACATTTTTTGAATGACTGTACAACAGTTTCATCCTTCACTGATAGGTCAGGTAATACACATCACGGTCTGTGATGCAATATTTGCTCCATAAGATGCACAGACATTTCCCCTCACTTTTGGGGGGAAAAAAGTACGCCTTATGGAGCGAAAAATATGGTAATTGCTCTTACTCTTTTTCCATGTGGATTTTGGGTAAATGCTCATCAGGTCTGGCTACCTACTTTAGGCCTAATGTTTACTTCATATATAACATTTGGTAATTTTGGGAGAGTCTAGGGTTATTATACAAGCAAAAAAATTCATTTCATTTTTTAAATTTATGTTTCTTAATGAATATAATTAGTGTGAAATATATTTCAGTGAAGGGAAACAATAGATTGAAATTAAAATAAACATACAAAAGAAATCAAAATTTGAGCTTATTAGTATTATTAGTGTCTGTAAAGAAAAAATACAGATTTTTTTTCATATCTAAGTTCTTTAAATATGAGGTGATATACTTTGTGTAGAGCATTTTTCTTTAGCATAGCTCTTGAGCAAAGGTTTATAACCACGTTTAAAACTAATTGTTTCCCCCTTTTTTTTAATTCAAAAAAGGGGAAAAAAGAGTGTTTCGATCAAACATGACTTTGATGTACAACAGGTTGTTAGGATTGGGGCAAATTAAGAAATCTTTCTGATTTTAAATTTTATTTTGAAGAAGCGGTTGTAATTCAAGACCATTCTGTTTTACCATTTCATTGGGAGGAAACATTTTGTAATTGAATATGTTTCACTGACACTGTCCTTGGGGATGTTTCCCCCAGCAGTTTCAGTGTTATGAGAACTGGGATTGAGCAGCCTTAGTTGGCACGGTGGTTTGGGGAGGATGATACAGAGGCGGACGGATGGAGTTGTCTTTAAGTCACTACTGTGTATGTAATGTTGGAAAAAGAGCTAATCCATTAATGTCTCTTGTATCAGATTTACTACTGACCCGCAGTGGCATCATCTGTTAAATATTTCTGTGAGATTTATGAGTGCACTGAAGATCGGATTAGCCGTCTTCTGCGGTGCCCTCCCAGAGACTAGAACAACTTGCTCAACTGGAGAGAATGTCAAGTCAGCTAGTTTATGTTAGAGGAGCATTATTAATATGCAAAGTGCTAAAGGGCCATAGGCTTGTCTTTAGATTGAGTCATTTTAGTTTTTGATAAGAGCCCAGAGCTGTAACAAGACAGATTATTCTTATCTTCTTATAAAAATATTTAAGTGCCTGAAGTTTTAGAGAACCACAGGTATCAAAATGGTTACTTCTGAAGAATTCCAAATGGTTTGCATGAATTAACATGCTGTTTTATATCACATTTAGAGTTACTTTATCATACTGCAAAGGTAATATATCATTTTATCCCAGTATTTTGCTTAGGCAATTCCATCTGTCATGGCATAAACTCTAGTAGAATAAGAAAAATGTGCTAACTTTTGAAAGCAGTGAATAGTAAACTTATTTCCTAGTTCTTACTCTGTCTTCCCTTGGAGGTTTTGGTCTTCATGTACTTATATTTGTGTTAGGTATGGAAAGTGTATTGGGTATATTCCTTCAAAGAGTAAGCTGGGTACTTGAATTAGAGAAACAAGTAAGCAAAAATGGACCAAATATGGAATCTGTTGATTAATAAAGGGATTTAGTTAGGTTCTTAATGAAGAGTTTAAATTTCTGTTGCTTATGCATTTGATGATTCTCATAAAACTTGACTAATCCTGTGCATAAAATGTTAGGTACTTAATTTTAGTGGGAAGCGTTGTACTTCAAGTATAATTGAATTAATATCAGCAATTGGCCTCATGAATGTTCCAAAGCCCAGCCAGTAAGCTGATTTATATGGTAGATAACTGTGATGTGCTCAGTGGGGGTGGCAAAATGTAGTTTGGGAGAAGCAGTTCATTTGTGAGGGGGTGTCAGTCACAGTAATGGGAAGTCAAGACATGTTCCCTGGAATGTTCATGGTGCCAGGGGCTAGGAAATAAGATTCATACAAATTGTTGGGTTCACAAAACATCAGCTGTATATACATAAGGGATGAAATTTAGCCAAAAACATTTCTTGAGAATTTATTTCCATAATTTATTTTACATTTTTTGCATACATTTTTTGTGTGATAACATTGAAATACATTTTATTAGTGATCATAAATTGGCTGCTAAGAAGAATAGGATTGCAGATAGGTTAGTGACCAAAATAAAATCAAGTTGATAAAGAGGAACTGGTATAAGAATGCCAGTGGACATTTGAGCATGACCATACAGTGAATGCTGCGCTTATCCTAGATCAGAGAAAAGGACAGGAAGGACAGTCTAGAACAGTGCCTGGGGTGGGGGTGATGTTATTTTAATATCTCATGTTGAATTTCAGAAGGGGCGGCATGTGACACTGATTATGGACATCCCATCTGTGCTCAGGGGTTCCCACTCCTTTATGCCAAGGGGTGCCCTTTAATGCTCATGACGACAAGGTGTGTGCTAGGCAGGCAGAAGTTCACAGGGAAAGATGCCCGCCTGGCCCCACCCTGTTGTCAAGGATTTGACCTCCCGGCCCCCAGGTATCCTGGCCTGAGTAGGTGGCCTTGGCCTTGGTCAGTGGTGTGTGGTCATGTTGTTTCTGTGAAAATATACTCATAGCGGCAGGCAAAGAATTAACTCCACTACCAAAAGCTGTTTGATTTTTCCCTTTTCCCATGATCTTATTTGTGACTCAATCCTCTTGAATTGCCGGTTTAAAAACCCTAGATTATCAGTCTGTGTACAGCTTAAGATGTCACACCACTCCTCAATAAGCATGCGTGTTTGGGCCACAGGTACAAAGTTAACTGTGTCTAAAACCAGAAAGAGGCCGTTGGTTTTTATGGGTTGGTCAGAGGAGTAGCGTGTTATTGACACTGGAGGTGTCACATGTGAATGAGGTTCACAGCCAGAATGTAAACACCTTAATTAATAAGGGCTCAGAAATTGGTGCCAGATCTTAAGTACCATGTGACTCAACGCTAGGAGGAAAAGCCTCATTTGGCTTGTTCCTGACCCTGGTCCTCCCCAGCCTGCGGGTTCCCGTGGTCCTTACCTTCGACACCTTATCCATTACTTTTAAAAGCCGCAGCCCTTCTTCCCTGGCTCGTCCTTTCACCCCAGAGTTAATGGTGTTTGCTCCAGGGATCACCTGGTGTAGGAGAGGGACCTGGTGGAGGTGATATTGCAATGAAACATTTGAAGTGTGAGTTAAGCACCTTGGAGTGAGGGTCACAGGAGGAGTTGTGGACACTGGGTTTCGGGAGCAGCTCGAGCATGGATTGAGCACTAGGATTTTAAAAACTTATTGGTGAACCTAAAGCTGGGAAGGGGCAGCCCAGTGATTGGCTTGAACATAAATTTAATACTATTTTGGAAATAACTCACAAATACCTTGTATTGCAAGGCATTGATACTAATGTTTGACTCAACACATTTTCTGAAGTAGCTTCTGTAACTGACCAGCTCTGCAGCCTCCAAAGGCACGATGGGCAGCATGGTCCTGCAGCTTTCGAGCCCCAGGTACAGCAGGGCAAAGGCACAAAGGCCTCCCTTGTAACCTTTTCTAATAGTTCCTTTCTAAACGTACACAAACATTTGTGTTTCCTATGTTGCGTGACACATTATGACCAACGCAGTGGGTCTAACAGTGCTGTTTGTTATCTCACAGTTCTGGAGGGCAGACGCTTTGCTCAGAGGCTCACAGGGCTACGTTGGACTTGTATTTGGAGGTGCTGGCAGGATTGGCTCTTGTAGTTATAGGGCCAGTGTTCCTCTTTTCTTATTGGCTGTTGGACAAAGACTGTTCTCAGGTTCTTGCCCCAGGGCACCTTCATTTTACAATGGAGGTCTTCTCTCATGTTAAGTATTCATGACCCTCTAAACATCTCAGTTGTCCCTGTCTGCCTCTGCTACCGTCAGCAAAAACTTTGCTTTTACAGGCTTCACATGATTAGGTCAGGGCCCCCTGGAGACTCCCCTACCCTAATCAGTGGCTTTAATGGTATCTATGGGATCCTTTTTTGTCCTTTGACATAATCAGGGGCCACCATAGAATTCTGCCCACTGTGCATACTGCATATGCTGGCTTTAGTTTTGCCATTGTGTGTGTAGCTGTGTGGTGCACTGCATTCCGAGTGTGTAGAGAAGGCTGTCTTAGAGCAGGCTTCTCAGGCTTCTAACCCCTGGCTCTTTCATAAACGTGAAAGATATGAACATTGGAGAGGTCAAAAAACCCAAAGAAATATCATACTAACCTGTGCCTTTTCAGACAGCACATGCATCTTGCGATACGAGATGTCCTTTCCCTTAACTCCTAACCCTGACTCCCACTCGCTCAGTGATGTGATGCCTCTCCTGGGGAGGTCTTGGAGTGAGTCAGGCCCCAGTTCTCTTCACCCCTTCATCTCACGGATGTGGTGGAGACTCTGAGATCTTTCACAGAAATGTTCAGAGAAGGGAGCGATCGTAATTATGATTCTGATAAGAAATTTAAGAGCAGAAGAATCGAGCAAATAATTGAAACTGCATGCCACCACCACCTGCAGAAACACAGAGGGTTGGCAGAGGGAGGCTGGGCAGAACATGAATTATGGGGTCCGGATATGCTGAGGCTGTACTTTAGGCCTTCCTTTAACTCCGTTCAGGTGGTCGTTAGTCATCAGGGTGCCCGGTTACAGAGAACTTGGGCTCATGGCCGGGGCGCAGACTACTTCAGGGATGGTTGGATAGTTTTTTCACTTTAAGAAGTGTTTGAGCATTACTGGTAAAATCTCTATCATAGAATTGTTGATCTAAAACATCCCACTCAAAAAACAAAACAAAACAAAAATAGCCCATACCAGAAAAGCATTTTACAAGAAAATGGTACTATGTACCATATCTAAGTTGAAATCTCTGAAATTTATAGTTTGGGGATTGCCAATTCTTACAGATTTCTAAAATTCTTAGATTTTATTTCATGCTGTTATAAAATCCTGATTTCATAGAAAGGATGACCTGCTGGAAGGCTTCCTGGTCATCACAGGTGTCCTCTCCGCCTGTAGCTGTTCACGTGGTTTAGGACATGCCAGGCCTTTCCCTTCTCTTTTAATCATCCCAGCCCCTTCCCCAGCCCAAGCATTGCACTGATGCATGGTTGGGATGATCTTTCTGAAGCATCTGTATATGACATCATAGAAAGTTAGCTAGCAGATGGCCACAGCTGACATGTTGTGAAAAATGTACCTGTATTTTTACATACCCCTGGCTGGTTTGGCTCAGTGGATTGAGCGTCGGCCTGCGAGCTAAGTGTCGCTGGTTCGATCTTCCAGTCAGGGCACATCAGAGAAGGAAAACTCTGACTCCAAAAAACCTCCGCTGCCTTGCGGCATACCTCTTCAGGGGAAAGGCTAAGGGAGTAAACCCCGACAGAAAATCCAGAGCCGGAGTCCCTAAGGCGGTTTGACGTTGTAGTCAACACCGGCAACTCCTGCGGCGCACCTGAAGCCAAGCTGTATTGACTCTGTCTTTCCCTTGGACCCTTCAGCTGCGAAGAGAGGGGGGGTCTGCTGCATGGGCAACAGCAGACCCTCCATATCACCCTGCCCAGGCTCTGTAGCTTCAGCTTCACTGGAGAGGACACTCCAGCGTCATCGCAAGATGTCGATTCAACACAGGAGGAGACAGATACCGTGTCACTCCCGAGTCGGACTGCACAGCCATTCTCGGCGGTGCAGATAGACTCTTAAGAAGCTACACCATCGTCTCTCGAGACGGATGGCTGCCGACGACGATTATTACATAAATAAAAATACCGCCCCCCCCCGGGACCCTGGCATACCCCAACACATGATTCTTTTATGGGACAGATAATTGTAAGTAGTACAACAATAAAATGTTTCATGTATTACACACAGGATGCTTATTCCCTACCTCAGGTGGAAGAAATTAATTATTTTTAGTTATAGTGAATCCATGTCCTGACTCTTGAAATGCTTTGAGCCATGATGTCTGTATACAGGAATGCAGGCTGAAAGGTTTCAGGACACTGGCCTGAGATTTCCTGTCCACTGAATTCTGCGTGGGTTTGTTCTATATCACCATCCATATTTGGGACTATTTCTTTTATTTTATGCAGTATGTTGCTTTTGAAATTCATAAACAGTTTGGGTAGGCCCTTACAAAAGCCAGATGAAAATTAGTTTTGGGTATAGATGAAGAATACAACCTGACACCAGCTCATGACCATGAATCTGTTCTCTGAAGACTTACTTGCCTGGAGATGGTGGAAGCTGACTGTGGGGAACTAGATTGACAGAAGTACATTGTATTGTGGAACTGACACCATGTTTTGAGTCTTTGAACCACTCAGAAGCATTTAGGGAATCATAAAGTATTGCCTTTTTGGTTGCTTGTTATCCTTTGGGTAGAGACTGAAATAGGTCATTAGTTACCTCTCATGGCTACAAAGAACTGAATATATAGTCATCATAATAGCCAATGGACCAACTGTGACAAGCAGCTCTCAGCAAGGGTGTGGTGGCATCTGGGAGCAGAGGCAGCATCATCGGGACCTGCAGGTGTGTCCAAGCAGCACGTTCGTGGGAAGTGGGCACTAGCTCCCTCGCCCTTTCCCCATAAGAGCTGCTGACACCTTGGGACACCACGACTCTTGAGATGTTTCGTGTGGCTGGCAGCCTGGACACCACGGGCAAAAGCGTGTCGTCTTTGGAGAGAGGAGAGGTGGTGGGTTAGGCTAGACTGGTGTGAGATGGCATTTAGACTGCCCAGCCTTGCACTTTATGAGGTCATTCGTGCACAAGATGTGCACAGTGCCACTGTCTGCTGCCATGGGTTTTCCTGTTTGCTTTGGAGGAATGAGGATGCATTGTATGAAGTCAGCTTAGCTGACCATGTGGGTTTAGCAGAGAGCCCCTGAGTGCCAATAAAGCATGTGAAGCCCTGGTACATACATGGTAGGTGCTGCGTAGATTGTCTTGTTTTTTGCCCCCACAATCCACTCTTATCCTTGGGAGAGAGCTTTTATTTTGAGTCTAGGCCCTGGGGACAGCAGAGTGACCGGGATCCAAGGCTCACTGCCATTGTTGGCAAGAACGTGCATCATGATCTCGGGGGAATGTATGTATGTGTATATGTATGCTGACAGGTGGGGAAGGAAGCATAACAGAAGCTGGTTGTGTTTTTTGGTTTTAAACTTGACCACGGGAATGTGGTCCTCCTTTTCATCTCAGTGCTTTCTCCTGTTCATTTCATTTTCCTGGCACTAAAATGGAACCTCAAAACAAATATGTGTATTTTAATGGTAAGAAAATTCAAGTTACCACTGAATGGTTTTCATTGTAACAGGTTTTTCAGAAGTGCCAGTTAATTTCATTGAAGATTTAAATGATTGGAATAGAAAGCAAGTTTATTTTTCTTATAATTTGACTGGTAGTTTTCAAATAAAGCTACTAGAATCTTTCTATTGTTTTAGATGCCAAAACTGGACCAAGCAATTTTAGTAAAGTAAATATACCCTTTCTGAATTGTCAAAAGGCGAATTTCTCAAATTTCTCAAATATTTATGTGGGCAGGTACTCTGTCTTGTTTTCCATTTGAAAGACATGATTCATTGTCACTGGGAAGAAGCAGTGATCCAGATGGGGATACAGCTCTGAATCGGAGGTGAATTAGGGCTGAGTATTTACAGGGGAGCAGAACTGAGTTAGCAGGTGCACCCAGCGTGACTCAGATGAGAAATGCGCACCCCGTGACCGCGGTGAGCCTCTCTTCTTGCAAGGGAGCTGAGAGGTGCTATCTGTCTCCCCAGAGGCCCATGGATGGAGATGGTGGAGCCCTGGTTCTCTATTCCCTTTGGGCTAGGTCTCCTGTTTCCATGATTTTTCACCTCTGTGTTGGTCAGAGTTGCTGTAGCCTATATTTTGTGACTATCTAGTTCAGACTCTTGCTTGAGAGATGACGATGCAGCCATGATTCACAGTGCATTTAAGTGAAGTTAGGAATGAGTAGGTTATAAAAATGCCTTCTATGTTTGATTGAAGTAAACTTTCTGGATAATTTCCTACATTTCCTAAGAAACTTAAGCCATTATCTTTTGGACTGATAAGGAAAGTTAATTTTTAGACTAATTTACTTTTGGCGGAGGGAAAGGAATAATATTCTCTAAAATAATAACTACTGTAGGAGTTTAAAATGACATGGTTTATCCTCCAGAATATTCTTGTTACATTTCCTGAAGTCCTACTTCCGTCCTACTGGCTCTCGTCCGTAGGCAGGGCATCAGCAGGGAGTGAGGTCGTCGTGGAACATGGATGCTGACTTCCCTCTGGTGGGCCCGTGAGGAGACAGCCCACTGAGCTTATCCAAGCAGCTCTGCCCAGTTCGCTTTTCCTGCTCCGTGTTGGACAGTCGCTTCCTCAGCTGAGTGGGCAGTGCTGCGCTCTTCGCTCTGTACCTTTGATGGTACCCTTTACAGCACTGTTAGCCGAGGTCAGGCCATGGACCCTGAGTAATTTCTGATTAATCAGTCTTATTGGTGATTAGTTTTTACATAAAAAGTGGTTTAACTTTCATTTAAAATTTTTTTTGTTAATTTAACATCATGTTTTGCCTTCAAAAGAACTAAGTTGCACAGATGAAATCATTTTTTCATTCTTCCTCTTGAAGCAATTTGAAAATATCTGCCTTCACACATGTGTTTCCTGTGTCCATGTGAATGGAAAATCACAACACTGGCCTACAGGCATGTTTTCTTGATTGTTCCTGGGACCGTGACGCTCTTCAGTGGGTGACATTTGCAAGAAGGATGGCTCTTTCTCTTGCATGTCGCTGGTTCAGCACCAGGGCAAAGTACAGGGTTTAGACAGGGTGAAGTGCTTCTAGCACAGGCATGAGCGTCAGAAGCTCCCTTGCTCCCCCGCAAGCCTGTGATTTGAGAGGCTGGGCAGGGCCTGTCTGCCATGGTGCCAGTGGGAGACCTCATGGTGAAGTGAGCACGGTTTTGGTGGACAGGAGAGGGCGGGGTGTGGAGGGCAGCCCCATAGCAAGCTAATTCTCAGGGCTGGAGTAAGGAGTAAGCTTCACGGCCGGGTTACAGAGTCCTTGGATTGTCATCCCTTCTTGACTGAAGGGCCGCCCTGCCTGCATTCCTTCCACACACACAGTCTCAGTATCACTTGGACAAGATATTGACTCGCTGTTTGGAAAACAACACTGAGCTCTATTCTGATGTTTACATTGCTTTAAATATGTTTTGTAAACATGGGGAGCTTGCTAAGCAGAGTTCGCTTTACGTGTTATTCCTGAGAAAGGCCACCTCAGTCTTTGACAGTGTTGGCAGTTAGGCTGGGAACGGGCCTGTGTGCAGGGTCGATGGCAGTCAGGGAGGCAGGGTAGTGTCGTCCAGGACCCCTAGGGGTTCAGGATGCTGCTGCCCTTCCCTGCAGGCTCACACGGGATCCTCTTGTTCAAATATTTAAGGTCAAATATGCGTGGTATCACTAGATACCACCTTTGGTCTGACAGTATTCACAGTCACTTAGCATCAGGGCTTGAACATGGGAAGGTTCACACACCATAGATCCTGTCCTGAGCTTTAATGCCCAAGTGCCATGGGTCCTTCCTGGACTGCAAAGTAGCCCTAGAAGTGGCCACTTGTGTTCTCTGTTGCCACATCTCCCATCCATTTGTTCTCAGCACAGATTGTGTCCCTTCCCTGTCCAGTCCTCTCTACTCACCTCTTTGCCCAGTTCTTCCTGCTCTGGCCACACTGGCTCCATCTCATTCCCAGAGCACATAGCCCTTCCCAGCCCAGGCCAGTGTGAAATGCTTCCTCCTCGGGCACCTGCTCAGTGGTCTCCCCATGGGCGGCTGCTTGCAGTCCTCTCGTTACTGAGGCTGGCTGTGGTCTCCACCCGAAGCGGTCAGCTCCGCCTCTGCTGTGTGTTGCTTCCTGTCTTCCACCTGCCACCTTGCTCATCAGCTCGGTAAGGCAGCTCCGCTGGCTGATGTTCTCAGATGTCTGTGAGATGTATCCACAAATTTCAGCATGTTCACTTACATCTTGACCCGGAGTAGTGAGGAGGTGACTCTGAACCAGGTGTAGGGAAGTCTGGCCCATCATTATTTTAGCTGGTGAGGCAGCCAGCCACCGAGAGGATCTTAGGAATCCTGCATTCTAGTAAGCTCCTCACTAAGCAGAGCCTCCACTGCTCAAAGACTTCTGTCATGAGGTGCTAAACGTCATCAAGAGGTTCAGCCTCTCCGCTTGATTGGATTGAAACTCAGTATGGTGTGTATTGGCGAGTTTGGCCCAAGGGGGCAGAGTTTGTTTCTGGGATCCTCCCACTGATGGAGAGAAGCATAGATTTCAGCCCCTCATCCTCCTGTCCTCCGAGCCCTCCTGCTGCTCCTTTATGTCCCTGTGTCCGGGGCACATCTTTGCACCCTGTCTCGAGGACACTGGCATGACTGTTCAGTTCCCACTGAGTCCAGTAACTGTCTCTAACCATGTTTCGAACCAAAGTATAGTTTCTTGGCCCCAGAAGACTGCCTGGTTCCTGCTTCAGCACCTGCCCTTTTCTCTACAGCAGCCCTTCACCCCCCACCCCTCCTGCTCCTTCTTTCCTGTACGTTTTCTCTCCCCGCCCCCTCCTTTCTCTGCTTCATGGCTTGGCTGCTACACGTGGAAGGTGGTTCTTTTGCTCTGTTTGGTGCAGTTAGACTCAGTGCCAGGTATAGAGTTGCCCAGTAAAGTATTTGTAGATAAATTAATAAATGCCCAAGACATTGGAACCCTTTTGATATTCCAGCTATGACTTCATGACAGCCCCTCTGAAAGTCCCATCTCATCCATATTTAAGTCATGTGTTTATTTTATTTTTCTGTGGACAGGCTAAATATAATTGTTGCTGACTGACCTTCAGAAAAATGCATGTATCTGAGCATATGCTTATGACACTGTCTCTCCACTTCCAAACTATCAGTGCTTCTGAGAAATGATACTGCTTGCTCATCTCTTACTCTTGAGTTCCAAACGTTTGTTTTCTGCTGGTAGCCAAAGCCAGGGGCCTACTGTCAGCCACCCTAAGCAATCCTTCACCCGCTGGCCTGCCCCAGAGGCGATGGGTCATCTCGCCAGGGCGCCTGCTGTTCCTGGAAATCTCATGACTCAGGAGCATGGCTGGGAGAGGCTGCCTGTGAAGGGGGCAGGATGTAGGAGTCATTGACAGCTGGCCACTTGGGCTTTAGCTGTCTGCTCCAGGCCTTTGGCAAAGCAAGGCAGGCTGGCCACCTTTTCTGGGGACTTCTTCTGTGCATGGAGGCTGGAATGTAAATATCAGGATGTTTTAGAATAAAGTTCATGAGAAATTTGGAAGCAGTGATAAGTGTGGCTGTGACATGACTGGACAGCCCACAGGCCTAGTAGACACTCAGCAGAAAGCTGGTGTCTCTCTTTTGTGTGTGTGTGTGTGTGTGTGTGTTATAGAGCTCTTTTTTTAAAAAATAATTTATTTGTTTATTTTACTTTTAGAGAGAGGGGAAAGGAGAAAGAGAGGAAGAGAAACATCATTGTGTGGTTGCCTCTCACTCGCGCCCCCAACTGGGGACCTGACGTGTAACCTAGTCATGTGCCCTGACTGGAATCGAACCAGCGACACTTGGCTCGCAGGCTGATGCTCAATCCACTGAGCCACAGCAGCCAGGGCTTTGGTGTCTCTCTTAGGTCCTGGCCAGCCAGAAGGAGGTTCTAACTCTCGTTGTTAATGTCCTTCCCCTCCCGCAGGGGCGTGCTTGCACAGTAACTATCTCTGGTACCTTAACTTGCTTCCCTGATAGGGTTAGAAGTGATTGTTTGAAAGTTGCCGAGTTTCCAGGGAGAATTGATAGTTCTTTTGGGTTGTGATCGTAAGTGAAGTGTTTTTCTTCCAGGGCAGGAGGGAAGGCTAGCCACCTCGCTGCCCTCCCTCTTCTCTCTCTGCATGGGTACCATGCCTGACCCCTGATCAGCACTGTGGCCTTGCTGAAGGTACAGAAAGTGGGGTCCTTCCCACTCAGGAATGTTGATCTCTGGCTGTTTGCATTTTAGATGACCATTGAGAAAGCCGAAGACTGGTGCATGCAGATGCAATGCTTCGGGATGTTTGTTCTGCTATTAGGAACCTTTGAGATCTTAAAATCATGCATGGTGCATTCCCACAGGGTTAAGGAAAGAACAAGTGGCAGGGAAGGTAATTTGGTCATGAGGCGAGGAGAAGGGTCACAGCGCTCTGAGCAGGAGGTTGGAAGATGCTTCTGATCTGTACACTTCCAGGTTCATTGCTGGGAGGTCAAGGGAGTGAGGGTCACACCGCAGGACAATGGAAGGACTCAGAGTGAGGCGAGGAGAGTGTGGGAAGCTTAGCGTCCCCTGAGCCCTTTACTCATGCTGAGTTGGCCACTGCCCAACTCCTTAGCAGGTCAGAACAGGAGTTTTTACATCATGTAAATAGTTTGTCTCACTTAGGATGTGCCCCGCTTCCAAGCAGCCTCTTCTCGGAGCAGTTCCGAGTGGAAGCTTGAGTCACAAAATCCTCTAGACACAAAATTGTACCTTCTCATCCCAGGGACAGGACACTCTGTTTGGCTGTCCCATGCTGAGGGCCCAGATTCACAGATGGAACCCAAGGCAGTGTATTCTGGGAGCGGCCTCCCTCCCTAATCCCTTGTGTTGGCATCTGAGACCACTCTAATTTGCTGCCCTTCTAGATGCAGAGCGAAGCTGAAAATGAACACAAGTCTTTTTTGAAAGCTCTTGACCCCGCTGGAGTTGTAAAGAGAATCCGGGGTTTGAGGCTAGAGCTTGTCTGATGTCACCTCTTCCAGACACACAGGCTTATGTGTGGTGTCTAGGCAGCATCGTCATCTGGTGCTTCAGGGCCTCCACAGCTACCTGTTATCAGACTTGTGAGAGCTCTGGGCAGGTCATCGGGTAGGTGGCAAACAGGCTGACGACACCGTGCTCTGCCCTCTTTTTGCTTTTAAATGAGTTGACCAGATGGACTTAGCCCTGCGGAAGTCAGTCTCCAAGGCAGAACAACATTTACTGTCACAACATCTTACATTAATCTTCTTGAGATGCATCAACAGGAACCCAGGCCAGTTCTTTGGGAATGAGGTCCTCATTTTTTGTTCTTGATAAGACGTAAGGTCCCACACCACTGTTGTGTGACCACAGGAATTGCCCCAGTCCTCCGGCCAACATTTGGGAAGTTGGGAGAGCTGTTTGCTGACCAGCCCCCACAGATCTTTCTTGTGTGTATTGAGCTGAGCATGGGCCCTTTGGCGTGTGTGAGCTTGTCTGAGACCCGCCCTCTCTCTTTCAGAGGACTACCCCAACGGCACCTGGCTGGGGGACGAGAACAACCCTGAGATGCGGGTGCGCTGCGCCATCATCCCCTCCGACATGCTGCACATCAGCACCAACTGCCGCACGGCTGAGAAGATGGCGCTGACGCTGCTGGATTACCTCTTCCACCGCGAGGTGCAGGCTGTCTCCAACCTCTCAGGCCAGGGGAAGCATGGCAAGAAGCAGCTTGACCCCCTCACCATCTATGGCATCCGGTGTAAGTGTGGGCTTCCTGTCCTCTGTTCACCCTCCTTAAGGAAGGACCTGGCTAGAGGGGAGTGCCCTCTGAGGTGGGGTCTCTGGGATGAGTCAGGACCTCCACTATGGGGTGGAGGGGGTGCTGACATCAGAACTAGTTGCAGAGCAAGGAGAAGGATTTCTGGGTTGAGCATTTCCTTTAGTAAGTGTTGCCCGGTGCCCAGCCCATGGTAAAGACTGGGAGTGTGGTTCTTTCAAACTCTGAAAATCATTTCAAGTGGCTTCTAATAAACTGCCTGTGAAACCAGCTGACAGTAGTCCTCAGGTGTGGATAAAGCAGTTCTCAGATGAACGGAGTGTCACAGGAGTCGCCAGACTTTAAGGGACATGCAGTTGATGTGTTAGTCTGTGGGCATAGGGTCTGTGGGCATAGTGTTGGAACTACTCAGCTCTGAAAGCAGCCACAGACCAAATGTAAACAAATAGGCATGGCTGTGTTTCATAAACATCACTTTTAGAAACAGGCAGGGGCCTGTGACTGTCTGCCAGCCCACATTTTAGAGCATGATGTCTAGTGCAGAGGTCACCACTCAGATCTGTGGGCCTGGCACAAATGTGCATGCAATGTGTGGGTTTCCATGGTGACAGGATACCATGTGATGGTGTGTGACAGCATAAGCCACAGTGTGAGGTACTCTAGGGATGTAAAGATGAACAAGGAGCGGTTCTCAACTACGCATTATATAGTCAGATGTATGTAAATAGCTGCAGCCCCACGGGTGAGTCACAGGGAGGGAGGCCACGCTGTGGTTGGAGGCAGAAGGCCTGACAGAGCGCTGCTTGTGCAGAGGCTCCCAGAGCGGCTGAGTCGGGCTCCAGGTTGTATAAGTGTGATGGTCTCTGGGTGCTGGGTCACTGTTCCCATAGGGAGTCACAAGAATACCAGTAAGGGGTGCCTCTGATTTGGAGAGGTGCCTTGGAATGTGGGTACAAGCTGCGACACACTGGTTGCTAGGCATAAGCATGGAGAACATTCCACAGCGGTGGTAGGGAAGCTCGGCAGGTTGTACTCAGCAGAAGCACGTGGGGATGGGGACAGGTAGGCATGCTCTGCCCCGGGAGTCCAAGTGGCGCTGCATCGTCAGAGTGAGCTAGCCCTGTTTCCCTGCACGTGGGGAAGTTGGCCGCCTTCTGAGCGCTCCCTCATTCGGGAACCATTGCAGATTGCTGCCTTCTCAGTGTTAAAATTCAAGTGGAATTATGAAAGGTTAAAAGCATTTGTTGACCTTTTTTCCTTTTGGCCCAGTTTAATTTGTACTGCTGATTGTTACTCAGAAAATGGAACAAATGACGAATGTACCAAAACTACTGAACACTAGGCTTAAATAGTGGCAGCTGTGGGCATTGGCTGCTTTGTCACACCCTCTTCGGTCCCTGCTGTTTCTGCGGGCTCAGGGTGACACAGATTTTTTTGTAGTCCTCAAATGTTCTCCCTGTGTCTCTGCTTTCACATGGCCGACTTGTCTGTGTTTCCATTGTCACCTGGCTGTCACCCTGTGTCTCCATCATCCCATAGCCGTGTCATCCCTGCGCCTCTGTCACGTGGCCGTCTTCTCCCTGCGTCTCCTCTCTTCTCCTTATAAGGATACCTGTCATATAGGACTTGGAGCCCACTGTACTCCAGTATGACCTCATCTTAATGTAATTAATCACATCTGCAAAGACCCTATTTCCAAGAGAGGTCACATTCTGAGGTCCTGGGAAGGCCATGAGTTTTAGGGTTCATGTCAGCACAGGACACAGGGGCTGGCTTCTTTAGAACTTTGGTGATCAAATGTTGGGTCTCACACAGCTTCTCGGTGCGGCGAGGGCCCCACGGGTCTGTGGGGAGGCTGAGGCACCCCTTGAATGGAGAGCTGAGAGGAGGCTTTGGTCAGTGTGGGCCAGTGGCGAGGAGGGGCCTGCTCCCAGGTCACCTGGACGCCGTGCTTGGGGAGGCCTGACAGTGGCATCAGCCTCTCTCTTTCTATAAACGGAGGACTGGTGTCTCTCCGTCATGCTTCTCTTCAGCCAGCAGATCACCCAGTGCTTGGGGAGAAGGTGCTGACCTGGCCCTGAGGCTAGGACACTGGCTCTGCGAGGCGCGCGTGGAGCAGCAGCGAGGCATGCTGGCCAGCTTCCTCTCGCTCAGAGAGTGGAAGGTTCTGTTTTAGGCCAGTCACTATGAAGTCAAGACTGTAATTTTAAGAAATAAATTGCTGGTACTCAGTTTTCTGCTTCTTTTTCCCCTTGAACTTAAGATTACATTAGCAGCGATAGTGTTTTTCATTCCTTTGCGACTGATAAGCCCCATGCCACCCACCAAGGATGCAAGATTACATGCTTTGTTCATTTTATGTCCTCTGTTCTTTTTTCCCACAGTGTGTATCAGCTCCTCTGTGGGGCTCATTATTTGAGAGCTGGGAATCTGCTTTTGTGATTTGAACTACCAGTGTCAACCATGGGCGTTCTGGAAAGTGGGAGGGCAGTTAAGGGTGATGGACTCTTTGTATCCTTAGGAGGTGGCCGGACAGCTTGCCCGGAAGGCAGACGGGGGCTGGCTCACAGGGGCCGTCTTTCTGGAGGTGGCCCAATGAACCGCTATCCCACAAAGATGCTGAGAGGGCTAAGTGACTCACCCTCCAGATGAGATGGCTCTGCAGCTCCTCAGGGACCCTAGCACTGGGGCAGCAAACTGGAAGCGGCCTTAGAGTTGTGCTGTCTCCTACACAGGGCAGCCAGGGTGGTAGCCTAGCTGAGGGGAGTCATGGGAGCTGAGGCTATGGCGTGAGATCGATGTCATCTTCTTCTTTCTCGGTCTCCTGAGTGTCTCTTGGGTGCTGTTGAGGGGCAGAGTGAGGCACTCCTAGGGTTTATGCTGTGACCATTTCTTTACCACTTGGGTGGTCGCTGGGAGGCCTGAATTTTAAAGCCAGGTCTCACTCCCTAAATGATAATTCAACTTGTAACTGAAGTGAAGTAATGACATTTCTTATTTCACGAGGTTTTCTTATAGGCATCAAATAACTTAAGAGATAAAATGCTTCACAAGTGTGAAATACCAGTTAAGTTCAGATGAAGAACACTTTAGGAAAAGTCAGAACAGCAGCGTCCGTCCAGTACCAGGTGTGGTCAGGAGGCCGTACCCTCTGCTCTCAGGTCTCCTTCCTGGAGCTGCCCTGCTGACACCACAGGGTTTTGGAGGGCAGAGCTGACTCCCCTGTGCCCTCCCCTCAGGGCTCTCAGCAGGGGAGCATCTGTGTTGCTGATTCATTAGTTAGTTTTTCTTGGCAGTCATTAAGGTGGTATTTGCCATCCAGTTGAGTTGCTTTTGGAAGGAATTATATAATATGATGTCTTAGGAGAATTTATAAATGGATAATGTATAACTACATGAATGTATATTTTTTCTTCAAAGGATGTAAGCCAGGTTTTGAACTGACAAATTGGTTTTTACAAAGTTGAATTTACATGTGAACATTTTATAAACCCATGTGTGTCTTGTATACATATTCTTTTCTGTTACTGACATGTTCTTAAAATTGGGGATAATTTCATTAATCCCTTGAGGCATTCAGAAGGCTTTTTCCTTGAGTGTGAAAGTATGAGGAGAACAGGAGGATGGTTTGTAGAACGTTTCTCTTTACTGACACATGTACCTAGTAGGATATTTTGATACTGTAGTTGCTGTTTCTTTTCTCAGAGACCACAGAGGTAGTTGGGCTCCTCTGCTACTACAAACAGTAGTTGGGTTCAGCTGTACGTACGTACGTAGCTGTAGTTCTGAGAGTTGCATTCCCCTGGAACTACAGTCAGGAGTTGAGTTCTCCTGTAACTACTGTACGACTACATTTAATATTTGGGTTCTTCTGCAATTACATCAAGTAGTTGGGTTTTCTTGTCACTAACTCAGAACTTTGTGAGGCCACCCCCTGCACCCAAAGCCCTACTCGGCATGTAGCGATCACTTAGTAGGTATTGATGAATAATTTTGTGATTATTTTAGAGATGCCCTGCAAATCAGAAAGCAAAGACTTGCCACTTGGGTATTTCCTTTTATGCATGAAGATTTCAAAATGCTGCTAAAACCTTAGGTTTTTATTCTTTCTTATCCTATAAATCCTACCCCTCCTTGACCCAGTTTCTTTTTTATTTTATTTAGATTACAGAAATTTTGGTTTTCATTACATTTAGAGTCAAAGATGTCTTAAGCATAAGCAAGAAATGTCTTTCCAAGAAAAAAGAAACTTTTGATACTTAATATAGTACTTAAGAGAACAAACACTTCCTTTGTTTCGATTGTTTGTAGTATTTTGGTCTTCATAGGAACTGATTTTAGGAATTGGGCATCAAGTTAATTCTCAGCAGATGGTCCAAACTTAATGCTCTTAGTAGTCAAAACAGGACGTTTTTCAGCTTAATTTTTTTATTATTCAGTTTTTGAATTTCATCCATTTGTTTTTCCATTAATCAGTGAAGTTTCACGGGCCAGCTAGAGAGGAGGTCACCCAGCCAAAGCATTTCTGTGGTTCCCATGTTCATGACCATTACTTTCTGTTGATTCAGCATGAAGAAGAGGTGGTGTGTCTAGTGAGAAGTGGGCAGGGCTGGCAATGAGGGGTCTCCTTCTGTCACTCACTCTTCAGTGGCCTCTCCTATCACCGGGTCCCTTGTTATTGATATAAAGGTTCTGGATGCCATTCAATCACATATTGAGAGCTGTCTGTAATATAAGAGGTTAACAAATATGGGTACCAGTAAACATGCTCTGTTGAGTGCAGGATAAACTACTGGAGGACTGCAAGACTACATGCACCCTCTGCGGCCAGCAGTTCAGTGGAGGTAATGCCTGTGTATCTGGGGAATAAAAAATCAACTCTGCCCTTAGAGAGCTTCCACTTTGATTGGTGGGCAGATGGAGACACACGGAGAATTACATAAGCCTGGCTCAGACTCAAGTAGCAATAGGAAATGTCTTGGAGTCACCAGTTAGTCAACAAATGTTGAAGCATCTACTATGGGCCTGGATATTCTGGGTTCTTGGCATACACGGGCAAACAAAACAGAGATCCCTGTATCTGTGAGGGAAACAGAGTGAACACAATAAATATATAAATTCTCTAAAATGTTAGACACCCAGGATGGGGGGAGGTGGGAGGGGCCTTATGGTCAAATGGGCTGGTTAAGGGTAGGATTGTTGGGGTCTTATTTGAGCCAAGACTTGAAAGAAGGGAGGGAGACAGCCAGCAAGATGTGACTGAATAGAAGGAATATTGAGCTGAAGTCTGGAAAAACAGTTTTGATAAAATTGTTGGGGTCCTTGATTTTTATTTTCAGCATCCAGGAAGTTAGAATAGAGAAAAGAGTTCGACTGTGGAGCATCTGGGAAACTCATGTGAACCCTCAGCACCTAGCTTGTTGCTTTATTTCTATCTGGTTTGGGTGGCCCCAGTCAGAGTTATTTAAAAGTTAAATAAGTGAAAGAATTTATAACATAACTGGCATGCCTGGTGTGGGAGGCTCTCAGCCCCAATAACATTTTTGTGTTCAAGTTGCTCCCAAATAGCCAGGACTGAAGAGGAAAGCCTTCATCTCACGGTGCTTTTATTTGGGATATCTTCTTCCAGGTCACCTCTTCTATAAATTTGGAATCACAGAATCTGACTGGTACCGAATCAAACAGAGCATTGACTCCAAATGCCGGACGGCCTGGCGGCGGAAACAGCGAGGCCAGAGCCTGGCTGTCAAGAGCTTCTCCCGGAGAACGCCATCCTCATCTTCATACAGCACATCAGGTACGCTGTGGGGGGCAGCCTGGAGCAGTTCTCGTTGCGGGACTCAGGGGACCGTCCTGAATGAGGCCACTCACCTGCAAAATCTACAGCTGCCACTAGAAACCCAGTGATTAGAGCCTTAATTTACTCTATGCACACACGTGCAGCATAAGTCATTTAGGAAACAAATGCTGCTTTTGTGACAGGCGGGGAGCCTCAGCCAGATCTGCTTAAGGCTCCTGGTGGCATGTAAACGAGGGCCACCACACACTAATGCCCCCTGGCGGGGAGGCAGAAGGATGGGGTCAGTCAGCAGCTCTTTTACTTCCTCTCTCTGCCTAGTTATTTTTGATGCTGCTCCATGCCAGGGGCCAGGTGTTTGGGGTCGGAGGGAACACAGCCATAGGTGGGGAAGGGGAAAAGTGACATTCAGGATGGGGCTTTTAAAAAAATCACATGAGTGAGATGGACATAATTATACTCCTTTGGTCTTTAGGTGTTTATTTTGCTGGAGAGGATGAAGAATGAGTTTCTGAGCTATTATATTTGGTCTCAAGCTTCTACTTATAAACCCTGGCAGGTGCCACGTTCCTGCTCAGTTTGTGAGAGGCCAGAGGCTTTCTGGATGGAGGGCTGCCTCCTCATGAGCACTGGAATCAAATTTGTTTGAGAGAAACACAGAACAATTCATTTTTTAAAATCAAACTTTAGAAAAAAAATACATTGCTTTGTATGTTTCTGTTGATTTAATTGTTCTCTATTTAATATACTACATTCTTGGCTAAAATGAGGCAAAGCAAAATAGGTCGTTAGCTAAAGGGACTTTGGAATTTTTGTCATTGTTCTTTCTGCATATTCACAGCCTAACAAAGCAAATCTGATACTTAATCTATTCTGGTGGCAGAAATAATTTAGTAATATCTAATTAAGACAGGATTTTGTTATTGGTAGTACTTCCAGCTGGGGTATCCTGCTTAGTTTTGAATTATCAGCTGACCTAAAAGGAACTTCCAAATAAATGCAATAAATGAGATTCTGAGCCAAGGTTAATACTCTCACTTTGAACACAAACCATAAAATTACTAGTTTCAAGGGATTTAAAAAAATCAATTTTTTAAAACATTTGTGTTTTATCTAGCAACACTGTATAAACTTTTATATGTGCTTGAGTTTCAGATGGCTACACTTTATTGTTTAAAATACAATTCAGCTTTTTTTTTTTTTCCCACGGTCTCGTTGGTGAGTGGAAGACCTTAGGGCGGGTGTCTATTTAGTGCCCAATATTTTAGAGTTGCAGCGAACCAGCTCTTGACGATCTGCTGACTGCAAATCTGTGTGTGCAGCTGGTTTTCCTCTGGATCCAGGGAAGAGCCAGCCTGGGGGTGGGGCAGGAGGCCCATTGAGTGGCCTGTCCTTTCTGTTTCTATCTCTTCCTGTGCGCACTGTGGTCCAGGGCCTCCTCAGCACTACCCCTTGGCCTCATGTCAGCATGAGCATCCTTGTCTCTCGTCACTTGCCATAGATCTTGGTCTGTTCTTGATCACAAACAAGTTACCAGTGAGAGTTTTTGTACTGGACTTTGATATCAGTATAAGTTACAAAACATAAATTAAATTGGTTGTCATGTTGTATAATTAAAGGGAGCTATTGATTAAATGGTAAATTCAATAATTTGAATCTTAGGTTTGGGAGCCATAATACATAAGTCATGCCTTCCATGGTCTTTTTAGAACCCTGGGGACTATCTTTCTTTTTGGTTATATTTTTGAAAATCAGCAAAATCATTTGATTTTTATTAACATTGGAGCAGAAATTATTGGGAATCTATATAGTTACAGAATTCCCTCACTTATCACGGGTATTATATTCTAGATGTCCCCGTGATAGGTGAAAATCTGCAAAGTAAGAGCCTTACATTTATTTTAGTGTTTATATATACTTTAAGGCTTTATAAATCCTTCCCACACACTTATAAACCATTCCCAGTCCCTTATTAACCTTTCCCACATTTTTATAAACACTACTTATTTCTTAAACATATTCTACACTCTTAAACCTTCGTAACTTTAACAACATACATATACAGTACTGCAAAATCCCACGATATAGCGAAAAATCCGTGATAAATAATTAAATATAATATTTTTAAAAACCCCACGATAGACTGAGGCCGCGATAAGTGAACTGCGATACAGAGAGGGACTACTGTATATAGTTCTTATTAACTAGCAGAGGGGATTTTAAATGTTTTTGTCACTACCCTCTTTAAAAAGTTTGAAAAGTGTTCTTCCTTGGCTATTTTTAAGTTGACGTTTTATAATGTTGACATCTAACATTTTTTATTATACTTTGAAATAATTTAAAAGGTTGTAATTTCTGGCATATTGCTCTATTACTTAAAAAAATGCTGTGGAATCTATACACCATCTCAATTTGATGCCCACCGTTAAATTATTAGAAAAAATACATGAGAAGTTTATCTTTAGTAATCAGACATTTTATTTCATTCATATTTACTATTGTACTTCTCTCACAGAATTTCCTCTTAATGTAATGTTTTATGTTTAAAAGTTTTTTAGTGATCCATCATAATTTTCTGCAACAAAATATGTGAGAATTAAAATTTTTTTCTGAGCCCTTAATGTTCTAAGTGTTTGAGAAAATTTCTCTGATTAAGATATTACAACTAAAATTAATACACATCATCAATACAAAGTCCAGTACAAAAACTCTCATTTTGGATTAAACATAGAAAGTAAAATCTTATTTGAAGTCTCTCTTTAAATAAGTGAGTGGAGCTTTTTTCTGTAGTTTAATGAACCAAGGACAGATATTACCTATTGCTGGTTTAAAATAAAGTCTAATCTCCTTTTTCCTATTTTTTTTCATTTTGTCAATATATCCTGAGAAACTTCATTTAAATAGATGGATTAGAATAGTCTGCGTCAGTGAATAGTCAATTCTTTAGACTCCTTGTGTCTACAGGTCAGAAATCTCTGTTATCTAATACTAATTACTAATGATCGCTACAAAGGGCCGTGCCCTCCCTTGGGACATGCTGACTTGGGCTTCAGAATGAAGAATTTCCTTTCCTCTTCTCTGGGAGTTCAGGGTAGGGGACCAGGGAAGAGAAGGCAGCCTGGACATGTGCATGTATGGCCCTTCTGCTGGGCTGATGCTGAGCCCGTCTGTTTCCCCACAGAGAGCCTGATGAGCACACCGCCACCCACCACTGAGATTCCACAGCCCCAGCCACAGGCCCTGCACTACACCCTGGCCAATGCCCAGCAGGTCCAGATCCACCAGATCGGAGAGGATGGACAGGTCCAAGTAGTATGTACCCTTCTGCCAGTCTGCTTCCATGAATGAATTGGGGGGGAGGGGCAGGGTGCGGCAGGGATCAGGAGGGCAAAGACCAGTTCTTCCTGCATTTCTGGGTGATGTAGATAGCTTGGGATGAGGGGAAAGTGCCATGTTGAAGTAGAAATAGTTAGAGTATGAGCCCTTACATTTCATAATGAGGCTGATCATCAGGTGACCGACCATGTCATTGTCTTTGGCCCTTTGTGGCCCCCCTGCTGTGCTGCACGCAGTGGTCACTCTCAGCTCCAAGGGCCCTTGTTGTTGCCTGTCCTGGGAGGCATCAGAGATGTGCCATAGATATTTTTTCATTTCAGAAACACGGACATCCTTTTATTGGGGGAAGAAAAAGTAATTTCCTTCTGGGGTCAGTGGAAAAAACTACTGGCCTTAGTTAGAGTGTAGTACTTCCTTTGGGTTGTGGAACGTGCACTGAGTCTGTGTGGGCAGTTAGCTCAGTGGTGAGCCCACGTAGCCCCATTGCTCTCTCTGGCTGTGTCAGCCCAGGTGGACATTTCTCCAGACCCTTCATGGGTCCAGTGGCCAAGGTGTTGGGGGACTTTGCTAGGGAGCGGGATGTTTTCAGTGTGCCCCTGGGATCCTGTTGATGTTTGAGTCACAACCAGCCTCTTTGTTGTACGCCTGCATCACCTGGCTTTCTCCTGGAACCCCGGGCCCATCTCAGGGTGGCCTCCATTTGATGTTGCACTTAGCACACTGCCTGGAAAGGGTGGGCTTCCAGAAAGTATTGCTGAGGACTTTTAAATGGGCTTTTTCTTTTTCCAGAGGAGATAAAGCAGTTATAAATAGTGAATTCTTTGTTTAATTGACAGTCACAAAGGCAGTTATTCTTAGTAAGAAAGTTTTGTGAAAGATAACTTGGATACAGGGTTCACATCACATAGTAAAATGAAATCAATAGAAATTTCTACAGTAGTTTACTTTAAGATCCATTTTCATCAAAATAGAATTTTAAATAAGATCATGGATATTCATATCACTGGGCAAAGTTAAGATTTATAGGCATTATTTATCTGCCTGTATCTATAAACATCGTATAGTTGGATGCTTTGATTTTTTTGGAACCACATTTATTAGTGTTTATTCCAGCTGTTTAAATAGTCATGTGTTTCTTTGATTGAAAAAATATTGTCTGACCTGTTTTTAGTGTAGATGCACATGCACAATTCCCCTCCCTGCAGCCCCACAGCACTGTGTAGCCACCCAGCACCCCCAGACTGCTGGGAGACCCTGCTGGCTATTCCCATGAGGTTTCTGGTCCCTCTGAATTAATAGTATGATTTTTTTAAAGTTATTCGAATTCTCTGGAAAATTGTTTCCCTTCTTTTCTGTATGTCCTTCACATTCTGAAATTTGCTTTTTTAAGCAAATTTAAAGACTTAAAAGAATTTTCCTAGGCCCCATTGCTCCTTTAAGAATTACTACAAAATGTTCTGTATACATTATGTACTAAAAGTTTAATTTCAAGAGTCTGTTCAGTAGCTAATACTATGCATATATTATATTGCCCTATTCAGGATTTAGTTGTCTTTTTTTGAATTGTGAGCAGATAATCAAGAACAAAAATTACAGAAAGCATTACTTGTTTCCTCTGGTTTCGATTTTCTTCTGATGCTTCTTGTTGTCTTCTCTCGCTGTGGATCCCACAGGGTCACCTCCACATCGCCCAGGTGCCTCAAGGGGAGCAGGTGCAGATCACGCAGGACAGTGAGGTGAGTTGTGGCCACCAGCGCTGCCGAGGGTCCGCTGTGTACTGTAGGCTTCCTGCCTCTGACCTTTGTCAGATGAGGTAGACAATTGAGAGTCCCCAGACAACACGGCACCCAGCATTGACTGCCTGACTCTAGTGTCCTTGGGCACAGACTCCTGGCCCTACTTGTCCTTCCTGCCAGTTTATCTCTGCAGCCCCATCTGGTTTTCTTAGTAAGATTTTCTGTGCTGAGGTTTTTGCTCCTGACTTGAGCTGCCCTCTGAAGACCTATTTTCTCCCTGCCCACCCTGCTCCCCGTCTTCCCATCCGAGATGCAGACCTAGCTTCCAGCATGGCTCTGGTCCTGCTTTTCTGCCTGGGGAGTTCCCCAGCATGCTGGAGAGGGAAGAGGAGGTGGGGCCCTGCTCCTGTGACAGTGACCTCACAGGTTCTCCTCAGCTCCACAGGCCTAGGCTCTGTCTCTGTAGAACCAAGGCCCGTATTGTGGATTGGTTGGGAATCTTAAGGCAGCACATGTACATCCTATGAGCTTCCACGCATCTCCTTGTGGTCTCCCCACCCGTGCCACTTCTAGGGTTGCCTCAGCTGCCCTAAGTTCATGAGACCCAGGCGTCTTACCACTGGTGTCTGAGCTTTGGCATTCTGCTTTTCCTTAATTCTAATCCATGATAAGGACAGAATGCAGGGAGTCCTTCCCAGCTGCACAGGGCTGTTGCATATGTGTATCAGCTGCTGTAGGGGGTTGGTGTGTGAAGATCAGGTTGACCGTCCAGGCTGTTGGAAGGTGAGGCCAGCTGGTCATGGCGCTGATATTCCCTGAGCTCCTCATCGGGTACCTTGTCTTTCTAGCCTTCCTGTACAGGGCATGAGTGGTTGGTGGCCATCTGTTGTGGGAACACTGTTGTCTGCAGCACTGGACAGTGTCAGCAGACTCAGTTTACCTGCCTTCCTGTGACTTTGTCCCAGTGCTGCTGAGCGGTACATATGTGCTCTGGTGACCAAGTGCGGTGTGGGATGGTGTGCCCCATGCAGCATGGGCCAGGAGCTGAAGAACATACTTGTCTCTAGACCATGAAGGTGGTACCAGCTGTGTGCCTGACCTGCACTGTGGTGTGCTGTTACATGGTGCCAGGTTTCCTCACACACCAACTGCAAAAGCGGGTACAGAACCAGCAGCGACTGTGGAAGTCCTGACCTGTCAAGGAGCCCTTCAGGGGAACTCTGAGGAAAGCGTTTGACTAGTTTCAGAGATGCTTTGTGGACATTTCTCTGTATTCTAGCAGCAGCCTAGGCTGCTTTCCTTAGGTAGATATGGCATTAGTGCCCTTTTGACTTTTCGGTTCCCAGAGCCTAGGGGGCTGAGGTGCAGGTGGCAGTAGTTTGCTTACTGACTCGTGCACAAGGCTCTTGGTGAGCTCCCGCCCTGTGCAGGTTGCTCTGCTGGCTGTGGCCGCTGTGTGACAGTGTGGGCCAGAGGCTCCCTGCAGCGTCCGGAGACGCCTGTGCTGGGAGGGCTGCTCCAGAGAACGGGGCTTCGTGGGAGAGGGGTTCTGGGCTGTTTCATAAGGCAAGTTTTTTCATTTGGACCCTGAAGGTTTGTCAGTGGGCCCGGCATGCAAATGGAAAGGATGAAGGGAGAATGGGGATACCTGAATGAGTGAATTCCTGTGAGAGGAACAGTAAATACCTGGTCAAAGGAGGGAATTGATTCATTTACAGGATAATGAGTTCACTGATTGGCATATGGCCAAGTGAGTGTGCGGGCGAAAGCACGCTGCTGGGGCTGAAGCACCGGGCAGGGGAAGGAGAGCAGCAGACAGTGAGCGAGCTTGGAGGTGGTCCTGTAAGGCCTGACTGTCAAAGTTAAGGAGCTGGAGGTGATGGGAGAGGAATCTTTTAGCTCACCCTAAAGTGGGCTGTGTGGGAGATGTGCAGAGCGGTGCAGGAAACCTGCAGACGAAGTGCGGTGTCCTGTTGAGTATCAGGGGGCTTCATTTTTAAAAGCTCAGACAAGTGGGGGCCAGATGAATAGTTTAGAGGTATCTCTCCAGAAGGCACGTACCCTCAATCAGAATGCTTAATTTGCTGTAGCCATTTGAGAAGAAGGAAACTAGATATAATAGTAATAGGAAATAATCAACGTACATTCGTTTGTATATTGTTTTGAAAAAAGTTATTAGAATATTACTTGAATTTCAATTTTTAAAATCAATTTTGGCCTTTTTTTTCAGTTTTCATAACTGAATCCCTCTTGTCTAAAAATAATCCCATATTTTTTGTTTCCATTAGGAATCAAATGCAATGAATTAGAAGAAATTGCTGATTACTTTGTAATAAGTTTCAATATGCAGTTATCACAATAGAGTCTTATCCATTTACAAATCATTTAAAAATTAAGTAATTATTTTGTTAAAATGAGGATGTCTGTAGATACATTTAGCAGAACCTTCCAAGCTTAAAGCAATTATTATTAAACAAATAAAAATGAATTTCTGACTGGTGTGATCTCAGTAGGCCTGTGGTCTGGTTAATTGCATTGCATCCTGTCAATTTCCTACTTGTGATAATGCACTATAATTATATAAGGTGTCCCCATGGGTACACAGACGTCTCTATACCACTTTTCAGTAATGTGAGTCTAATATTGTCTCAGAAAGTTAGAAAAAAAATATTACATTTGTGGTTGGGGGTGTACAGTGGTTTTTGGTTTTTTTCTGAGTTTTTGTTTTTGTAAGAAAAAATATTAACCTATAAATTCAGCTTAAAATTTTGATTCAGGTTTTTATAGCTGCAACGGTTGAGTTTTTGTAGAATTGGTGTTAATGGTTTTGTGGGTTATTCACAAATAGCATGGGGAAGTTCCTGCTGAAGTCATTTTTTTCATCCATTTTTCAGGGCAATCTACAGATACACCATGTGGGACAGGATGGGCAGGTAAGTACTCACCTGCCTTCACTTCATGCTTGCTTGCTGTGGTAGACCACCAGACAGTGTATTAGCACAGGGAGGGAGTGGGGAGCAGGGAGCCAGAGGGTGGCACTGCATTATTCCCAGGGAAATACCAGCTTTACTGCTGGTGGCTAAGGAGGTCCTGAAGGATGTAGACCCCTGGACTGCAGGGCTCTGGGCTGCATCTGCTTCTTTGTGCGGTTTCAGGTCGCTCTTTGTTCTACAGGTGAAATCTCCCATATCTATGTATCACTTTTCTATAAATTGACATGACCATTGTTGATGACAGTGTTAGTACAGTAGCTATATATTAAAACAAGGGAGATTTTGTTCATGGATATTGCTGTCACTGTCGAACTACTGTCTTTTTTAATCTTGGACAAAAAGTAACTGAGACAGTCATTGAACACACTTGATACAAATTGTCTTTACAAAGTGAAGAATGATTTGCTTACTAAAGATCTAGTAAAATTGCTGGTGAATTTGAGGATTAAAATGTTCATGTCATTTTGAAGAGTTTCTATTAAAGTGATATTTGTAACCTCTGGATAATTATAAAAACGAGTCTGGATGATATTCCTTTTTTATAAAACATATGAACCATAAACACAGCTCATTTGCTGTCAAGATAATAATACTTATTATTCTCAAAACCAAGTTCACACTCCCCTTTGAAACACCTGTGTTCCACTGTCATTGGCAAGGGCATGATGTCTGCCATGAACGAGTTGTGGAGAACATGTGTCCCTGAACTAGGGAGTGAAAAGATAGTTCTACCCCTTGGATTTTCTCTTGAACCCTTGGAGTGCCTTGGGAGAATTGCAACAGACTTTAAAGCATTTGTTTAAGTTGGAGTTTCTTAGTCCTAAAGTTTCTTCTTGAGCATACACATGAGCTTTTGATCAGTGTCCTAAAGCAGTATTAATATATAAATATAACATAGCTACTGTGGAAAAGAGCCAAAAAACCAAAAAAAAAAAAAAACCAAAAAAAACCCAAAACAAAATGCAAAGTGGAAACAACAACAACAACAAAACCCCCACAGTTGTTTCTCTGTGCTGTCTTGGTGATAAAGTTGTTGACCAGGCCCAGTAGAAGTTGTTTCTCAGAAGCTTTAATTGATGTTTCTCTTGGTCAGGCAAGAGATGTCCAGCATGGGGCAGGAGATAATGGGTCAGTAGTTTATCTCTTTGGTTTTGATAATTTAGTGGTTTGTATTCATACTGGGAGTGAAATTCGGTTCTAATTAAAAGTTGCTGAACATTAATTGATGAGAAAAATGAGTCTGTTGCCTTTGATTTTCCCATTGTTTCTGTCTCTCTTCCTGTGCAAAATTCCACTAGGGATTTTCAAATGTAATCAGGTTTTTATATTATGTTACTATCAAGTCACTGTGTATAATCAGGCAACATCATTCCATGTAAGTCTTGAAGGCAGAGAACCCAGCTTTTGTGGACAGGTATAGCAGGCACATGAGTTGTGTCCACAGTTGTCAACTTAGGAAGGACTCCTAGAATTTACATTGGAAGAGCCACCCTCTGAAACTTCCCCAAACAAGAGTGCTATCCCATTCTGCGCACTCACCCAGTGCTGCTGCCTCACTTCAGTTCATGTTCATCCCTCATCAGCCCATTCACATGAGCAGTCATGATTTACCACTGATTTATGTGTGTTCAAACACATCTTCCTCCAGGTTCCCATTAACTCTTTCTCTTAGCAACCTCCCTACAAAATGAATAGAACTACTGCACTGATCACTTTTTTTTTATTGTTATTCTATTACAGTTGTCCCAATTTTTACCCCTCCTTTGCCCTCCTCCACCCAGCCCAGCCCAGCCCCAAGCTCCCACAGTCAATCTCCATTCTGTTGTCCATGTCCATGGGTCATTCGTACATGTTCTTTGACTAGTTCCTTCCTCTTCTTTCCACCATTATCTCCTCCCTTCCTCCCCTCTGGGCACTGTCAGCCTGTTCCATGTTTCCATGTCTCTGGTTCTGTTTTGCTTGTTTGTTTGTTTTGTTCATTAGATTACTCTTAGAAGTCAGATTATATGGTATTTGTCTTTCGTTGGCAGCCGTCCGTCTCGAGAGACGATGGTGTAGCTTCTTAAGAGTCTATCTGCACCGCCGAGAATGGCTGTGCAGTCCGACTCGGGAGTGACACGGTATCTGTCTCCTCCCGTGTTGAATCGACATCTTGCGATGACGCTGGAGTGTCCTCTCCAGTGAAGCTGAAGCTACAGAGCCTGGGCAGGGTGATATGGAGGGTCTGCTGTTGCCCATGCAGCAGACCCCCCCTCTCTTCGCAGCTGAAGGATCCAAGGGAAAGACGGAGTCAATACAGCTTGGCTTCAGGTGCGCCGCAGGAGTTGCCGGTGTTGACTACAACGTCAAACCACCTTAGGGACTCCGGCTCCGGATTTTCTGTCGGGGTTTACTCCCTTAGCCTTTCCCCTGAAGAGGTATGCCGCAAGGCAGCGGAGGTTTTTTGAAATCAGAGTTTTCCTTCTCTGATGTGCCCTGACTGGAAGATCGAACCAGTGACACTTAGCTCGCAGGCCGACGCTCAATCCACTGAGCCAAACCAGCTTATCTCACTTAGCATACTATTCTCCAGTTCCATCCATGCTGTCACAAAAGGTAGAGGAATTCCTTCTTTCTTTTGGCTGTGTAGTATTCCATTGTGTAAAAGTACCATAGTTTTTTGATCCACTCATCTACTGATGGGCACTTAGGCTGTTTCTAGCACTTGGCTATTGTGAATAGTGCTGCTATGAACATAGGGGTGCATAAGTTCTTTTGAATTGGGGTTTCGGGATTCTTTGGGTATAACCCCAGCAGTGGTGCACTGGGTCAAAAGGCAGTACCACTTCTAATTTCTTGAAGGAAGTCCATACTGTTTTCCACAGTAGCTGCACCAGTCTGCATTCCCACCAACAGTGCACGAGGGTCCCCTTTTTTTCCACATCCTTGCTACCACTTGTTCGTTGATTTATTAACGATGGCCATTCTGACCGGTGTGAGATAGTATCTCATTGTGGTTTTAATTTACATCTCTCTGATAGCTAGTGATGTTGAACATGTTTTCATACATCTATGGGCCCTCTGTATGTCCTCCTTGGAGAAGTGTCTGTGCAGGTCCTTTGCCCATTTTCTAATTGGATTTTTTGTCTTTCTGGTGTTGAGTTCTTTATATCTTTTGGAGATTAAACTCTGTCTGATCTTATCATTGGCAAATGTGTTCTTCCATACAGTCAGTTCACTTTTCACTTTGATGATGGCTTCTTTAGCCATTCAGAGCTTTTTAATTTGATGTAGTCCCATTTTTGTTTTTGTTTTTGTTTCTTTATTTCACTTGCCCTAGAAGATATGTTGGCAAAAGTATTGTTTTGTGGGATATCTGAAATTTTACTTCCTCCATTTTCCGCTAGGATGTTTATGGTATCACAACTTATATTCAGGTCTTTTATCCATTTTGAGTTTATTTTGGTGTATTGTGTAAGTTGGTGGTCTAGTTTCTTTTTTTTACATGTACCAGTTTAGTTCTCCCAACACCATTTATTGAAGAGACTTTTTACTCCATTGTATTCTCGTGCCCCCTTTGTCAAATGTTAATTAACCATAGAGACAGGGGTTTATTTCTGGGCTCTCTGTTCTGTTCCATTGATCTATGTGTCTGTTCTTATGCCAGTACCAGGCTGTTTTGATTACAGTGGCCTTGTAGTATAGTTTTATATCAGGTATTATGATCTCTCCAACTTTATTCTTCTTCTTTCTCAAGATTACTGAGGCTATGGAGTCTTTTTGGTTCTATATAATTTTTTGGAGTATTTGTTCTAGATCAGTGAAGTATGCCATTGGTATTTTAATAGGGATTGCATTGAATCTATAGATTGCTTTGAGTAGGATGGATATTTTAATGATGTTAATTCTTCGAACCCAAGAACCAAGTGTATACTTCCATTTATTTATATCTTCCTCAATTTCTTTCTTCAGTGTTCTGTAGTTTTCTGAGTATAGGTCTTTTACTTCCTTGGTTAAATTTATTCCTAGGTACTTTATTTTTCTTGTTTCTGTAGTAAATGGAATTTTATTCCCCCTAGTTTCTCTTTCTGATAGTTCATTGTTGGTATACAAAAATGCCATCGATTTCTGAATATTGACTTTGTATCCTGCTGCTTTGCCAAATTCACTTGTTAGGTTGATTAGTTTTTTGTTGGAACTGCTCACTTTCTATGTCACATAAATTATAATTTAATTAGTCATCTGAATTTTTTTGCCTGTAAAATCTCATGCTACCTTTTCACTTCCACCTGATCCTCATTGTTGGTCATGTTTGTGGGATCTTCAGTTAAAGACAGATTTTAAGTAAAGGTAAGACTGAAGCTCATGGCTAGAGAAATTTTAGAACCCAGCACCTTTTTCTTTTCTAAAGGAAACTGTTTCCTGTGTGTTTATTCATAAGAAGTTTCCTTTTTCTGTTAGACATCGGTTTAGCTAATCCTTTCTTGTTTTCCATTTATGAAAATGAGTTTTTGTTATTTATCATCTATCCAGTTCTTGTTGCTGTTAAGTTATCCTGCTCACAACAGCTTTGTCTTCTGAATTAACCAAGTACTTGTGAAACAGAATGATGTTTTTCAAGATACAAAACACCCCAATCAACTCGATGTCACTGCAGTGCTGGAGGCAGAAGCGCCTGTCCTCCCATCTCTCACTCTCCCACCACCACCTCAGTCTCTGTCTCTTTGTCTCTTCCCTTTACCTTCCCCTTCTGCCCCCACCCCCTTCTCTCATGCCCACAAGAGGATCAGCCCTGGGGGTCTAGGGCTCTTTCCTCTTTAGCCAGACTGGGCCTTAGAGTCTCTCCTCCCACGAAACCCCAGGCAGCTACTCCCCAGTTCACAGGCCTGGTGTAAGTGTTAGTGTTTGATTTACTGAAGACTGACAACACCAGGCTCACCCCAATTTTATGCAGTGAAAGGTGTTGAATAGTTACTTCAACTCCAGGGAGCAGGAAATCCTCCTGAATTATAGATGCACACAAATAAATTTATGTAATATTGACATACATAATTTAAAAATTATATAATATACGCAGAATTACATATCTTTTTGAATTCATGGATCCACTGACTTTCTCATTGGCTTCATGTTAAATTCTTACTCAGTAGGTATAAATGCTATTTAAGGCTGATTAAGCAGCTACATACAAAATCCTACAGAGCAGTTACACCTCACTGGGGCTGATGCCCAAAGATACTGACCTGATGCCAGGGGCTGCTGAGCCCTTTCCTACTTCTGTTCCTGTGATATGGTCATGTTTATCATGGGTGTTCTCATTACTAGTAAGATGTGTATCGCTGGTCTTGCTTGTGCTGGCTGAGTGTTTTCTAAGTCAGTGCAGAGCTTCGGTGAAAGCACTGCGCCCTTGGTTACCTGGCAGCAGACGGGAGGCAGTGTGTGCTGTGTTAATCACTGCTGCTGCTGCTGGTGGGATTTTAAGGTCAGGCCTGCAGCCAACTTTTATTTCCAGGAGAGAAATCTCATGTCTTTATGTTGCGTTGAGTTTATTGTGCTACATTTACATAATCTGGTAACGTGGTTCTGACACTGGACTGTCCTTTTTGAGTCATATATTTTCTTCAATTAAATATCAAAAGATCCTAGTCCCATCCCCTGTAGGGGTGTGGCACCTGGCAGATCCACTGTGGGTCAGTTAAGAGTATGTGAGTGCCTGGTACTTTACAGACAGGTAGGCTTAGGGCAGCTCTGTCCAGTGCTTTCTAATCCTGGGAAGGAAGGATCTGGAAAGATGACCAGCTTGCAGACCGGTGGAAAACCTGAGGTTTAGTTGTAAGCTGCATTTTAAGGGATGGCTGTGGTGGTGAGCAGATTTGAGGCAGTACGGGGCCCTGTGGTGCATTCATATGTTTTCTCTTCTCTTCCCTCTGTTTTTGGCCATCCACATGCTCTTGTAGTGATCATTCCTCGTCCTTCATCTAATCTCTTGTTTTTTGGGGAAGCAAGGTGGCCACATTTGTTAGGGTTGAAATTAAGATGCTGTCACTAATTCTGGTCACGGGCACCTCCTTGGAGAAAGATGCATGGGCCTGAGGCTGGTCCTTCAGATATTCATGTGCATTTGTGGCTTTCTCCCAGATGTTTCTTATTGTTAAAAGTCACATTATTAAACAAGTTAAAACCGTGCTGATTTCTCTTGTTCCCAGTCTGGCCATAGGTACTATTGGCGTGTAGGTGACTTTTTCTACTACTACATGCTATTGTCTCTTTTCTCACTCAGTGAGTATTTTTATTTTTTATTTTATTTATTTTTTACTGGGATACTATCACAAACTTCATTTTTTAAGTATATTTTATGATTATGCTATTACAGTTGTTCCAATTTTTTCCCTTTGCTCCTCTCCACTCGATACCCCCCTTCCCTCCAGCAATAGCCCCCACTTAGTTCATGTTCATGGGTCATGCATATAAGGTTTTTGTATTCTCCATTTCCTTTACTACTTTTAACATCCCTCTTCCTTTTTTGTACTTACCAATTATGCTTCTTAATCCCTGTATGTTTCCCTCATTCTCCTCCTTCAGCCTCCCCATTGATAACCCTCTGTATGATCTCCATGTCTATGGTTCTGTTCCTGTTCTAGTTATTTGCTTAGTTTTTGTTTTTTAGATTCATTTGTTGAGAGTTGTGAGTTGGTTGTCTTTTTACTGTTCATAGTTTTGATCTTCTTCTTGTTCTTAAATAAGTCCCTTTAAACATTTCATATAATAAGGGCTTGGTGATGGTGAACTTCTTTAGCTTTATCTTGTCTGGGAAGCACTTTATCTGCTCTTTCATTCTAAATGATAGCTTTGCTGGAGAGCTTAATATTGGTTGTAGGTCCTTGCTTATTAATACTTCTTGTAGTCCCTTCTTGCCTGCACAGTTTCTTTTGAGAAGTCAGCTGATAGTCTTATGGGAACTCCTTTGTAGGTTACTCTCTTATTTTCTCTTGCTTTTTTAAAGATTCTCTCTTTATCTTTAGCCTTCGGCATTTTAATTATGATTTGTCTTGGTGTGGTCCTATTTAGATCCAATTTGTTTGGGACTCTTATGCTTTCTGGACTTGTATATCTATTTCATTTGCCAAATTAGGGAAGTTTTCTTTCATTATTTTTTGAAATAAGTTTTTAATTTATTGCTCTTCCTCTTCTCCTCCTGGCATCTGTATAATTTGGATGTTGTCACTTTTGGAGATTTCCCAGAGTCTTCTTATTCTCTCCTCATTTATTTTTTTAAGTATATTTTATTGATTATATTGTTACAATAGTTCCAATGTTTTCCCCTTTACTCCTCTCCACCCAGCACTCCCCTCTCCCAGCAACCCCCCCCCAAATTCGTGCCCATGGTTTGTACATACAAGCTCTCGCGCTTCACCCTTTCATATATTCTTCTTCTTTTTTAAAATAAATAAATGATTAATTAACTATTTTAACAATAAAAAATAACAATCCCTCCCTCTCAGATATTAAGACCCTTTATAATCTTATAAAGGACAATGGGCGAAGGTCTCAAGCTCCTCTAGCTGCTTCAAACTGGACATGGTCGTCGTCCTACCTACCCTTGGGTACAGAAATCCCTAATAAGAGTGGGGGTGTGAAGGGGAGGGTGGCCTTCCCACATGGGGAAGGATAGTGCAGACTCCAGGTCAGTTGGCTGTCCCCGGACAGTGGCGTGCTTGGTTTAATAGGCAGGTATCCTTGTTGTATTCTGGGGGCAACAGATTTGGCAAAAGGGTTAAAAGACATCATTCAATCCATAACCACTAGATGACAAAAGGCAGGGATTAATTTTTCAATGTTCCACATTAGGGAAAAAAAAAAGGGCTTCTTTGGAGGAAGGTGTGCCAGGCACATCTCACCAGTCCAAAACCCTTTTGCCCATTATATTTAGTTTGGGCTGAGGGAAATATTTTAGGTTTCCCCCCCTCTGAGAACTCTGGGCCCTTTCGGTCCAAGCCATTAGGATAGAAAAGAGAAACCAGTTTTAAAGTGAAGCCCACAGACCACCCCATTCTTCACCAACCCAGCCACTTAGTTCAGCCAATCTCTCCTCATTTTTAAAGATTCTTGTTTCTTCATTCTGTACTGGTTGACTGTTTATTTTTTCCTTATGTTCCAATTCATTGATTTGAACCCCGCTTCCTTCCCTTCACTGCTGGTTCCCTGTAGATTTTTCTTTATTTCACTTAGTGTAGCCTTCATTTCTTCCCTTATGCATTTTCTGTACTGAGTGAGTTCTCCGAGCATCCTTATCACCAGTATTTTTAACTCTGCATCTGATAGATTGTCTTTCTCCTCTTTGCCTAGTTCTTTTACTGGAGTTTTGATCTCTTCTTTAATTTGGGCCATATTTCTTTGTCTTCTCAATTTGGCAGTCTCCCTGTGTTTGTTTCTGTGTATTAGGTAGAACTACTTTGACTTCCTGTCTTGGCGCACCTGTTATGTTGTCAGGGGTGGAACCTTAGGTATTCCTCAGTGCGGGGCAATCTGTTTCACCACCTTGTGGAGCTGTATGTGGGGGAGAGATTGGAGAGGGGACAATGCCATTGCCTGGCTGCTGGAGGCTGGCTCAGCACTTGCCCCTGTTCCAGTCATTTCACCCACTTCCCATATGCGACTGGCAACCCTCTAGCTGTTGCCCTGGTGGTGGTTCCCAGAGTGGGTGGGTTTGCATACATTCTAGGTGTGTGGTGGCCCTCTAAATAGACTCTCCTGAGAGATGAACAGTTTCTTCCGCTGCCCCAACCGCCACTGGTTTTCACAGCCAGAAGCTATGAGGGTTTATTCTCCTGGCGCTAGAACCCTTTGCTGTGTGGTCTGGCCTGGGGCTGGGATTGCTTCCCAGGTGTCCCTCCCAGATTTTATCTGCCATGTGTGAATGTGGGGCTGCCTGTTCTGCTGGCCGCCACCCCTGCCTCACTGTCACCACACCATGTCCTCTCCACCCTGGCTCCTCATCTCCACATCTCCACTTTTCCTGCCCGTCTGAATGAATATTTCTTCTTTAAATTCTTGATTGTTGGACTTCCATACAGTTCAATTTTCTGGCAGTTCCGGTAGTTTTTTGTTTTGAAGTTACTTGTGATCCTTCTTATGGTTGTGCAAGGAAGCAAAATGTGTCTACGCTACCTACGCCTCCATCTTGGCTGGAAATCCTCAGTGAGTATTTTTAAATTAATCATTTACTATGTGTCTTAACATCATCCTGCAGAGGTTAGGGAGAGAGGGAGCCCTTTCCTGGAGGGTCAGTTACAGTTCCTTTATGCCGGAAGGTCCTGTTAGGAGCAGCCCTGGACATCAAACCAGCTTCTGCCAGAAACAGAGACCTTTCTCCAAGGGGCCCTGTAGCCATGTTAGACCTAATGTACCTGAATGTCTCGCTTACTCTCAGAGGAAGTTAGGGTTGTAGGGCTCCCTCTACTCCTGGTAGGCTCTGTGATGCTAGTCACTCATACTAGGGGTGAGGGGTGAGATGTGAAGCACCCATTCAGGGCTTTCATGCTGCTGACCATGTCATGCACTCCCACAGTGTTATCTCCTGACACCCTTGTTTTGGCCACAGAGGAGGCCCAGCTTTGGGGTGGGATATTGTTTGAAGGAGAGCCAAGTGGGTGGGAGAGTTGTACCCGGGGTCCCAGTCTCACCTCAATGCTGCCTCTCCATCAGTGTGTTGCATTGGGGCAGAGGCTTCACTTCTTTCTGCGCGGGTTTCCTTGACACTGAGATGGGACCTGCTTTAGGAAGGTGTGCCTTCACCAACAGCAGAAGGCTGACCACTTTCAGTCTGGCATCTGGTTGGCACCTTATAGACGCTCATTGTCCACACAGTCCCCTTTCTGGGAGAGTGGGTGCGTTTGTCCAAACCCTCGGAAACTGAGCATGTGGGCAGGGCGTGGGAGTGATGAGTAAGCTCTGAAGAAAGAAGTTTTTACTTTATACACACAGAAAAGTAAGATCTGTTCTGTTCTTGAGTGATGTCACTGGACTGTGACCCTTAGAAATTCTAGATGTAGAGTCTGGCAGAGAATATCCCTTTACTGTATGTGTGGGGGTCTAGAGACATTTTGAAAACTATATACTTCAAGCATTAATTAGGAAATGTTCCATTTCTTGTTAAAATTATGGCCATGAATGAACCTTTCAAAGAAGGCAGATCATCTGAACCTCATTACTGTGAAGCAATTTGGATTAGAACTTAGCTTTTTTAAATGAATTAAAATTATTTGTTAAAGAAATGCCAAACATAATATAAACATGTTTTAGTAATCTTAGGGAATGGTTAGCAAGTGGAATCTTGGATGGCAGGAGGCATTATGTTTGTGTTATTGAAAATCCCAGATTATGGTTCACAATGCTGCCAAGGTGTGGACCTTACTGGTGTGTAACAGTGGGGGATCCTGGGGTGGAAAAAAGCTGAGGATGCTTGTGCTAATTCCTCAGAGGAGACTGCCAGTCACATTTCTTACCAAACTTCCATTAGGTAGAATGAACATCTTGGTCAAGGCAGCCTTTTCATCAGTTTTAGTGAGTTTGTTACTTTCCCTGAACCAGGAAGTCAAGTTTAATCAAACATAAATAGAACAGTTCTCAAAGCACTCATGTTACTTGGAAGGTCAAGGCCCGAAATTCAGTTCAGCCTGACTTTGGTGACTGTTTTCTCGGCCTTGCTCCTTTGTACATTGAAAATACTTGTAAAATTATGTGCACATTTTAACCTTGGCAAACATTTTTAGAAAACTTTTAAATGAATAGAATCTGGCCAAGTTTTGAGCATTGATGAAGAATGATGAAGTTAAAAATATATTTTGGGAGCAGCCCTTACATTCTGATTAATTGTGCCTGTGTTAATGTAACAGTGTTACTGTCTTTCAACTGGGACTTCTTTGGTCGTAGTCCATAAAATCTAGACATATGTCACATAGCAGTTTGCATTTTGCTGTCCAGGCCTCCTTACCTCCCGTGCGGCGCTAGCCTAATGATTCTGTTCCTCATGACACAGGGTATTCTTTAGGGGAAAGTGAGGATTCAAGCAAAAAGAGGCAAATCTTAAGAAGGAGTGGGGGAACATTCGCTTTCCGAAATGAGTGCCTTTCCTGTGAGTGTTTTAGGGAGCAGAGGCCTGTGGCACAGGCAGACAGTTGTGTGTATTGCCATGTCCCAAGGCACTTAGTGGACATAGACAGTGTTACTTTGAAGTCAAACCCTTCCTGGGAAAAATCAAGAAGATCTCTGAAACTCTTGCAACTTTTAAGATTTGGATTTGAGCCTCAAAAGTGGGGCCTGCCACAAACAGTGCCGCAGAGTACAGCAGGTGGGTGTCATACCCGGCGCCCTGTGTGCCTTCACCCACTTGGTGAGCAAAGGGAGGTGCTTGGTTGGCTGGGTAGGGCTCTCACACCCTGCAGTTTGCCAGAACGTTTCAGCGGAAAAGAGGAAATAGGCACAATTTCCCTCAGAGAAAGGGAGCGGAGGATGCACAGAGCCCGGGGTTGCCCACAGTCATGCTCTGTCCTCATCCCGCCTCAGTGGTAGGACAGGTAAAGCCACCTCTGTACAGCGAAGCCTGCACCTTCTGGGGCCTGGTGAAATAAGGTAGAGTGTGCATCTCTGTTCTGTGAGCCCTTGTGAGAGCTCAGAGATGAGCTCCCGTGGGTGGGAGCCAGAGTTTGGCCCTAGGCAGGCACCCTCACTCTTCAGATCCGTGCTCCCCCTGAGTGCTGGACAGCAAGACTTCAGTGCATGCGGGCTCTCTGCTCTGGTGTTCTGAATGGGAACAATGATAGTGCATTCCAGCCCATCCCAAACTCCCACCTCTTCCCCAGATAGCACTAAGACACTCTCACAGCTGTTAAGGATTAAGCATTAATTTCTGCTGAATTCAAAGCCTTTAAAGCACTGATGACCTGATTTTGTAGTGCTTTAGGTTCTTGTTGCTGGTGTGTTTTGTGCACTTTGTAGTAATACACTAAAATGTTGGTTGTGAGCATGCTTTTTATTTACATGGCTAGGACTGTGTACTGTAATTAAATAATTTCTAAGATATTATCTAAATTTGACCCCGATTAGCAGTGTCCCCAGCTGCTGGCAGAAGCAAACTGTAGACTTAGAGGGCTGACCCTTAGGAAGATGCGGCAAAGCTGACAGGTAATACTTTTAAACCATGAGAGCAAAGATAGAGGGGCAGCTTCAGATGTAGTTAATCACAGCACACGCCAGCCTCTCAGAAATCACATGCAACTCAAGCAGTTGACTGTGAGCTTGTTACAACTGTTTTTCGGTTTAAATGGTGAATTTTGGATAAAAATTTCCAAGTTCTTATAAGGAATATTTGGATACTCAGTTTAGATAGCAAGAGATACATATATGCCTTGGTTTTGATTAATTTGATGTGATTGAACACTTGGGCAACTCAAAAATAATTTTCCAGAAGTATCTAATCAGTTGGAGAAACAACTAACAATCTGGTTCAGTTTAGGATATTTCATTGCTATAGAATTAAACATGGAAATAGAGAGATTAGGCAGAGATTAAATTTGAGTAGTAGAGGGAAAAAGTGGCCAGAAGAAGAGGGTGTTTATTCTGAAAATGTCCTCTGTGTCCAACTGGCTTCCACAAAACAAGTCACGGTATGAAAGTATCAGGTATTAGGGTTTACATCTGTGGGGGAGATAGCAGTTTGAAACTGTGAGGTGTGCCCTGCCCTACGCTCTGCAGGCGGCTTTGTGGAGTCAACATAGGACATGGGCCTGGCTTTGGCGTCACACTGAAAGCAAGAGCGCTCCAAGGTCACACGCTTGGTGACATGACGCTCCCAGCCACATGACTTCATATCGCAACCAGACATTTCCTGTAACTCATTTAAGTGATCTGAAATAAATATGCTTTATTTTTTCCCTCTTGCTTCTCTAAAGATAATTGTTTTCTTGGGGTTTTAGATTGCATAAGGCATAGAAAATGTGTTGTTTTAATTAGAGCATCATGTAATACTCCCCAAATTAAGAACATTCTTTAGGAGAAAATGGGCATGTGGGCTTGGTTTCCAGTCCTTTGTCAGCTGAGCATTTCAGTCACATGCACGAGGATGTGAATCCTTCTCTTTGGGGTTAATTTGGATATTTTAGGCAAGACCAACTGGGAGAGGTGCAGTTAAACACAGAAAAGGCACTTTGCATTTAGTATATGTTCTACCTTTGTGGCCTCTACTCTTGACGGTTGCTTTGAGCACTTGAGTTGCCAGTGAAACTGAGTAAGCAGTTTGTCTCCACCCAGTCATGTAAGTGGGAATGGTGGTTGAATAGGAAGTTACTATGTCCATAAAAATCTCAGACATTAATTGACATTGGCATTGCAGTACAGAGGGTTCTAGTTCTAAATCTGCCTGAATTAGAACCAGTCGTGAACAAGTCATGATCCAGTTGTATAAAAGTACAAATAACCAGAAATCCGTATGTTTGTGTAAGTATGGATGTGTGTGTATTTGTTGTATTTTAAACTATTTTATAATAAGTTGCAATGCCAAAAACTTTATCATAGAACTTGTAAGCACAAGGACACTTCCCTACACAGCCAGGTAATTGTCACTCTTGTTTCAGTTACCTCTTGCTGTATTAACAAACCACCCCCACACTGAGGGCTGAAGATAATGACCATTTTTTATTTTTCATGACTCTATGGGTTTAGTTAGCTCAGTAGGTGATTGTTTGACTGCAAGTAGTGTCTCTGGGATCATCTGGGGTTATCTGGAGGCTCAGCAGGCTGCCCTGTCTGGGGTCTCACTCCCAGGGCTGAAGTGTGCGGGCCTATCGTGTGAGCTCAGCTGGACTGTCTGCCTGAGTCCCTTGGTTCTCCTCTGTGTAGGCTCCCTGCCTGCCCTGGGCCCTTACAGTATCATGGCAGGATTCCAAGGGGGATGTAACCAGCATTTAAGAACTGAGGCCGTGGGCCCTGCAAGCCTGGATGGTGACTGTGATTTCCTGGAGGGGTGGTGGGGGATATCCATGTCAGGATCTTGAATTGGGAAGGAGTTGTGAGGTTGCCTGCATTTCTCAGTTTCCATGCTGTGCCTAACATGGCTTGACTCTTGAGTTATTTAAGAAAGGGTCTGTGCCCTGCCTGAGGGCATAGGAAGTACACAGGAAGCGTGGACTGCGCTGGAGTTCGGTGATGCTAAGGTGAGGCACCGCTGCAGTTGGAGGATAGACATATTTTCACATAGATGTTTATTGGGTGAATCTTGTGCTTACAGCCCCTCCCTGCCAAAATCACCTTCCCTGTTCAGGCTGATGGATTGGAGGGTTAGTCTGTCAATGCCAGTGTTGTGACTTCAGGCAGATACCAGCCCACCCATGTGGTGTAATATCCACATTGAGAAAATTCACATGATTGATTAACTGTGTGCTTGGTTGAGGCAGCTTGGCTAATGAAATTGGTTATGTTTTTATAATTATACATTGTTAATTATTGAATTGTTTTTTAATCATTTTTATTATTATTCTATTACATTTGTCCCAGTTTTTCCCTCTTTGCCCTCCTCTGCCTATCCCACTCCCCACTTCCACAGTTAATTCCCACACTGTTGTCTATGTCTGTGGGTCATTCATACATGTTCTTCATCTATTGGGGTGACATTGGTTAATAAAATTATAGGTTTCAGGTGTACAATTCTATACCACATCATCTATATATTGTATTGTGTGTTTACCACCCAAGTAATTATTAAATTTTAAAAGTCTAACAATTTTTTTGCTTTTAAAAAATTAGATTTTTAAAATATAGATTATATAGTTTCTGAGATTCTTTTGCATTTTGTTCATCTCCTTTCTTTGGAGAGTTTAAGAAAATGAAGAAAAGACCTAAAAATTTATTCATGTGACTAAGAAACACTCCAAAAGCAGTCTGTTTATGGATAATTGGCAGCTGCTGCTGGCTGACCTCAAATTCCTCTTGGAGCACCATGTCTGCGGCTCCTCTCTGTTTACTGGGCTTTTCAACACCCAAGGACAGGTGCCCGTTCCTGAGAGGATGCTAGTGCATTCATTGTTTTAGTTAATACTAAGTTGCTAATAAAGATCAAGCACAACCAAGAAGAACAAGTCAGGGTCCCTTTAACCTTGATGTAAGATACGAAGGTTTCCCATCATATAAAATTACCTTCAGGCACTAAACTATGCCTTTCTTTCCAAAGCATTGCAGGGAATTAGCTGTCTCCCTGCAGTGACTCAGGCATCCCTTTCTGGAGCAGGACACAGGCTTTCTTCTGTGTCATAACCTCTAATAGTATTCTGTAGAGCAAGTGAGACAAATTCAGGAACTAGGTGAGTGTTAACTCCCCTTTTACACGTGGGGACAGTAGACAGTAGGTTTTCCAGGATCGTGGAGAGAAAGGTGAAGTCAGGGGTGGATGCAGAACCCAACTCTCATGACTCCTGAAGCTCCAGACGAGCTCTGTTTCTCTAGAATGTCGTTATCACTATCACTATTGTTATCACAGTCATCACTGTCACCAGCATCACCACCAAGGAATCGAGTGAGTTTTTTGATTGTCTTGAGCTGTATTCTAATCTGCATTCTCTACTTATTGACTTCTCTACCTCTTTCTGTTGAGAGTGAGATGACAGGGTTTTCTTTGCCCAGCTCATAGGAATTTTTGTTGGGAGTAAGGTAACTGAAGCTATGAAATGTACAAGAGAAGTAAGGGACAGACCCGTGGGAACTGTTTCCTGCCCTGTTACAGGGTACATTCAGTAGGCGCTTACCTGTGGAGCAGAACGAGGAACAGCACAGCGCTGTTTTCAGATGCAGGCTGCATGCACGGTGTGGAATTTGAATCCAGCAGATTGAGATTGAGTAAGATGTGAACACTCGTTTTGTACCAAACTCTGTTACTATGCAATATTATACCTGTTGAAATATTCAAATCTGGGTCAGCTAATTCTCTGTATTTGGGAGATTTCTAGCCACTTAGGAAATCTTGAAAGACTTGAGCTTTAGTTATGCTGCTTAGATCATGAATCATGAAATGGTTTAGTACTGTTTCAGTTAGATGTGTATTTTGATATCGATAGGTTTTCTTTTTACAGTTGTAGTGAATGTCATCTAAGATGTGTACAAAAAGTTTGTGTATGTCTGTAGGCTAAACCATGTCACATCACTTGATAATCAAGGAGATTTTGTGTGTGTTCTAGTAAGCCCATCTTTGTAATAATGAATACACCATGCATACACACGACAGTATTACACAAAGTTAAGTAACACAGTGATCAGTCCAGGTTGTTCTCACTGTCTGTTTGTGAGATAACTTTACCAATATCCAGCTAACAATAACTTTGTCATTCTTTAAACTTTTAAACCTCTCTTGACTTCTTTGGCATTTGTGTCCTGCCTTATGCTTTGCTTCAAGGTAAATTTCAGTATCTTTCAGAATTTTTTCCGTGAAATGAGGCCTTCTAAACCCATCTGGGAAAAAGATTTGAAGAAATGAGAAACAACCAACATTTTATGTGTAGAATTTTTTTGGAGTGCTTGAAAACAGTGTTCTGTGTGTGTGTGTGCGCGCGCGCACATGCACGCGCCTGTGTATGTAGGGTGCCTTTATCTGTAGTAGTAAAATGTTTTTTGTATTTCCGGGAGGTTTTAGCCAACTTTTAATGGTTTGTCACACTGGGGAGAACAATGTGAGCCTCACATTATTCTGATAACTTCATGTCTAATAAAAATGTTCTTCTCTTCAAGAAAATATATTCCTGCACCACATGCTAAAACACAAACAGAAATCTCGGAAAACCTAGGTAGCTCAGGGAATTCAACCCCATGGGAAATCCTTCCGTACCAGACATGGTGGAAGAGATAATTTAAGCCATTAAAGGCCAGAGTGGAGTGAGTTTGGTACTAATTCCAAAAACCATCCTAGAAAAGTCACAAAAACAACTGTGGGTCTCCTGCTGCCTGGTTGAGGAGCCTGGCCTGCTGGTAACCCTGGGCTGAGTGAGACGCTGTGGGTTCATCACCCTGTCTGAGGCGGCTGGCCCAGATGGGACAAGGGGCCCACAGTATTTCCTGCTGCTGGTTCTAATTTTTCAGGAATCCTTTTGGTCCCCAACAGAGGCTTGTTATATGAAACCAAATGGACCGGATGCCAGTGGGCACAGAAGACCTGAGAACTCACTGTGCTGTAGCTTTTTGGTCTCTCCTGAGCAGTGAGGAGTTTCAGGCTCAGGTGACGATTAGTTAGTAATGTTGTTGCATCCCTTTAGGCCTGTTTTGTCCCTGTAGTTGTAAGGGACAAGACTGTTTTAGGCCATGAAAGATCGGGAAAAGCTGGAAAACAGTTTGGGCTAAGCACGGTGTTAAAATTTTTAGAGAGAAGTTGGATGAAATGGTCACTTAAATGTAAATTTCCAGTATTTAGGTAGTTGAAATGATGATTCTTGGAAGGGGCTCTTATTAGTGTAGCTGAATTAGCTTTACAGTAAAACCCCGACTGTAATTTCCAGTGATGTGGACACATGGCCCGCTGATCACCCTGCTCACGCCGCCCCGAGCCCTCGGTTGAGTTCCACGTCAGTCTGCTGACTTGAGACAGCCAAGCAGGGGTGGCAGGCCTTAAAATTCTAGCATTGTTTTTTGATTAATTTATTATTGTCAAATACATTTAAAAGGTTAAATTAAGTAGTTTTAATACTGTTAGATCTAATTTTTATTCATTTTTACTCTGCACAGTACTTGGGACTTTACCAAGTTATCAGTACTTAATGATTGATGAATGAATACAATAGTAATTATTACAAATTAGCACTTAGTTAATCGTAAGATATACAGGGTAATTGAAAACGTTTTGAAACATTTTTCCACTTTTAAGCCATTAAAAATGTAGCATAAAAAAAACCACAATGAGATACCATTTTACACCAGTCAGAATGGCCATCATCAACAAATCAACAAGCAACAAGTGCTGGCGAGGATGTGGAGAAACGGGAACCTTACTGCACTGTTGGTGGGAATGCAGACTGGTGCAGCCACTATGGAGAACAGTATGGAATTACCTCAAAAGATTAAAAATGGAACTGCCTTTTGAACCAGCGACTCCACTACTAGGATTATACCCGAAGAATCTTGAAACACCAATTCAAAAGAACTTATGCACTCCTATGTTCATTGCAGCACTGTTTACAATAGCTAAGTGCTGGAAACAACCTAAGTGCCCATCTGTAGATGAGTGGATCAAAAAACTGTGGTACATTTACACAATGGAATACTATGCAGCAGAAAGAAAGAAGGAACTCCTGCCATTTGCAACAACATGGATGGAACTAGAGAGAATTATGCTTAGTGAAATAAGCCAGGCAAAGAAAGAAAAATACCATATGATATCACCTAATACAGGAAACTAAAGAACAACACAAACAAAGGAACTAAATAGAACAAAGAGCATAATAGCAGTCAATAGGGGGGAGGGGAGAGGGAGAGAAGGGGGATAAGTAAGGGAAGGGATTAGTCAAAGAACCCATATAAAAGACTCATGGACATGGACAACGGGGAGGGATATGATTGCGGGAGAAGGGGTGGGTTGGGTGGGGGAGAGAAATTAGGGGAAAAGGGGACAACTGTAATTGAAAAACCAAAAAAAAAAAAATGTAGCATATATTTATCAATAATTTTTATCATGAATAATAATCAGGAAATGTATAGAAGAGTACTTATTTAAAATCTACAGCTCAGTAACCTGAAAAATTGTCACTCCTCAGTAATTCTGATTTTCTTTTTAGTGGTCAAGTTTTTGAACTTCTCCTGTATGGGGAAGTTTTGGTGATTTGTTTGGGTTTTTCTGAAACTTTTCTGTCACACTTTTAAATGTGCCTGTGTTGCATGCTCGCAGGCCTGCTGTGTCATAGGTAGGAACTGTCACCTGACTGGGGGGGCAGCCTGAGCCCATATCTGTGGCCAGGCCAGTGTACCTGGATTGAGTGGCCGTGCAGAGCGTCTAAGTAACATGTAAAGGATTCTTTAGACCCAAGAGTTCTATTCTATAAGCTATTAGAGCAGTTGCTGTCTATTGAAAGGAAGTAAAGTGACCATTTCTGCACCAGGAACTTAATTTCTGAACTTGTGACTTGTGGAGAGTAAAGGGGGAGGTGAAGTTGCAGAAGCAGGAATGCCCCTGTCATTAGCTCCAGGTGTCTCACTTCCTTTTAGATGGAGAAATTGGGACATTTCAGTAGGATATTTTATTCCTATTCTGAGCAGGCCTTGGCTTTTCCTTTATGCAAACTCTAGGAGCTCTAACTGGTCCACGTTTATAAAACAGGCAGATTGTTCTCCTTGCCCTTAACTGGGGTCGTGCTTGGACTCTGGTGGTTCCGTTCCTAAAGGGAAAAGTGTAGATAATGGAGAAAACTCAAGGGAGTCAGGCTGGGAGGGGCGCTGTAATTGCACCGAGTGTGTGCAGGTGCTGCTGGTCTCCAGGGTCTGCAGATTTCAGGAGCACATTGTCTTCATCACAGGCCACTGAGCAGGGAGGAATTGGAGCCACCAAAGGAAGCACCTGCTGGACAGTCCAGCAACAAGAGGCCTGCAATGTCCTGAGTTCTCCTAGACGAGAGGACACCAATGGGCCTGACTGAAATCTCACTGAGCCCTTGAGCCATTAAGTGACAATTACTGCAGAAGTAAAAAAAAGTTCAAGCACAGTGTAATTTCCCACTTTTTACTCTGAGAGTGAACTGCTGAGGGGACTGTTAAATTCACTGTGTGTTTATGAGGAATCTTTTGAGAAACCATGGGCCAGTCTGATCAGGATCCCTGCTTAAATTGTGAAAGCTGCTGCTCTAACAGTGTGTTGAAATGGCTAAAAGAGAGTCTTGTGTTGTTTAACTCACTTGCTAACTTGTGGGACACCGATGGACGTGAGGACCAAATCCCTATCTTTCTCATCAGGAGCCTGCGATCCATGGGCGTTTTCACACAGACAGGTTTATGGAGGACCATACAGTGCTGTGTTTACATAAAGAGTTATGTTCAGAAATTGGGCACAGTCCGTAGCAGAACCAGTGTAAATGCTAGTATTATGACTTTTTATGTAATTCCAGAGCAGAGGTCAATTTCTGATCAAGTAATATACCAAAGTGTCAGGATGTTCTGTGCTTCTTCTCACAGGGGTAATTAATTTGCAAATATTTGATAAAATTTATTACCATCTTTCTTGACATTTTCTCTAGGACTTTCAGTCTAAAAAATGAAATGAAATATGTGTGACATGCCACTGGGTTTGGTTGAAGAGAAAGTATGATATCTGTGACCATCAGGTGTGTGTGTGTGTGTGTAAGAGAGAGACAGGGAGAGGGGAGATTAAGAACACATTGAACTGATAGGCGCTTGACGCATAATAAATATTCAGGGTATGCAGATAATCTAGAAAATATTTTTATGTGTACACAAATACAGTCACTTATTGTTAAAATTCAGGCCATTGTTTTATGTTACTCCCAAAGAAAAACAAACAAAAAACTTGTAAGTTGACCCAGACTGATTTTTATTTTTCTTTATTTTTTATGTGTATTTTATTGATTATGCTATTACAGTTGTCCTATTTTTTCCACCCATTGTCTCCCCTCTGTCTGGTATCCCTCTTCATTCCATCAGTCCCCCACTCCCTTAGTTCATGTCCATGAATCATGCATATAAGTTCTGTGGCTTCTCCGTTTCCTGTACTGTTCTTAACATCCCCCTGTCTATTTTGTACCCACTGATTATGCTTCTTTTAAAAAAAAAAATTATTATTTGTTTGTTTATTTATTTATTTTTAGAGAGAGGAGAAAGGAGAAAGAGAGGGACAGAAACATCACTGTGTGGTTGCCTCTCACTCGTGCCCCCAACTGGGGACCTGACGTGCAACTTAGTCATGTGCTCTGACTGGTAATCGAACCAGCAACACTTGGTTCGTAGGCCGATGCTCAATCCACTGAGCCACAGCAGCCAGGGCTCAATTATGCTTCTTAATCCTTGTATCTTTTCCCCCATTCTCCCCCTCCCCCTCCCCACTGATAACCCTCCAAATGATCTCTATATCTATGATCCTGTTTTTGTTCTAGTTGTTTGCTTTGTTTTATTTTTGTTTGTTAGATTCATTTGTTGATAGTTGTGAGTTGGTTGTCATTTTACTGTTCATAGTTTTGATCTTCTTTTTCTTAAATTAGTCCCTTTAATATATCATGGGATAGAGGCTCGATGATGATGAACTCCTTACCTTGTCTGGGAAGCACTTCATCTGCCCTTCCATTCTAAATGATAGCTTTGCTGGATAGAGTAATCTTGGTTGTAGGTCCTTGCTTTTCATCACTTTGAATACTTTTTGCCAGTCCCTTCTTGCTTGCAAAGTTTCTTTTGAGAAATCAGCTGACAGTCTTATGGGAATTCCTTTGTAGGTAACTCTCTGCTTTTCTCTTTATCTAACCTTTGGTATTTTAATTATATTGTGTCTTGGTCTGGGCCTCTTTGGGTCCAACTTGTTTGGGACTCTATGCTTCCTGGACTCATATGTCTAGTTCCTTTGCCAAACTAGGGAAGTTTTCAATTTCTTGCTCTTCCTGTCCTTCTTCTGGCACTCCTATGATTCAGATGTTGGTGTGTTTAAAGTTGTCCCAGAGATTCCTAATCCTCTGCTCATTAAAAAAATAATTCTTGTTCTTTCTTTCTGTTCCGGGTGAATGTTTATTTCTTCCTTTTGTTCCAAATTGTTGATTTGAATCCTGGCTTCCATCCCATCACTCTTCGTTCCCTATATATTTTTCTTTAATTCATTTTGTATAACTTTCACTTCTTCCTTTATTTTGTGGCCGTACTCAATCATTTCTCCAAGCATCCTTATCACCAGTGTTTTGACGTCTGCATCTGATAGGCTGGCTGTCTTCTTTTTGCTTAGTTCTTTTTGTGGGTTTTGATATATCCTTTTATTTGGGCCATACTTTTTGTCTCAATTTGACATCCTCCCTAGTTTGCTTCTCTTTCTTAGGTAAAGCTGTCACACCTGTTATGTTGTAAGGGGCGGAGCCTTAGGTTTCACCACCTCGTGGAGCTGTATGTGGGGGAGGGGTCAGAGAGGGAACAATGCTACTTGCTCAGCACTCACCCCTTTTTTAGTCATTTCACCCACTTCCCCTATGGGACTGGCACCCCTCTAGCTGTTGCCCTGGTGATTGTTCCCCCAGTGGGTGGGTTTGCATACATTCTAGGACTGTGGGGGCCCTCTAAACAAACTCTTCTGAGAGATTGGCAGTTTCTTTTGCCCCCTCAATCCTCACTGGTTTTTACAGCCAGAAGCAATGAGGCTTTATTTTCCCCCATGCTGGGACCAGGAGCTGCACAGTCTGACCTGGGGCTGGAGTCGCGCCCCAGGTGTCCCTCTCAGCTTTTATTCACCACACGTGACTACGGGACCAGGACTGCTTGTTCTGCTGCCTTGCCGCTGCCGCACTGCATCGTCCCTGTCCTGTCTCCCCATCTCCGCCCCTCCTACCCATCTGGGTAAATATTTCTTCTTAATTCCTTGGTTGTTGGACTTCCATGCAGTTTGATTTTCTGGCAGTTCTGGTTGATTTTTTTTTTGAGGTCGATGTGATCCTTCTTGTGGTTGTGCGAAGAGGTGAAGCGTGTCTGCCTATGCCTCCATCTTGGCCAAAAGCCTCCCAGACTGATTTTAATTCTACCTCTTCATCTACCTCTTTGAGCTATTGCTTTCTTTCAACAACTATTCTCACTTAATGTTCTGTGTCATCAGATATATGTATGAACCCAATGGCATGAACTTGGCATTAGGGACAGTCCATAGAAATAAACCCTGTGCCTACTATTGAAGGTTGTTCTAAGCTCTGAGGATGGTATTCCATCTAGTGAGAGATGAAAATAAATTTGTGTGTATGATTTTGAAATGGAAGCCCCTAGAATAGAGGTAGTGTGGGCAATAATCTAGTTCTAGATGCTCCTGTTCGTTAATGGATGCATTACCTCACCGAGAGTGGGGCAGGCAGTTACCGAGCAGTGAGATGTGAAACCTCCTAGGTCACATGCCACTGGTGTGTCCACAGCATTCAGCTGAAGACAGTCAGGTACACCGGTCCCAATTAATGGAAGGTTTGCTGCAATAGGATGGAAAAGTGTGGCTCCTTAAAAATAGGTCCTCATGGTGTTAACAGTGGGCAAATCTTTTTGAGAAAATTATCCTCCATTTGGCATGATGCTTTGTTGGCACCTGAGTTGAATTCCCAAAAGCCCCTCCAGAATTGGGGAATACATCAAAGCCAAATAATTCGTGACTGGCAGGTGTTCATCCAAGAGACAAGTCAGCCAAAAGGAAACTGAGTGAAGACCTCGAGGCTGTTTTCTTCACGAAGGCTGAAGTAGGCTGGGTTTAGGGTAAATATAATAATTTTCCTTGTTTTAAAAGGAAATTATTTTTAAAGTCAGATGAGGCTCTTGAGGTTTCTTAGTTGTATGATTTGCTGTGTAATCATTCTTTTCACTTTTTTCTGACACTTTTCAGTCCCACACAAGTGATTGACTCCTGCCTCGTGGTCAATAGAAGCAGCCAGGAAGAGTTGCCATACTGCATTCAAAGCTCCTTCTGTTTGGCTGTATTTGTGCTGGCCTGTGATCCTGGGCACATAAGCTAGCCACTGAGGCCCCGTTCCTCCTGGCAAAGTGGAGCTAATGATAACAAACAAGATGGCATCTGTGCTGAATGCCCAGTGTGCAGCCGAGGCCCCAGGACCTCAGCCAGTCCTGCTGCTCCCATGTAAACTCACTGGCCCTGGCAGTCCTGCCCACCATCCAGGACTTTGGGTCCTTATCTGCTCATGTTCAGGCTGAATGATGATTGGCAGGGTCTCTTCTTATCCTGACACCTGCAGCCATCAACCGCAGCCAGGACATCCCCCAGAGAGACACACTATGTGGTGGAGCAGAACACAGAAACATCCCTGTTATTTGCTTCTCTCGTATGAACCCTTGTTCTCCTGGCTCGATCTTCTCTAGGCTCCCTCACCCACTGGCTTCCCTCTTGTGTTTGGCCAATGGGGGGCTCCAGAGGAGGGAACCCCGCGCTCCAGGCCTTTATTCTGCTGATCTGTGCTGAGCCCTGGCCTGGCTGCACCCTCACTCCAGAACAGCTTAAACTTGTAGCTTAAACTCCATATCTGCAAAATGGTGTTTTCTGAGGTGGAATCACCTTCAGGATGAAGTTTTCCCTCCCTCCCTCCTTTTTTCTGTCTCTCACTTGGTGTTATTGTGGTGGTAGTTTCTCGTTTTAATGCACGAGCGCTAGCCTGAACACAGCCCCACGCTGGGTATGATAGAGAGGCACACTCCAAAGTGTGAACTCGCTCTTCATGAGCAGCCCATGCTTTCCTCCCCGGAGGTGGCTCCCCATTGGCTGAGTGTGAAGTGTTGCTTTTTTATTGTTTTTCACTTGGACAAAGTTTAAAGAAATATTTTACACCTAAATTTAAACATTTGCAATGTTTCTGACTCCTGGTGTCAGTTCATCTGACCTTGGAGTGGGGTGCCTTGAGCACACTGTGCAGTGAGAGCAAGCAGTTTTCCCATTCAAACCAGACTTTTCTGTGTTGGCTGAATGTGTTTGCAAACAGCATGCTGTGCTTTAACAGTGCAAAGGACTCCTGGTCCCATCTGAAGGGCACACAGGGGAGAGAAAAGGATGCTGGTCTGGTTCCTGCTAAGTTGTTTAAGGCTGGGAACCCTTCAGAGACTGGGGCACACTAAAAAGGCTGTCATCTTTGCCTGTCTTATATTTTTCCTCTTTCTGAACCCTAGTGGTCAGAAACATAGTCTCAGTGTCAAGGGGCCAAGGTGAATGCACTGTGAAGCCCCCAAATGCTCCCAGAGAAATGATTGATGGCATAATGAGTCTGGGGACTTGCTCAAGGGATTCTTCCCGAGTTGAACTTGAAATGTAAATAAACTGGGTCTTTTCAAACCATTGAAGATAACAGTGTGTGTGTGTAAGAAAGTTTCTTCATTTAAAAGTCCTACACAAATTAACAACAGTGGATTTTGAACCAAAGACTATTAGAGATGCCTATGGGTTCATTAGCAGGTTTTTTCTTTCACAGTGATCTGTCCTTCTAGCCATCTCCAAACTGGCCCAGAATGCCTAGATTTGTCTCTCCCTGAGCTGGGCCCTTTTGGGGATTAAATAGTTCTTAGAACTTCCTCTCCTAAGGATGTCTGTTCCACCTCCTTAGAAAGAAGATGATGATGTTTGTCTACCGTCACCCTTTGTGTGAGTTTGGGCAGTTGTAACTGGGGGATTAAACAATAGACGTCTATTCCTATAGTTCTGGGGGCTGGAAGTCAGAGATAGGGTGTTGGCACTCTTGGGTTCTTGTGACGACCCTCTCTTCCTGGTAGTATCCTCTGATGGCTTTCCTTGGTGGGTGCATGGAGAGAGCACCTGTGTTCCCCCTTCTCTCAGAAGGGCATGAATCACATCATAAGGGCTCCACCCTCATGGCCTCATCTAATCCTAATCACCTCCCAAAGGTACCACCTCCAAACACCATCACTTTGGAGAATTAGGGACTTCGATATATTAATTTGGTGGTATTGGGGAGGAGGTCACAAACATTTAGTCCAGAGTATGCTGTCTGTTCCTAGCAAGGATTTAAAACATTGTGACTGAGCTCTGCTGTGGATGCAGAAAAGGATTTAGTGATGCAGAAATGGATTCGGGCCTGAAAATATTTGTGGCTATTTGGTTCTCGATATCTTGACCAGTGAGTAATCCCACTGTGTCTTATCTCAACATGGAATTTTCTGAGACATTACCTCCTGGAGAATTCTTGGCCCCAGGTAGAGTTGGATCCCAGTGGCCATTTGCACTGAGGGTCTTAGTGAGGGGCCTGAATGGTCACGAGAGCTTCTCCTACCCAGGATTGAATCGGGCAAGGGACACGTTAGCATGTAGGAGGAGGTGCCACTTGTCTTGCAGGTTACTTAGAAATCATTCTGAAGGTGGTTAGTTCTTCTCAATAGGAAATTGAAACCTGTCTTTTTAAGAGACCATCAGCTTGTATCTTCTGAATTTTGGCAGTTTCTTATGATGGTCTTTTAGCAACAAGAGCAGCTTAAGATTCATGCCAATGTCTGGCTGCTCTTGTCTGCTGCCCTGACTTACTGTATTCTTATCTGTGTGTCTTGCTGGGTGGTGTCGCTCTTGTACTGGCTGTGCTTGGTTCAGGACCTGCTGTACCGGACCCAAAGCAGACTTGCTCCCATACCTCCTAGGGTATCCAGGGAGCCCAATGCCTGCAATGTGGAAGAAGACTGTTGGTTGCTCCTTTGAAAGGGCTGAGGGGCAAGCTACCCTTTGAGTTCGTCTAAAGAGACCCGCCTGTGAGAAGTTGACAAAGGTTTGGGAGAAGAGAGGAGCTGTCGGGATGTTCTCAGGAAGCAAAGTCCTGAATCTTGGTCAACTAAAAACAGTTGACCGGGTTGCCTTGTGTATGGAGTTACTGCATTCTAGCTGAGGGTCTGGGCCATCATCCCAATACCAATGACCTCCACTGGGTGGCTTACAACAGCCAGGAATGCCTCCTCTCCCAGGCCAGAAGTCCAAAATAATGGTGCAGGGCAGCACTCCCTCCAGAGGCTCTAGGGGAGGATTCTTCCTGCCTCTTCCAGTTCCTGGGGGCTCTTGACAATCCTTGGCTTGTGGATGCATCGTTCAACCTCTGCCTCTGTGTTCCCATGGTGTTCTCATTTCTGTGTCTGTGTCCAAATTCCCCTCTTCTTATAAGGATACTTTTCATTGGATTAGGGCCTATCTTCCTCTAATGTGACCTCATCTTTTGCGTCCTCCAAGATCCTATTTCAAATACATTCACATGATAGGCTCCAGAGGTTAGGATGTGGAGATATGTTAGAAGACACAATTGATCCCACTACCTCCCGCCACCATCATTGGCAAAGTGTTGGCCAACCACTCCACCTTGGACCCACGGCCCACACTGATGTGTGATAAACCCAGGTTCTGCACCATGAAACAAGTTGTTCATGAAGCGACGTGAGTTTGGTGACATTCTGGGTGCTGTGGGGCTTTCTGTGGGAGATACCTGTGTGCTCTCTGCATCTTCATGTCCCTCCCAGACCCTCCCACTCACCGTCTGATGTGCACTCAGGTGCCTGCATGAAAGGACGCTCGGTAGTGGGCAGGTGTTTCTGTACCTCCTGATGCCCTGAGGTTAGACCTGGGAATAGTCGCCTCTAGAGCTGGTGCCTTGAAAGGAGAGAAGTACCGTCCTCCGCACAGAGGTGAGGACAGAGATAAGTTGACAGCTAGTGAGACTTTGTCCGCTTGGTGTGTGATAGTTATACTATTAGTAGGGGTCTAGAAATCAGTTTCTGAAATTTTCTTTAAGAGATAGCAGGCACTGTGGTTTATCAGAATAACACTGAGCCAGCCAATGGCGGCTGCCTCACCAGTGTGAGGAATGCAGATGACCCGTTGGTCTGCATCTCACAATAAATCATCCATCGGTATGAATAGTGAGGCGGTATTTCTACAACATGACGAACTTTTAAATTTATGCAAGGACTCTTAAGAAGCGTTTCCTTTGTAGGTGCACCCTGCCATAGGAGAGGCCTCTTGGTCTTTCCCAGGGAAGCCTGTGGTCTGCTGATTGCTTTTCTGATCACACATGCAATCTGGGCTTGAAGGATTTGAAGACTGGCACACGCTATTTTAAAAACCACTTTTTTCCATTCTAATTAGGAGGGAACATTAGTTGACATTCATATCACCCAGTAACTCACAGATATTTATAAAGTGGTACTTTATTAGTGCTTTCTACAGAATTGAACTCAGTAGGAAATATGCATTGCATCTTTTAGTTTTTCTTTTGCTCTATCACAGTGAATACAATAATAATTTTTGCTGTTACGTGCAGTGAGTTTTCCAAATTAAAAAAACGGTCAGCTGGCTTGAACCATGGGGGCTGTGAGAACACTGGCTGTCACAGGCAGTGAGAGGAAGCAGCCTGAGCACAGTGTTTGCACAGTCTTTGTCCTGCAAGGTGGTGGCCACTTGGTTCGTATTATCCGTTGGGACGATAGCTGGCAGCATTCGCCTCTGTTGGGCTGCCCAGCTCACTGCAGTTGTGGAGTGTGATGGCCGGCAGGTTGGCGCACCCTCTCCCTTCCCAGTATCTGGGGGTGCTAAGTGATACCACTTAAACACACAATTAAAATAAACCTTTTGTTCCTGCTCTGTCTCACCCACCCACCCCTTGTAGAAGCCAGAGACCTGGACCCCTGGGAAAAAGTGGAGGCCTTGGATTTGACTCTGGCTGAGTTATTAAGCTTCCCCCCGCCTCAGCCCCAATCAACTGGAAAGTTTTAAGACACATGGTTAAGATTTGTTCCCAGGAAAGCTGGCCTATCTGGAATGATAGGGGACGAATACCAAGTATCTCCAGACTTCCGCTTCTGCTTTACTCTGTTTTTTAGATTTTGTTTTGCTTTCTCCTAGATTGTGTTTGAGAGTCATGCTCCAGTGCTGGAATGAGTCACAGAACCTGCTTTTTATTACTGCTTGCCACACGAGGTCTTTGTGTGCACAGACTCTGGACCTGGGTTCCCTGGGGCATCTTCGCATTGGCTCCAGGCTGTAAATCTGGTTTATGGCTGTTAGCCTCTTAGCTTTGCAAGTGTAGCCTTGCTGGCCGTAGGATGCTTTTCGAAAATGTTGCATCAGTTGGCTTGAACCCTGGGGGCTGTGAGAAGTCTCTATGCCGGGTCTTGCTGAGGAATGATCCCAGAGGAGCTTGCTGTTTGAGGTCCTTTCTGACCATCTGCTAATGGCGATGTGGTTTATGAAAGCACTCAAAATGGAATCCAGGGAAACATACTAGCAATCCATCAGAGGACTTAAGACTGATCATTTGTTTTTGGCATCTGCTGTACAAATGTATGAAAAAGATTTCGGGCTGGTAGATCTCCTGGCCAATTGGTGGTTTGCGAGTGCCCCGGGGCAGGCGTCTCACTCTCTCAGCTCCTCACTTTTCTATCACAAGGAAGCTACTCTTTGAATTAATCTCTAGATTTTCAACCTGGTTGGTTGATTGTGGTAACAAGTTTGATTTAAACATAAACACAAAACAAGGAAGTGACTATTTCTAGGAAGCCTCAGGATTAGTGGTCTTGTTGGTGACCACACACTCAATTAAACTGTTAAAAGCAGATCTTGTAAGTGCATTTGGGGGGTGGGGGGAGTGTTGGGGGTATTGGGGCTTTTTCCTTTTTTTTTTGCATCTGGTTGTATTCTTGGTTGATTTGGAATTTTATATCTAAATATTATAGAAAAGTCCTTGGGCTTCTTGCATTTGTTTTAGGTTTTGCACTAGTTTGGCGTTATCTCAGTTGGGTATTAAATAGTTTCAGAATTGGTAATGTAGAGAGGAAAAACCATGCTCTTAGATCAAGATCCCCTTAGTTGCCTGCTTTATATTCATACCCTAGGCCATTTTTCTTTTGTCTGATAGTAACTGGCTGTGCTTCAGAAGTGTATCGGGGAACCCTGTAAGTGAAGCTGGGAAACTAGCCCGAGCCTGCACCCCATCCCTGAGTGCCTCATGGCTATGTGCTGCCCTTTGGGGAGCCCCACTGTACGTGCAGCTGCAGGCTCACTGTGGCTGCCAGCCTGGAGGTGCTGCTGCTGGCTACTGGCCCGGGAGCTCACTGCATTCCGGATAGAGCTTTCTACATTCCAGAGCCTGTTTGGAAGAGGTACCAAACAGAAAATGAGCAGGAAGAATGAAGAAGTAGCTGAAGGCTCACATCCAGGTGAGCTTTGTCCTGCAGGAGATGGGGCCGTGGTCAGATGACCAGGAGGGAGGCGTAGGTGCCGGGCTGCCCATCCTCTCCCAGCTCTGGAGTCACGGTGTTGGAGCTGGGGCAGCACTGAGGCCTCATTGTGGGGGAGGTCCCTCTGGTTAGGTTTTCTCAGCATGATCTGCAATAGGAAGAAGGGAAAAAGTGATAACTAAGTGGCTGAAAGGTCTTTTCCTCCAGTGGTACGCATGTTAAATGTTTAACTCCTTTCTGAATCACCTAGCAAAACCAAAGCAGTAGAACCATTACCTAGCAAAACCAAAGCAGTAGAAACATTTTAAAGGCATAGCATTTTGAATGAATTTCTAGTGGAGAACCTTTCCTATTTTTATTTTCATTTACCAGCCAGGCTGGTAATGTGCCTTCCTTCGCTATTATAATGCTACACATTTAGATTCTGATGTTTCTTATATTATAATTCTTCATATTTAATTAATTAGCTGTGTAGATCATATAAAGAGTCACTTTACTGGCAATGTTGACAGGGAAAAATTCTCTGTTAGGCCACCATAAAATGCCTTTGGGTTATAGGGGATGGTATGGCTCATTGCCAAAACCAGAGTGCAGGCAGAGCCTTCTCGGAAATAAGTTCCATGATTTTATAAGCTTCCTTAAAATATGTTTGTGTGATTTGACCTTAAATTCACTTATTAACTGATCTTTCAAAATTTAAATCAACTACAAAACTGTGACTGCATTAAAATGCCTAATATTTTAGCTTAGTATTTGAAAACATTGCCTAGATTTTAAGTTCAGTCCAGGATCTTGCAAGCCAGTGCTGAGTTAGGGCATTGCAGCCTGTGCCCCCCCTTTTTACCCACCAAAAGAGCAGATGGCTGTGTGGTTTTGAGAATTCCCTAGCATGTCTGTTGCCTTTCGTCTTCTCCTCATTTTGATTTTTCCTAGTTGTTGTGAGACAGGTTTGTCACCCAGCACAACCTGGACCTGAACCACAGACCTTTACTGAGTGGGACTTTGTGGCCCACATTGCTTTTTCCTCAGGTTTGACACTGGGAATAAACCACACTTGACCTGAGCCAGCTGAACATGAGGTTACCCACTTGGGGAAAGTGGGGGTGGCAGCAAGAACAATATCACACGGACATTCCTACATGGGACTAGTTCATAAAAAGTTCACAGACGCGTATAAGCCAGGAATAAGTCTGCTGACTCAGAGATGCAGGTGCAAATGCAAAGAGCACAGTGCCAGGCTCCAAATCAGCTTGTCACCTGCTCGCAGCTGTGCTGCTCTCAGTCTTAGCCTTGAAAGAGTTTCTTGAAGGACACAGGGCCATCTGATGACACATTGCCGGGTCAGCGTTTCTGCAGTGGCTCCTATGCTGTGCTAGAGGTTTGAGTCTCTATATTCCCAAAGCACAAAGAACTGACAGTTTGCAGAAATGTTGTGAAGATGGGGGATAATGATAAATGGTATAGAATCCTTGAACTTTAGACTCAAAGACCAGGGTGAAGCAGACGGTGGAGAGAAGATAAGAAACTGGCAGCCTTGCCTGTGTCCTGAAATGTTGTGCAATCCTGCAGAGACCCTGCCAGGTCGTGGCGCCATGTTTTCACCCAGTGTTGAGAGTAGACAAGAGCAGTGGAAGCCTCATGTCCATTCCTGGGCTGCCGAAGTGTGGTCACACGTTGGATTTTATTTGTTGGGTCGGGGGGGTGGTGCGGGGCGTGCCTATGGCCACTCCAGAAGAGGCAAAGGGACCAAAAATGAGCTGGCCACTGCTGGACCACAGTGGAGTCTTGCAATGGGCCTACAAAGGCCTCTTCCACCTGCCCAGCCTATCCAGGCCTCCTGGCCAATCTGGAAGAACTGTGTTCTTCCTAACCAGTTAAATATCCTGGTCATGGAGTGCCAGGCAGAATTAACTCAAGGCTTCAGCCCTCTTGCTGTTCTCACAGAGCCTTAGAAGCTCTGCCTGGCACTGAGACCCTCTTTCCTCTCTGTGACCCCCCTCCCCCCCCATTGGTCTCCTCCCCTGCGGTCCCTGGGCCTTCTCGTTCTCTCAGCCTAAGACACCCTTCCTTCCTGTCCCTCTCCCAGAGCCAGGCCACCGCCCACCTCTCCTCAGAGCTTGCCTGAGTCTTCATAGGTGAGCGCACCGGACATTTTCTTGTTCTGAGAATGTAGTTCCCTTTGCTTCACAGTCTGTCTTTGTTCTAGGTCTTGGGGTCCTGTTTCTACTCCTGCACAGAGTAGATCCTTAGTAAGCTCTGGGTTTGATTTTCTGGTGAGGAGAAGTTCATGTGGAGGGCTGCTGTCTGGGAGGGAGTTTGGGAGGACAGTGCAGGGAGTAGTAGGCCCTGGGCGGGAGCAGGGCCAGCTGGGGCCTGAGGTCCGACCCCTAGTCGGGGCTGCCTGGTGGCGCCAGAGAACATTCGGTGCAGGGCATTTGCTTGCTGGCATTTGGTCTTCAGAGAGAGTCAAGCTAATTTAAGATGATTTAGACACTAAATTAAAATTCAAAGAAAAAGCAAATGTCCCTTTCATTAGTATAGACTTAATAGGAAGTACTGTTCGCTTCCATTAGACACTCACTGTGATCTCACAGTGTCATGCGTCTGCAGTTGGCTCATCGTGACCAAATCACGTACTTGTAATTGTACTTGTAACGGATTTGTGCATGACTTTTCAGGGGTGCTTTGTGTGCAATGTATATGAACAAACGTTTTTGTCCACTTGTTGGCGGCTGGCTCAGAGACCCTTCCACTGACTTCGCCATTCCATGGCTCCTTGTGGGAACCTGGATTTGTCTCATCATAGGGCCCAGGAGTGCAAAGGTTCTTTCACAGCTGGCTCAGCCTTGTGAAGAGGGCCAAGGAAGGAGCGTGTGACATTGCGGTCACGGAGAGGCCCACAGCCCATGAGGAGTGCGGTGCAATGGCGTCTGGTGTGGAGGCCTGGCTGTGGGATGGAGCGGGCTATCAGCGTGGGCCTGGCCTGTGTGGCTTCCCCTTCTTTCCACCTGGCCTGTGTCCTCTGCGCTTTTCCTCGCTCACGCCTCAGGTGATATTGTGTTTACAAGAAAGTCCTCTTTCACATGCCCTTTTATCTTCTAATTTACCAGAGAACCTTTTTAACTCTTAACTGCTCTCACTCCTTAACGTTTTCTTCTGAAAACTTACCATTTGAGTTTCCTAAGCTTTCCTCTGGAATTGCCTGGCGCCGGAACAGCCCCGCCAACCCCTGTTAGGTAGACACCAGGAGAACCTGTGTGAAAATACACACAGGCATGTTTCCCTGTTCCTTTGTCCCTCACGACCAATTCCTGTCTGATGGACCCATTGAGGTGCTGGCCTGTTTTTGCACCTGTTTCTCGTTCTCATCAGCATCAGCTCAATTTTCATTTATTTAACAAATATTTATTGAATGTCAGGGATGGTGCTAGACACTGGGGATTTGGCAGTGATCAAAACAGACTCGAACAGACACCCCTCCTCACCACGACCCTGTGCCATCCTGGAGCTCCTGTTCCGGAGTGTGGCGGGGGATGGCGAGGGTGAGAAAATGGCTGCACGAGACGCAGCGTGTGCCTGGGGTGGCCAGGGCTCCAGAGAGGGCCACAGTGGGCCAGGTGGGAATCGCAGCGTCTCCTCTGCTGGCCTCTCTTTCTTGGAGGACGGGAAGAAGGTCAGCAGTGGAGAGGGAGGCAAGGTCAACCAGGTTGGATCCAAGGAGAGGCTACCAGGCACAGGGCAGTGGAGAGCGGGTGGGTCTGCATGGGTGCCTGCTGCCACGGCTTGGGGGGTGTGTAGGCGTGTCACCGACTCCCACCTGCCCTGTGAGTCTCTCACAGCTTGACTGTGCCTTGGAGCTCAGCTCCAACTGCAGTCACCGTCATCACTTATCCTGGGGTGTCCCCTTCCTCATACGTGGCAGAGCCTTAAGGTGTTATCTGGATAGTGACAGTTGGAGCAGACCCATTAGTTCAGTTTGCTCGGTCAATGAAATGTGACATTTTACATGTGAGTTTTGGAAAACGGTCTTTGATGGTTTTGCCCTTTATGCCAAAAAAAAAAAAAAAAAAAAGTAAAACCACCCCCTCCCCTCTGATGGACAGAGGCTTCTAAAACACATCCATGACTAAAATACAGCTTTGTGTCTCCCTTTCTCCAAGCCCCAGGTTTTCCTGGATTAGAGTCCTTTGACGTTCGATCTGTGCTGGGAGTTTATGGAGGAGAGAGCATGTCGGCACGCTTGCTGAAGGGACCTGGGGAGCCTTCCTGGGTCTTAACCTTTCAAAAACCTTTCAGACAGTTTATAATGGAAAAGAGTAGTGTTTTAATAGCAAGCCATTGTTGTCAGCCCAGCCTGTTGGGGACTCAGAAGCCAGGCCCTGCACTTGAAGAAGGCAGTTGAGGAAATGGCAAGCATTGTGTGAATGTCCTGTGGCTGTGTGATGTGGCCACACATTTATACTGTCACAGTCTGGAGGGCAGAAGTCTGACACATGTCTCCCTGGGCTAAAGTTTAAGGTGTTAACAGGTCCAGTTCCCTCTGGAGGCTCTAGGGGAAAATCTGTTTTCTTGATTTTTCCAGCTCCCAGAGGCACTGCATTCTTTGGCTTATGGCCCCTTCCTCCATCTTCCAAGCCAGCGGACACTTTGTCATGTAGCATCCTTCTGCCCCGCTACTGCTGGGAAAGATTTTCTGCTTTTCAAGATCCTTTGTGACTTTGGGCCCATCTGATACTCAGGACACTCTCCCCATCTTGAGACGATCAACTTAATCCTATCTTCAAAATGCCCCTGCCCATGTCAGGACACACACCCACAGGATCTGGGGACATGCACATATTGGGGGCTGTGTTCCTCCAGCATAGCCAGAGGGTGTTAGAATGTGAAACCAGGTTCTCCAGTGGTTTCTGAGAACTTTTTACCATCTTTTACTCTAAAAATTGATTTTATCTGTTCTTCCACTAATAGGTTTCTTGTTAAAGAACTAGAATTCTTGCTTATCAAAACCTAGAATGCTGTTTTAAAGCCACAGATTGTATTTTCATAAGGACTCCAAGGCTGCCTTTCCCAGAGTGGGCAATCCCTCCTCTCTTTGTGGACCTGCACCTTCTTCTTCAGCTCTGATGCTGTTGGGGGAGGCAGTGGGCTGGCCGGGAAGTGTGGTCACTATTGCCCCACTGTGGAAAGCCTGCAGGTGACCCTGGAAGGTAGTTACCATGGGCTTATAATTTGAAGGCGGGGTGGGATGCAACACCCAAGTAAAAATTCTCACAGCTTATGGCAACTGTCATGAATACAGATTCCCCACCCCGACCTCCCCATCCTGGCCTTCCATATAGCAAGGCACCAGCCTGCCTTCTGACTGCTGGAGCACCAAGTGGGCTGGGTGGGAAGTGGGCCTGGACATGGTCGTTCCCATGAGTGGTGGGGTCACCCAGAGCCTGTCCCCAGGGGCCTCACCTGGCCCCCACTTCCAGGCATAGTCCAGGGCGCTGCTGTCTCTGGTTGTCACAGAGGCACATGCATTGATTTGTCTGAAACTTGGTGTCACTCCCTGGGAGTTCTCTTGCTGTCCTTCATCAGCATCTTCTCTCCTGACCACCGCCCCTTATCCAGAAGTCTGCTTGACTCTCTCTGGAGCGTTGAGTTTTGTAACTCACACGTATATTTCTGCGGTCTTTTAAAATCAATGGTCAACTCTTGGGGGGATTCTTCATCTCCCTTGATGTGCAAATGCTCCAGGGGCTCCTGGAAGAGCTGATGAATGTATCTTGCCCACAGGTTGAGTTCATGCTGCCCTCCTGTCCCTCCTGGCTGCCCTCCATGTCTCCCCGCTTGTGAACCCAGAACAGCAATGATTCCCAGGAGGTCTTCAAGTGCTTCACCTCCTGCTCCATGTCCCCCCGTCTCTCCACCCCAGTGTTCTCAGGCGTGCCTTTGCCCATGTCCCCATACTCAATCTTCAGAAACTTGAGTTGGTTGCTTTTTTTCTATAAGGTTTAAAAAGCCATCTTTATGTCCAGTATATGGACGTTTGAGGGAAGTTCCTCGCAGGTATAGTGAACAACCTGATCGCATACATATGCATTCAAATGTGCTCACACCGCACACATACAGTTGCCGATCAAATGTTACTCCAGAATAATTCACGAGACAGATAGACCCCACACCATGGAGTGCAGCCCCGGGTTATCCTTGGTTCACGTGGTCATGGTAGAGTCTGCATGCCTGGCACTCACTTTTGCTCTCGTGCCTTGATGGTGCTGATGGTGTCTGCTGTCTCTCTTCAGGTGCTGCAGGGGGCCCAGTTGATAGCTGTGGCCTCTTCGGACCCTACTGCTGCAGGGGTGGATGGATCACCTCTCCAGGGAAGCGATATCCAGGTCCAGTATGTCCAGTTGGCGCCAGTGACTGACCACACTTCGACAGCTCAGGTGAGTCCCGCCTCTGTCCATGGATCTTCTGCAGGTGTGAACACAGCTTGGGTATTTCTAGTTCTGATGTTCTTCTGGGAGGAAGGTAATTACCATTGAAAGATGCATAATTTGGACATAGGCACTCATTTGGAATTATATATTTTTAAGTGCCTAAAAATGTGTTGGTGAGAAGTTAGATCCTGGCCTAGGTGCCAGTCTTACACTGATTCTTGAGCTATTTTGTCTTATGCAAAGGTTTGTCTATAAATTCAGAGGCAAAAATTAAGTTATACTCAATTCTCCTTTGCAATTGAGGGGACCCTGTTGACCTGAGACCTTGCTGCTCCTCTGTGTGGGGCAGCCTTCAGCCTCTACCCTTTTCCCAAGGGTAGGTTTAGGGGGCACTTGCCTCTGAGCAGCCCTCTGCTTGGGGCGGAAGTGCAGGTTGGCCTGGCTCGCTGTGGTGCTTGCACTTGGTCCTGGGGGCACTGTTTGGCCAGGTTTCCAGCTTCCCACTCCACGCTTCTGGCATGGCAGTCTGCCAGCCTTGTCGGGACTCCACGTGTGTAAGGCTCACCTGTGTTTGTTGCGTGCTTGCTCAGCATGTCTCGTTGACCGTGAGCATTGAGGAGCTTCCCACTGAAGCCTCTCGTAGTCTGGTTTGGCTGGATCTCCTAAACTGCCCCTTTTCCGTGCTCTCCTGGGAGCACTGGGAGCTCCAGCGTTCACATTCCATTTGGACACTTTCTGAAATGTCAGATGAGAGGGTTGCTTCTTGAGACATCTGAAGTGTTCATGGAGCTGCCCCACGGTGAGTGTGCTTGGTGAGCGAGCATCGTAACCTCTCTCTTCAGAGTCCCCTGGGTGTGGGGGACCCAGGCCTGCCCCCATCACCCCATACCAGCAGGGAGAGCTGGCAGAAGCCTGACAGTATGAGTGGGTTCTGTCTGGTTGGTTGTGGTAGGAACAACCAGTTCTAAAGTTAGTGCGTATCCTGTTCCACGAGGGTAACCATAGGATTGGTACTGAGAGGGCAGCAGGTCTGCTGGAACAAAGCACCGGGCCACTGGGGCTGTGGACGGCACATGTGCTGGTCGCCTGAACTCTCACACCTCGTAGGCTGTAGGTGTCAATCACTCTCTTCACTGCTGGGCTCAAGACAAGTGCCACTGCGTTGCAGGGGCTTTTACAACAACCATGGGAGTGCTGGGGAAGGCCATGCGTCTGTGGCAGCTTCAGAGCCCCCTGCCCACAGGGCCCTGTCGGTGTTCTGATGCAGTGGGCTGGGGGCTGGCTCCTGCCCCGCCCTCTGACTCATTCCACTGCCCTCTCCTTTCTGCGGCCCAGCACTGGTGAGCCTTGTGCATCTTGATGCCATCAGCCTTTGACATTTAGATTAAAAGCCCCAAATTTCCAGGTGGTCCCCCTTCCCTCTCACCCTCTGCTCTGGACTGTGCTCTCCATAGCCATTGGAGGAAAGGAAATTCTCATTGGGTTTGCCTGCAGCCTCGTAAGGTGGGTGCTGAGGAGCGGGGCTCCTTGTAGCCAAGTACTTTGCCCAGGGTGACCCTGGTGACCAGGTGGCTGGCTGGGTGAACTCAGCAGTCCTGTAAGAACTTAAGTTCTTACTCTTCTGATTCACAGCAAGGCCCCAGTTGGCCCAGAGTTTGGGAAGGTGTGTCCTGAAGAAGCTGTGCTTCCCACCCATCTGGCCACTCCCACAGCGCAGGCGCTTCCCACTCTGAGGGGCTTGGGCTTTCACTCAGCAGGGACCACGGAGGCTCCTTCCACTCTGGAGACCAACTGAAAAGGATGAGACGTGGGCTGGAGCCAGGGAAGGGTGTGTGCATGTGGGAAGTTGAATTCTCCTGACCAGCTTTTTGTCTGACCCCGACATTGTTGTGGAAGGGCCCTGTGTAAAGGCAGTTCACTTCCTGCCGCTGGGCAGGCACAGCAGGGCACAGGTGTGTGTTCTCCAGGCCCTGAGGCTGTGTGCTGGGTCCTCTGACTGGATGGGGGGCTGTGGTCAGCCTGCAGATTCCAGAACTGAGGAAAGCTGTGTCCGTCTTAGCCCCTGCCACCATGGCTTCCTGTCAGTGTTCCTTGTCTCGATTCACACCTGGCAGGTCTTGAGACCCATTTAATAAGGAGGAATAGCAATAGGGCAAAGAATGAGATGCGCGCTTACTGCCTGGCCTGGGGCCTCGCTCCTCCCTCCCTCCGCCTGCAGCCACCAGCACTGTCTAGTACACTCTCCCTGGTCCGGACACTTGTGGGAAGGCCCCACCCCCACCTGTGTCACAGGGTATCCCTTTCTCGTTGCTCTTGCCCAGTCCCTCTGGGGGCTCTGTAGACTGTGCCGACGACGCTTGTGCTGAGTGCTTCATCTGGCAGTGGGAGGCCTCTGCTCTGAGGAAACGCTGTGTAAATGTCGTTTGATGTGTGTACAGTGCTTCAGAAGTGCAGCCTTGCACTGCAGCAGGGGTTGCAGCGCCAGCCCCCATATCCAGGGACTTCCGCCCTCTGGCTTCTGTGGCTTTCCTTGCCTCTTTCTTTGTGGTGGCCATGCCAAGCCCCTCCAGCTAAACTTCCTGCCAGGGAAGTCAGGAAGTGCACCTCTGAGGGGCTAATCTTTGTGACATCACCTTTGACGGATGGCTTAGGGGACCCTAAAAATGCCAAAATCTCCAGTTGGGTCCAATTCTGCATGGTCAAGATGGATGATGGGTGACTTATTTCAAGATTGTATTTTTTTCCTTTAACATACATAAAACTGTGAATATGCATTTAAAATGCACTTAATATCTGTAACTCATTGTTTAGAACTTATGTCTTTAAAGAGAGAGAGGTAGTTGTCCCTGAAGTGTTTTTTGGGGGGAACAGTTTTTATAAGAGAAGGCAAAACGGTAACTGAAATTTTAGGCAAATAGGTTAGGTTAAGGAAGTGTTAACTATTTCAAGAGTATTCCCTAGCGATAGCAGTGGGTGAGAATAGGAAATCAGCACCTCAGGCTTTAGGGAGGCTTGTGTGGGAGGGTCAGTTGGGACCTGGGCAAGTAGAAGGCCCCACAAGGAGAGACCACAGCCTGGGTTCAGCAGAGCTGCTGCCAAGCGGGTCAGGTTCTAGGAGAGTCATCGCTCAAGGCAGGGGAGAAATTCGGATCCTCCCAGCTCTGCTGTGTGTTTGCTGTGTGCATGGAAACCCCTGATGTTTGTGACCAGTGAGTGTCCTGGCCTCGAGTTGGTGGGTACTTTTATAGAAAAGCCCTCCTCTCTCCCCTCTTATAGACGGCTGAGACCCTGCAGCCCACGCTGCAGCCTGAAATGCAGCTTGAGCACGGAGCCATCCAGATCCAGTGATGCAGGATAGGCCGCCCGACCACAACAGGACCCAAGATGGAGCCGCACCGCTCTCAGCGCCGGCTTCAGCCAGCCTCCCAGGTCTCCAGGCTTTGCACGGAGGTGACTGCACGCATTCGGTTCGAGTGCATCCTGAGCCTCGACCACAGGGGATAGTGTCCCAACAAGTAAACGGATGAGAACAACAACCACTGCCCCCACCAGAAGACCCCTTTCGTTTGAGTCGCACTGTTGGTATCTAGAGAAAGAGTGGGGAAGCACAGTGTGGATTGCATTAAGTACATGCAGAAAATCAAGAACCACAATATTTTTCTCTGTTTAAACAGCCTTTTTTAATTTGCTATGGTGTTTATAACAAAAAAGAAAATTGAAAAAAAAAAAGAGTAGCAGAAGCCTTTTGCTGTGTGCTCTGTTCAGTGTAATGAAAATAGGGATTTGCAAAGACAACTAACGATTTTGATGGAAATATTGCTTACCTACTTTTCTAGGGGGAAATGCTCTCAACACTGTAATTAAGCATTTCTAATGAAATAAAATGTATTTATGACCACAGCAGCTTTAATGTTATTTCATTTTAAGACATGGTTTACCGCCAGCCTCACTCCTGGAGGGTACTCAGGGGTCACCCAATAAGCCCTTTTAGTTGTGCTGACAGTACTTGTGGGGTTCTTGCAAAGGAAGGGTTCTGACTGTTTCCATCATCCGACGTAATGGGCCTGGAGTGTCTGCTCCCCCAAATGCAGAGAGCGCTGCCTGATGGAGCATCCCCTTGGACACAGAAGTGGGAGTCTGCTTCAGTATTGTAGGTGCGTCCCCCAGTAACCCATGCTGTTGAATGACACCGATCCTTTCCAACTCCAGAAAGTTATAGCTTCAGGGCTTCTTAGAGAAAGTCTTGTCCAGAGGAGCCTGCCTCCTCAGCTAAAGTTAAAAATCAAGGGCAGAGGAAGCAGTTCCAAACATAAGTGCAGAGGTAGTCTGCATTACACGTGACTAGCATGTGGGGTCTGCTTCTGTCACACCATCTTAGCAGTTATGTTAGTGGGGTTTGTGAAATTCCCACAACAAAATCGTATTCACTGACTTAGACTATGATTGCTCAATTCGTTTTCTGGGAAGCATGTAAAATTGCCATTCCAAACAGTCATGCCTCTTCCCATTCTGTCCCATGAGGGTTCCTGGGCTGGGTAGTTCACACCAGGGCGTGCTGAGGGGTGAAGGGGGGACAGCTCCCTACAGTGGAACAGCACATCTACATTCCATGCCTCCATTCATCCTCCATTGATGGGCATCATGAAAAGAGGGCTCTGGACCTGCCTGGACAGTCACCTGAGAGAGGTCGTTCTCCAGGAGATGGAAATGGAAAAAAAACCCAGTCATAATACTGGAAAGAGAAGGTTTAATTAACATGTGTCTGGAATCCCAGATGGGGAGAGTGGAGACAACAGAAAAAAGATGACATTTAAAGGATTTGAGAAGAGGAACAGATCCCAAGTAGAAATAAAAATAAATGCATGCCTGGACACACATGCCTGGACATTAAAGATCAAAATAATTCTGAAAGCTGCCTGAGAGAAAGGCCAGACCACTGACAATGGAATGAAAGAATCACAGCAGACTTTTCAACAACCACTGGACATTAGAAGCAGAGGGTAGTACCAATGAGGCATTGAGAGAAAAAAATGCTCTACACGGAATTGGGTTTGTAGTTCAAGAATGCCGGTGACAATCATCATTTGACCCAGCGGTTCCACTCCTAGGTTTATAGTTAAGAAAATTGAAACTGTATATCCACATGTAAACTTGTACATAAATATTCATAGCATAGCAGCACTATTCACAATGGCCAAAAAATGGAAAGAACCAGGTGCCCGTCAAAAGATGAATGGATAGACAAAATGTCGCCCATTCATACAATGGAATATTATTCAGCCATAAGAAGAGAGAAAGCCCTGGCACTTGTTATAGCATCGATGAACCTTAAGGACACCATTCTGAGTCAAAGGAGCCAGATACAATAGGCTACTTATTATATGATCCTATTTATATGAAATGTTTACAATAGGCAAATCTATGGAGAAAGAGAGCAGATTAGTGGTTGCCGGGAGCTGGGGGGAGGGAGAAATGGGGATACGGGATTTCTTTTTGAGATGATGAAGATGTTTTGGTAATGTTGGTACAATTGTAAATTAACTAAAAGTCATTGAATTGCACACTACAAAGGATGAAATTTTTGGTATGTAAATTACCATATATCTCAAAGTTATTAAAAATTGGGCAACATTTTAAAAAACATGAATAAACAAAAAATGAGGGTGTTACCTGCAGATGATTTCTCAAAAAGAAGTTGTAAGGATTTTTCTGCAAGAGGAGAAACGTGGATTCCCGAAAGAGGTTCTAAGGAAGGAGTGGTGAACAAGTAGGACAGTAAAGACACAGATATGTCTCAGGGCTCTGTATGAAACTGTCTCAGTGAAGCTGTCAAAAACAAAATATCGGAAAACATTACCCTCTAAGCTGGGAGGGCCTGGAAAGGAGTTAAACTGTTTTAAAGCCCTCTTTTATTGCCCTGGAAAAAAGTATCAAGATACTGTACAATTTTAAGATGTGAAATTCAATATCTTTGACAAAGATTTAAGAAACAGTATATAAAAAGTCACTAAGCAGGGGGATATTTCAACTTTGGGATTAAGGAATTTGACCTAATTGGCATGTAGACCACTGCACCCAGCAGTCACCAAGCACACGTGTGCTCTTTGGAACTTTGTCCAAGTTGGCTACAGGCCAGACCATAAAGAAGGTTAAATAAGAAATCAAAATTAATTGACAATTAAATATGACAAATTGACATACCAAAATGTGTGAGATCCTTCAGTTATATTCCCAAGTTTGGACTACTGAATCATATGGTAGTTCTGTTTTTAATATCCAGACTTTTCTGTTGTGGCTGGACCAGTTTATAGTCCCACCAACAGTGCACAAGGGTTTCCTTCCCTCCGCCTCCCTGCCAGCACTTACTATCTCTTGCCTTTTTGATAATAGCCATTCTAGCAGGTGTGAGGTGATATCTCATTGTGCTCTTGATTTGCGTTTCTCTGATGAGTAGTGATGTTGAGCATCTTTTCATGTACCTGTTGGCCATGTTTGTCGTATTTGGAAAAGTGTTTGTTTATTTCTTCTCACTTTTTAATTGGATTGTTTGGGTGTTTTTGTTTTGTTTTGCTGTAGAGTTGTATGAGCTCCTTATTTATTTGGATATTAACCTGTTATCAGATGGATAGATAGTAAATATTTTCTCCCATTCTGTAGGTTGCATTTTCACTTTATTGATTATTTCTTTTGCTTTGCATAACCTTTTATTTTGGTGTAGTCTCATTAATTATTTTTGCTTTTGTTGCTTGTGCATTAGGTGTGATATCCAAAAAAATTGTTGCCAAGACCAGTGTGAAAGATCTTTCTCTGTGTTTTCTTCTAGGAGTTTCATTATTCAGCTCTCACATTTAAGTCTTTAATCCATTTCAGGTTAATTTTTTTTAAGTATATTTTATTGATTATGTTGTTACAGTAGTCCCAATTTTTTTTTCCCTTTGCTCCCCTCTGCCCAATACACCCCTTCCCTTCAGCAATCCCACACCTGCTTAATCCATGTCCACAGGTCATGCATATAAGTTCTTTGGCTTCATCCTTTCCTGTATTATTCTTAATCCCCCCTATTTTGTACCAACCAATTATGCTTCTTAATTTCTGCACCTTTTCCTCACTTCTCTCCGTTCCCCCTCCCAGCTGGTAACCCTCCAGATGATCCTCATACCTATGATTCTGTTCCTATTCTGGTTTGCTTAGTTTGTTTTTGTTTTTATTTTTTCGATTCAGTTGTTGATAGTTGTGAGTTTGTTATTTGAATGTTCATAATTTTGATCTTCTTTTTCTTAAGTAAGTCCCTTTGACATTTCATATAATAATGGCTTGATGATGATGAACTTCTTTAGCTTTACCTTGTATTGGAACCACTTCATCTGCCCTTCCATTCTAAATGATAGCTTTGCTGGATAGAGTAATCTTGGTTGTGGATCCTTGCTTTTCATCACATTGAATACTTCTTGCCAGTCCCTTCTTGCCTGCAAAATTTCTTTTGAGAAATCAGCTGATAGTCTTATAGGTACCCCTTTGTAGGTAACTCTGTTTTTCTCTTGCCACTCTTAACATTCTGTCTTTATCTTGAACCTTTGGCATTTTAATTATGATGTGTCTTGGAGTGGTCCTCTTGGGGGGTCTAGCTTGTTTGGGACTCTCTGAGCTTCCTGGACTTGTATGTCCATTTCCTTCACCAAATTTGGGAAGTTTTCCTTCATTATTTTTTCAAATAAGCTTTCGATTTCTTGCTCTTCCTCTTCTCCTTTTGGCATCCCTATTATTTGGATGTTAGCATGTTTAAAGTTGTCCCAGAGGTTCCTATGCTTTTCCTCATTTTATTCAATTTTTGTTTCCTCGTTCTGTACTGGTTGACGGTTTTTTTTCTTCCTTATGTTTCAAACCATTGATTTGAACCCCAGTTTTCTTCCCTTCATCAGTTTTGTGTGGATTTTCCTTCATTTCATTTAGCATAGCCTTCACTTCTTCCCTTATGCATTTGCCATACTCAAGCATATCTGTCAAGCCTGTGAGCATCTTTATCACCAGTGTTTTGAACTCTATGTTAGGTTGGCTATCTCCTTGTCTGTGAGGTTGGCTATCTCCTTATTGCTTACTTCTCCCCCTGGAACCTTGATCTGTTCCCTCTTTTGGCTCATACTTCTCTGTCTCCTCATCTTGACAGGCTCCTGTGTTTGTTTGCCTCTGTGTCTTGGGTAGAGCTGTCGCACCTGTTACGTTGTAAGGGATGGAGCCTTAGGTATTCGTCAGTATAGGGCGACCTGTTTCACCACTTTGTGGCACTGTATGTGGGGGAGGGGTTTGAAAGGGAACAATGCCGCTTGCTCATCACTTGCCCCTTTTCCAGGCACTTCTCCCACTTCCATATGGGACTGGTGCCTCTCTAGCTGTTGCCCTGGCCATTGTTCCCAGAGTGGGTGGGTCTGCGGATATTCTAGGACCATGGGGGCCCTCTAAACAAGTGAACTCTGCTGAGAGACCCGCAGTTTCTTCCTCTGCCCCAACCCCCACTGGTTTGCTCAGTCAGAAGTAATGAGGCTTTATTTTCCCCTGCGCTGGGACCGTGAGCTGTGTGCTCTGGTCTGGTGCTGCGAGCCCTCCACAGGTGTCCCTCCCTAGTTTTTAAAACATGAGACTGCACTTTCCGCTGGCCTGCTGGTGCTGCCGCCACCACACCATGTCCTCTCTGCCTCTCCTACCTGTCTGGATGAGTATTTCTTCTTTATCTTTGTTGGACTTCCATGTAGCTTGGTTTTCTGGAACTTCTGGTTGTCTCTAGTTTTGAGGCAGTTGTAGTCCTTCTTAGTTGTGGAAGGAGACCCAGAATGTCTGTCTAGACCTCCATCTTGGCTGGAAGTCCATTTCAGGTTAATTTTAGTGAGTGTTTTTAAGGTAGAGGTCCAATTTCATTCTTTTGCATGGGACTGTCCAGATTTTCTGGCACCACATATTGAAGAGACTGACTCCTCTTTCCCTATTGAATTTTTTTGTTCCCTTGTCAAATATTAGTTTGTGTATGTGTGGGTTTATTTCTGGGTTCTTGGTTTTGTTTCATTGTTCCATGAGTGTTTTTATGCCAGTACCATGCTGTTTTGATTACTATAGCTTTGTAATACAGGTTGAAACCAGGACTTTTGATGCCTCCAGCTTTGTTCATCTTTCTCAAGATTGCTTTGGCTACTCGGGGTCTTTTGTGGTTCCACTGAGAATTTTAGGATTGTTTTTCTGTTTCTAAGCAAAATGCCATTAGAATTTTCATAGGGACTATGTAGAATCTATAGATGACTTTGGGTAGTATGGACATTTTAACAATATTTTTTTTCCATGACCATTGGCTGTCTTTCCATTTACTTCTCTTTATTGTCTTTCATCAAGCCTTATAATTTTCAGTGTGCAACTCTTTCACCCCCTTAGTTAAATTTATTCCTAAGTGTTTTATTGTTTTTTATGCTATTGTGTATGGAATTGTTTTACTTATTTCTTAGATAGTTTGTTGTTAGTGTATAGAAATACAACTGATTTTTGTGTATTGGTTTTGTATCCTGCAACTTTACTGAATTTGTTCATTAATATTACCATTTGGGGGGGTGGGTCTTTAGGATTTTCTCCATATCAGATCGTATCATCTACAGACAGACAGTTTAATGTCTTCCTTTCTGATTTGGGTGCCTTTCCTTGCTTGATTGCTCTGGCAAGGGTTTCCAGTATTATGTTGAATAGAAGTGGCAAGAGTGGGCACCCTTATCTTGTTCCTGATTTAGAGGAAAAGCTTGTTTTCATACACTGTTGAGTATGTTAGCTTTGAACTTGTCCTATATGGCCCTTATTATGTTGAAGTATGTTCCTTCTGTACCCTATTTGTTGAGAGTTTTATCATGAAGGATGTTGTATTTTGTCAAATGCTTCTTCTATATCTATTGAGATGATCATATGATATTTATTTTCTTTCTATTAATGTGATATATCACATTTATTGATTTGCATATGTTGAATCATCTTTGCATGCTAGGGACAAATCCCTCTTGATCATGATGTATCATACTTTCAATATGCTGTTGAATTCGGTTTGCTAGTATTTTATTGAGAATTTTTGCATCTATATTCATCAGGAATATCGACTTGTAGTTTTCTTGGAGTATCCTCATCTGGCTTTGGTATCAGAGTATAGTATTCCCTCACTTATCGCGGGTATTACATTCTAGACCTGCCTGCAAAGTAGGAACCTTACATTTATCCTACACTCTTAAACCTACGTAACTTTAACAACATATGTATACAGTACCGCAAAACCCTGCGATATAGCGAAAAATCCACGATTAATAATTAAATGTAGTATTTAAAAGAATCCCACGGTACAGTGAGGCCGCGATAAGTGAACTGTGATTTAGAGAGGGACTACTATAATGCTAACCTTGTAAAATGAGTTTAGGAGTGTTCCCTCTTCTTTAATTTGCTTGAAGAGTTTGAGGACTGGCCTTAATTCTCCTTTGAATGTTTGGTAGACTTCACCAGTGAAGCCATCTGGTCTTGGCTTCTCTGTGTCGGGAGGTTTCTGATTACTGTTTAATCTCCTATTCATTAATGGCCTCTTCAGATTTTCTATTTCTTCTTGATTCAGTTCTGTTTCTAGGAATTTTCCATTCATTTCTTCTGGGCTACCCAGTTTATTTGTATATGATTGTTCATAGTCATCTCTTAATGATTTTTTGTATTTCTGTGGAATCAGTTGTGATGTCTTCTCTTATTTCTGATTATATTTATTGCGTCCTCTCTCTTTTTTTCTTTGTCTAGCTAAAGGTTTGGCAGTTGTGTTTACCTTTTCAGAAACCAGCACTGTGAGCTGTATACACATTTACAATTGTTATATCCTCCTGCTGAATTGACCCTTTTATCATTATATAATGACCTTTGTCTCTTGTTACAGTTTTTGACTTAGAGTTTATTTTTTACATAAGCATAGTTACCCCTGTTGTCTTTTATTTCCCACTTTCATTGTATATCTTTTCCATCCCTTCCCTTTGAGCCTATGTGTGGCCTTAAAACTGAACTAGGTCTCTTTGTAGAAAGCATACAGTTGAGTCTTTTTTAAAATCCATTCAGCCACCTGATGCTCTTTTTGATTGGAGATTTTAATCTATTTACACATAAAGTAGTTATTGATAGGTAATGACTTACTGCCTTATTATTAATTGTTTTTGGCTGTTTTATTGTTTCTCTTTCCTTCCTCTCTCGCCATCTTCCTTTGTGAATTGATGACTTTCTGTAGTGGTGTTTTATGATGCCCCTAACTTTATTTTTTGCGTGTCTTCTTTAGGTTTTTGCTTTGTGGCTACCATGAGGCTTACATAAAACATAACAGTCTGTGTAAAGCTGTAACAACTTTGATCTCATGCAAAAACCCTACACTTTTACTCCACCTGTCTCCAATTTTATGTTTTTGGTGTCACAGTTTACATCATTTTATGTTGTGTCCATTAACAAAGTATTGTAACTGAAGTTATTTTTAATACTTTTGTCCTTTAAATTTTTATACTAGACTTAAGTGATTAACACATCACCATATTAGAGTATTAGAGTATTCTGAATTTGACTCTCTACTTACCTTACCAGTGTAAAATTTTTATTTTTATCTGCTTTTGTGTTACTAATTAGTGTCCTTTCATTTCAGCTTGAAGAACTCCTTTAGCATTTCTTAAAAGACAAGTTTAGTGGTGATGAACTCCCTAAGCTTTTATTTGATTAGGAAAGTCTTTATCTCTCTCTTTCATTTCTGAAGGGCAGCTTTGCCTGGTATTCTTTGGGCAGTTTTTTTCTTTCAGCACTTTGACTATATCATCCCACTGTCTCCTGGCCTCCGTAGTTTTTGCTGAGAAATCTACTGATAGCCTTCTGGAGGTTCCCTTGTATGTGAGAATGTTTTTCTCTTGCTCCTTTTAAAACTCTATTGTTGGTTTTAGGCAGTTGTATTATAATGTGTCTTGCTGAAAATCATTTTGAGTTGAAATTTGGTGGGATGGGTAGGAAGCTATGAGCTTCACGAACTTGGATATCTAAATCTCTCCCCAGATATGAGAATTTCTCAGCCATTACTTTTTAAAAAAATTAATTAATTTGTTTGTTTGTTTACTTATTTTATTTTTAGAGAGCGGGGAAAGGAGAGAGGGAGAGAAACATCACTGTGTGGTTGCCCCTCACTCGCGCCCCCAACTGGGGACTTGACGTGCAACTTAATCATGTGCCCTGACTGGGAATCGAACCAGTGACACTTGGCTCACAGGCCGACGCTCAACATTACTTTTTAAAATAAGCTCTCTGCTTCTTTCTCTCTCTCTTCTCCTTCTGAGACTCCAATAATATGTAGTATTTTTTTTCTTTTACTAGTATCTCATAATTCATGTAGGGTTTCTTTACTCTTTTTTTCTTCTTGCTCCTCTGACTGGATGATTCCAATGGCCTATCGCTTCTAGTTCACCAATTCTCTGCTTGATCCAGCCTGCTATTGAAGCTCTCCGTCAGATTCACTTCAGACATTGTATTTAACTCTAGGATTCCTGTGTTTTTTTTTTTTTAAAACATGTTTTCTGTTTCTTTGTTGAACTTCTCATTTTGTTTATGCATTGTTTTTCGAATTGTATTTAGCTTAGCTCTCTGTGCTTTCTGGTAGATCACTGAATTCCTTTAAAAAGATTATTCTGAATTCTTTTCAGACATTTCATAGATCTACATTTCTTAGAGTCAGTCATTGGAGTTTTATTAGCTTCCTTTTGTGGTATCACGTTTCTTTGATTATTCATGATTTGTGTGGCCTTCTGTTGGTGTCTACACATTTGAAGAAGTAGGTACCTCTTCCAGTCTTTACTGACTGGCTGTGAATTCCTATGTCAGTCAGTCCATCCAGGAGCCTAGATGGAGTTCTTGGACAGGTTGCCCTTGTGCCTGGGTCAGCTGGTGAGCAGGCCTGGTGCTTGTGTCCACAGGGTTGGGCCTGGAACCTGGGCCTACTGGGACACACCTGGTACCTGTGGGCTGGCCCTGGAGTCCATGGTGAAGTTGGGCACTCACTTCACTCTCCCTCCCCTTGCAAAGGGTGTCTCTCTCTGTGCTGGGCTGCTGGGTCTAGGGGAGAGGGTGACAGGGATGACATGTAACAGTCTTTTCTACCCTTTTCAATATGTCTTTTCTATTCTGGGCTTAACCCAGGTGCTGTCATTCCTCACATGGAATCCTTAGCTCTTGTGAAAGCATTTTCATTAGTTGTTCAAATTAATGTTTTTGGGATGGAATGAACACCAATAACTTCTATACTGCCATTTCACTGAGGTCACCCTTCATAGTGCCTATTTTAAAGAAACCTTAACTTATCATGTAAAATCTTGTTAGAAGGAAAACTCCAGGCTCAGAAGGATGTTACAGAGAAAAGAGAGAGAGCGAAAGTTATAGGCCAGTGTTTCTCTTAAAAATCCTAAAGAATCCTAAGCAAAGTATGAACAAGCTGGATTCAGTGATGTTGAGTGATAATTTATCATGACCAAGTTGGGTTGACTTCAGGAATGCAAATTTGGAATCATATTAAAAAAATTTAATCAATGTAATTCACCACATCAACAAAGAAATATTGAGATGTGGTCATCTCAATAAATGCAGAAAAGTCATTTGTACAATTCAACACCCATTCATGATTAAGAGAGCTTTTAGCACTTAGGAATGGAAGCAACTTCCCTAATCTGATCAAACAAGAAATCTGTTACAAACATCCTATGTAACTGTGAAATATGAAAAGCTCTGTCCCTGAGATGGGACTGAGAGAAGAATGGCTGCTCAGCACCACTCCCATTTGGCACTGCACCACGGAATCCAGCCAGAAAAGGAGATTTAAAGGTATAAGGTTTGAAAAGTCAGAAATGATATGGTTATATATAAAGAAACGCCAAAGAAGTCCAAAAGCAAAATATTAAAAACAGTGAATTTTGCAATATCGCTGGACTCATGCTCAACATATAAGCATCAATTGTATTTCTAAATATCAGGAAGAAACAATAACGATCACTTATAAATGTTGTTATAGCCTTTCAGACACTTCAGCTACGTAGAAATGATCTAACAAAAGATACCTGAGACAGAAAGTTGTAATATGTTATTAAAGGAAAGTGAAGAAAACCTAAGAAATGGAGTTATAGGGCATGTTTGTGGGTTGCAAGTCTTAATTTTGTAAAGAGGTTGACTCTTCCCTAAATGGTGGATCCAGTGCATTCCAACCAAAATTCAAACATGGATTTTTGTGGAAATTGACAGTTATTCTATAATGCATTTGAAAACGCCAAGGGCCAAGAATAACGAAGACAGTGTTGAAGATTTTGAACGATTTTGGAGGACAGACATGCTTGCAGAAAGCAAGGCAGTGTCAGTGTGAGAATGGACAGAGGGGAATGGGCAGAATAAGGGGCCTGGAAACAGACACACTTGTGCAGTTTTTCTTGGGCAATACAGAGACACTGCAGTTCAGTCAGTAAGGACGCTGGTATCAATAAGTGGTTCTAGGTCAATTAGATATTCATAAAAGAAACAATGATTAATCCCCACCTCATAACTAACAAATCACTTATGGAGAAAAATGTGAAAGGAACACAATAAAACTTCTAGGAGATAGCTAAGGACATCTCTTCATGACCTTGGAGTTAGTAAAAGTTTTTATAAACTGAATGCAAAAGTACTGACTATAAAGGAAAAGACTGATGAATTGGTGTTCATTCCAATTGAGAATTTAGGTTCATCAGAGACAGCATTAAAAGACAAGAGAAAATCAAGCCACAGAGGAGGGTCAATATTTGCTATCCTTTTAGCCAATAAAGGACTTATTTTCACGATATATAAGGTGATAAGGCCTCTTATTACCTGTAAGGTAATACAGACAGACAGCTC